>NW_028135928.1:0-383000 GCF_964662115.1 Mustela nivalis
TCACACAAATGTCACCATTGAGATTCGTCCCCACTCTTCATTCCCTTCCCTGTAAACCCAGGCAAGTGACACCTGCCTCACAGCACTGGTAACAAATAGGGAAGAGCACACGTTCCCATGTTCCCGGGTCAGACAGGACAGCCAGGGATCAGCGGCACATGAGGAGGTAACAGGTGGTCACTAAACTGAGCTCAGGTGCATACACAGCATTTTACGTCACCTTGAGATGGCTCCTCTTGTGACCTCTCGAAGAAGGTGGCAGTGGTTAGGAACAAACTCCAGGAGCTTATTAGCATACATGATCTTCAGGCTGTCTGGATGAGACTCAACGATCTGCTCTACAATTACCTAGCAGAAGGAAGAACCTTTTATTTTTATTTATTTATTTGTTTGTTTGTTTTTAAAGCACCTAAAAGAGAAGTATGAACTATACACTACAGAGAAAAGAATCGTGTAAACCTTAAAAATGCACTTCGTCCTTCCTCCTCCCCACTCAGTATGCTTTCTAAACAGGAGGTAAGTAACAATGGCATGAAAATCTAGGTCCCGGGATTTGGGAATACTGCTCCAACCCTGGGGGACACAGAGGCTGAGGGACAGAGACTGGCCTGAAGCTAAAACATCACACACACTCATCTGCTTCCCTTCTGAGCTTAAAAGCAAAATACTGTATCTGCAGACAACAGCTCTGTATCATCTTCACCCTGGCCTTATCCTCTACCGTCTCCAGAACAGGGAAAGGGCTGAGATGGAAAGTGATGGAAGAAAACACATCTTATTTTGCTTTAGTATTTAATTTTTTTTGGTGAGGCTGAGTTGCAGGAGGTGAATGACAAGCATACAAACTTAAAATACAAACGTGGCCACAGTTCATTTAATGACATGGAAACGTAAAGTACTTCCCTAATTTAGCATATTAGATTCAGTTCAATGAAAAGGGCATAAATTAAAGAACTAAAATATTTTCATTTAGTGACAAAGAATAATGTGATCTTTTTCACCCCCACAGAGAGAGCTATGAACTATAATAGGATACATACAAAGAACTGACAGATCATTTACTTTTAGTAGTCTTAATGAAGCTGAAAAGATTACTGAAATTAATCCTTCAATTTCACTTCTATCACTGGGATACTGTCTCATTTTAAAACTGGAAGCCTTTCATCCTGAAGTCATGGTGGGTAGCTTTATACTTACCAGACAGAAAGAACACTCGCACTGGCAGGTGACTGGAAGAAAGCCCTCAAACGCTGAGACTGGCTTCATGACTTCTGTCAGCTTGAACTAGATGAAACCAACGCTCTCTAAGTTGGAAGCTGCTGATTGCTGGCGGCCTCACATGGTGCAGCCCATACTCCGGCCGCTCAGAGGCAGGATACACTGACTCCCTGTATTTTACTGTATCCTTATAGGTCAAGAACACTGGGTAACCAAGCTCTGGACTTAAGGTACTACCCCGATAACTCGCCCTTCAAAGCCCTTTATCTTTGAATATTCCCTCCCTCCCACCTTCCTAGCCTGGCAAACTCCCCCATGGTCTTCAAGACTTAGGCCACATCAATTCTGCGAAGACGCTTCCCCTCACAGACTTTCCCTGCGCACAGAGCTGTCTTCCAGCTCCTCCAGTGGGCACGGGCGCCTTGGTGGGGTCACACTTTTCGGCAACTTCATTAACGTATAACTTATGGAAATGGAAATTGACCTGAAAATGTTCTGATCCGTACCTTCTTCCTAGGCAAGTCCCTCACCCCTACTAAATTAAGATGATCCCTGAGTTATGGCATCACTGGAAGAGACCAGAGCGCATGCCTGATTCCTGCCATGCTGATGGGCACCAAGCGGGACCAACCTTTTCTTACAACCAGAAGAGCAGGAACTAAGAGCATCTTCAAGGAAGAGCCCTGAGCTCTCTCGCACCCAGTCAAGAAACTAAGCCAGATTAGATGCTCTGTGTTTGTGGAATGAGGTGCATGGGGGCACAAACCTCATCCATGTATGGTTTCACCAGTACTTGACCGACTAACACCTCTGCATCCCGTGTCTTGTCAATTGTAGCGTAAGTCTGGAGGCAGTGCCATATGATGTCCACATTGGAAGTCTGAAGCCCTTCTAGCAGCAGGCCTCCCAGGGACTGCTGCAGCATGGCCGTAATGTGGGCTATACGCTGCAAGAACAGAGAGACCAGGAAAGAAGGTCCAGGTACCACAGTTTCTAAAAGCTCAAATATATGTGTATAATTTATATACATATGTGTTATATATATAAAGCGAGCCTCTAATTCTACCAGAATATATGTAAGATTAAAATCCCAACATTTCCTAGAGAATAACAATGAATCTCTTCTCCCCATGATTGCTTTCTTTCTTTTTTTTTTTAAGGTTTTTATTTATTTATTTGTCGAGAGAGAGCACAAGCACACAAGGAGACACAGGCAGAAAGAGAAGCAGGCTTCCTGCCAAGCAAGGAGCCCAAGGTGGGACTCAATCCCAGGACCCTGGGATCATGACCTAAGCCAGAGGCAGTGGCTTAACTGACTGAGCCACTGAGGCATCCCCTCCCTATGATTTCTTTGAAAGTAAGTCGGCTTCATCAAAGTGAAGTTTAGACAATTACGGAATGACAAAAAGTTATTTGCCTCTTAAGCTACGGAGTAAATCTGACAAACGTGCATTTAAACCCAGTCAAGGGCTTTGGATAAATGAACTCTGACTACATCATATGATGTGTCAAGTTACATGAAATTCAAAATTAATTTTACTTGCATAGTTTGGAGACTACGCTTGTGTCTTTACACAAAATCTATCTAGTGTGACATAATGGAAGCAGGGTCCCAAACAGGAGACACTGAAAAAAAAAATTCAAAGCTAGCTTCAAAATCCTGTAGAGTAGCAATTATCAGGGGCAATGCTAGGTCAAACCAAAATCATCCAGGAAATTCGCAAACAGCAAATTGAAAATCGAAACCAACACTTGCTGGTCTTACTTTGTCCAGAAGAGGCATGCCTTTGCTCTGAACAGCATGAAAGTGTAACTGGTTAAATTCTGTGGCAATTCTCTCCAAAATCTGTCTAGTCCAGAGAGGGCTAGTAGAGACAATTAGAGAAATGTAATTCCCAAAGTTAGAAACCTGCCACCCCCACCGCCCCACATGCCTTACAGCGCTCAGGCACCTGCACCTGAACGCCATCAATTTTCATGACAAACTGTCTGTGCAGCAGGCCCCAGTGCAAGGGGTGAGGAGCGGGGAGGTCGTAGAAGCCACCGACGCAGCCTGGCCCGGGCCACAGGGCCCAGGCAAGGGGATGGAGCTATTTTAGGTCAGTGTGGGTACAACTGCATGATTCCTCCACATTCCTCAGGCTCTCCCATTTGTGCCCTTCTTCTCCCTTCTTCTCCCATTCTCTAACCCCCTCCTCTCTCTTGCCCTGTCCTACTGTTCATACCCGAAGCCCCCTCTTCTTTTCTGCCTGCCTCATTCTCCCTCCCAAGTACCTCCCCAGTACCAACTACTGCTGTCTCCTCAATCAGCTAAAACTGACCGCCTAGCAGCAACCTGGGAAATCGCTCAGAGCAGCGGACTCCAAGTTTAAATTTACCCAATGGCAGAAAGTGCAAGCTCGGTGCTCCGGGAGCTGGTGAGAAATCACTCACAGTGCATCTGCCATCAAGTGGACTGGATACACTTCCCTCTTGCCCCCCACATTAGAAAGCGTCAACCCCATTCAAAAGGAAGTCGAACAATGAAAGAAAAAAAAACACACAACAAAGGCCCCAAAGCCCCTGCTGGGCTCTATGAGGCATCCCACATCTGAGGATGGGCAGTCAGGTAGTGAGGAAACACACTGTAAGAAAACCCAAAATCGCTGGAGACCTGCCATGGTGTGCCCCGTCCCAGAGCATCAGAACTGGTGTGGAGGGAAGGCAAGCGCTTGGCACGACCAATGCAGAAGCCTAATCCCAACCTCTACTGACTGATCCCATGTGCATTTCCTATTTATTCTTTTCTAGGCATTTCTGGGCCTGGCAGAGCATGATGGATTTACTGTGCGCTGACGCTGCTCTGGCTTTCCTGACTCTAGAGCTCAGAGCTGCTCTTCTGGAGAAAAAAGTCCTCCAAGGTAATTCTGAGCAAGAAAGTGCACAATGTCTGTTTATCAAGGACAGTGTTGCAAAAGGACAGGATTGTAGACACAGAGCTCACTGAGGTGTTTCTATCTGATGAGCACAGCAGCAACAGCAAAGACAGGAAGAACACTGGAGGGCCAGCTCCCCAGGGGCCAAACGTGGACATGGCTGGAGGGGCTGCAGGCGCTGCCAAGGGCCGCAGTGAAGCAGAGCCGCTGGAGACACACGGGCTGCAGAAGGGCCACGTGCAGACTGTCTGCTAAGTGTGGACGAACGGGGCAGAAGCACGAGTGCAACAGGCTAGAGACACAAGCACAGTGGAGGCTGACCACTTAGTTGAATGCCTTGATGTGAAAGGGGACAGAGACCTAGGACCAGAGAATCGCTTCCTTTGGGATGTGTCCGTTCTTATTCTCCATCATGAGACATGTGGAGCATATGGTCTCTCAAGTTCCTTCCAAATCTAAAACCTTAATTCCTAAAATTTAGAAACCTAACTCCACCTGCAAGGGGAGGGACTGTTAGCGTCACACAACAGAGCACTCAGGGCACCAGGCGACCTTGACGCAGGCAGTCCAGCTGGTATGTGTAGGACCAGCCCCGGCTACTCCCACTGCACCACTGTGCGTCTCACAGTGCTGACAGGACCTAACTACTCATTTTCTGAGTCACTCATCTACCCTGGCTGATTGAAAATTCACACCAGGAAGGAAACAAGACAATCACAGTATAAAAAAAAAAAAGCCATCATCTTTTTCCTATTTCATAAGTTTTTCCTTTCCTGTTTGTAAATTTCAACTGGATATGTCCTATACTGTTTCATAATAATATAATGCTGGTGCAAAATACATCAATGGTAATATTCTGGGCATGTCTAGAAAAAAAAAAATGAGATGGAGAAAAACCAAGATGAATGGTAGGTATGCCTTAAAGATCAACAGGACTTTGCTAGTCCTCAGGGAAGGTGATTCCAAATATACTTTTACACTGCAAGCATAATGACGTGTTGGAACTGTGGTCTATAACGAAAGCGTTTATAGGAACGTGTTATAGATTTCACCATTTCATGCTCTCCACTCTCCTGGAGCTACATTCTAGCCACAAACCTGGATTTTCTTCTTGTTCAGAAATGAATTCTAAGTAAGCCGTCCCCGCCTAATTAGATTGGATGTGAAGTATTAATTTATGTGCTACTTAGTTAAAAAAAAAATGCTTACCTGCTTGCTTCTAGTGCAGAGGTTTCTTTCGAACTTTGTGAATTTAAGATTTTTTCAATCTTTTCCACTGATCAAATAACTTGTATAAGCCTCAACACACACATCTATAAAAATAAAAATTAAGCAAACAAAAAACGTCACCATCTTTACTCTTAATCATCTTTATTTCCCATGCTAAATGCAGGAAAATATAAGACCAAAAGTTAACTTCAAATATATAGGGAATGCTATATTTTGAATATTTCTATGAAACACAGAATTCTCAAGAATGCAAATCTTAGTTCTAGAATAAGCATACTTCCATATTCTATTGCAAGTTTATAGAGGAAAAAAAAAAAACCTTAGACTTTGCTTTCTCATATTCTATACTCTTATTTCTTTTTTTCCCAATCCTGAATCTTTCTATGGGCATTTCTTTCCTATTTTTTTAAAAAAGATTTGTTTATTTGAGAGAGAGAGAGACTGCATGTGCGCGTGCAGGGAAGGTGCAGAGGGAGAGAGAGAATCTCGAGCAGACATCCTGCTGAGCACAGAGCTCAATGCGGGGCTCAATCTCATGATCCTGAGATCATGACCTGAGCCAAAATCAAGAGTCGGACATTTAACCAACTGAGCCACCAGGCGCCCCTCCATTTGTTTTCTTATGGCCCTTTATTCATGTTTTAACTTTGGCTTCCGATTGTACTGGCCCTCTCAGTTTACATGTGCATATACCTATATGCCCAAGCACCAAATCATTAAAGACCTTTTACACTACAAATATTATCAAAGAGGTTGAGGGACATTATGAAAACTCTCATCCTTAAAGAACAAAAAAATACAAAGTCATCCATTCAATAAATAATAATAATAATGAACACCCCTGGGAGCTCGATATTCATTCCGACGGGGGGTGGGGGGGCACGAGAAAATAAAGCAAGAAATACACCCTGCTCTCACAAAGCTTACTGTTTTGTCTGGAAGCGCACGACAAGCATTCTTTGGACAAAAGCTGTGAGGAGATCCAGAGGCGAATTAAACAGAAGGTCCCTCAAACAGGCTTCTCCCCACTGAGATTTTAACAAATATGCTAATAATACACATAGAAAACATTGTACAGAGCAGCAGGCGAGAGTCAGAAGCCCAGACTCCCAATGCCCGCTGTGCCCCTACATCGTTATGCTCATGAATGATATCGGGGACACTTGGAACTGGAGATAGCACTAAGGGGCACACTCCCGGGGTGAGCCCTCAGATGTACAGAGCCGTTGCCTGTCTCACACACCTGAAACTAAGCCAACACCGCATGCTAACTACTGGGAATTGAAAAAATTAAAGTGAACACCAGAACATAAAGAACACAGGATCAGAAAATAACAGCAAACCTACGGCAGAATCCTGAGTTTGCTTTGGAAAGCCCACTTCTCCCCTAGTCTCTAATATAGGCCTATTTTCTTTACAGGGCCGCTGACAATTTATACAGTCGTTAACTGTCAAGCGCTGCACCGACAACAGTTATCACTGTTTCTTGTTCTGGAAAAAGTGGGTGATCTTGAGATCGTGTGGGTACCTCTGAAATTCTGTCTTCTTATTTCAGGTAGATAACGTGACATAATGCATAAAATGCACATGCGTGAGAGCTTTGAAAAAAAGCTAAATTAAAAAAAAAAAGAAAAAAAGCTGAATAGTGCTGACAAGTTCGCGGAGACAAGAGGAGAGGGCTTCAACTGGCATGCAGCATAAGAAATCTACTGGAGGGTACCTTTTTCTTCCTTATGTCCTCTTGTTTACACATTCGTTCATCTACTGCCCGAATTCCTTCACTGACTGATGACCTGAGACTCTTTAAAAGAATAATAAAGTAAATGTATTACAGACATTGTTTTGTCACATTATCAATTTCCTACATCTCATTCAATTCCACAGAAATTAATACCTGTGCACCAGTACTATGCAGATATTGACAAAAAAAAAAAAAAACATGATATACCAGACACAGTTACTGTTGAGGGGACTCATGACCTGGGGGCATAATGACACGAAGGCAGGGTCGCATGGCTAGAAGAAGAATGACATATACAGTGAAAGTTATGGGGATGAGGGGGCTTAGAATGGAGAACAGATAATATGAAGCAAAGTACAGGAGAGTCTGGAAATGCGACAGGGCTCGAATCGGACTCTGAAAGCCATGTGTACCAGCTGCCGAGGTGGGGAGGGGATGGGAGCAGATGTAAGTGCACACACACTCAGGGGCAGGGTCAGACAGGCACACAGCCATGTGCACTGCAGGCTTCCTTCTGGAGAGAAGCAGAAATAGGAATAGAGGGCCAACTTCACTGAGATGAACTCTTTAGATTCTGCATATTTTGGAGAACGAAAGAATGTCAAAGCACTGATGCATGATGATGAAATGTGAGTATGGAAATACCAGGAATCAAGAATGAAGAACAGAAGACCAGAAAAAGGCAGAGCACAGAGGTAGAGAAACATGTCCAGAAGCTAATGAATAAAGAGATAATTAGGAATTAGGGCCAAAACAAAGGTTAACAGAAACAACTAGAATGAAGTAGGCAGATCACAAAAATTCCACAGGAAGGTGAATTAATTCACTCCATCAACATTATGAAACACCTCCTGGACGTCAGTATTGTGGCAGCCTACAGGGATGCAATGAAGACAGATATAGTCGTATCCCTCAGTGATCTGAGAATCTCACAGAACAGCTTCAGAGTTGGGACCAGAAAGGCAGGTCAGGCCTGTGGCTGAGCAGGACCAAAGTGGCCATAAAAACAGGCCATGCAAAAGGGAGGGGATATGGTGATGGCAAGGGGTGAGGTGGGACGGGAGCCTGTGTGAGTAGAGCAAATCTGCCTCCAGGGAGGGGGTTCGAGAGAAGAGTGGGAGGCCAAAGGAAGGCTAGGCTTGGGAAACAACACCACTATGAGGCCCCGGGAGGAAGAGGCACACCAAGGAGGCAGTGGGAGAGCCCCACAGCGGCTGGTGTGGAATCCAACAGCGGACCATGAAAATCCCTTCCATTCCAAGGAAAAGTATCTTTAACAAGATTTTGTAAAATTTAAATGAGACATAAACCATGGAAAGTATTGGCTACCTCAAGGCACAACTCAAGATTTTTACCTGTTTCACGAACTCTTTCCTGCCTGCCCCTCCCCTAGGCTTCGCAGCACTGATATTCCCATTACTTCGCATTTTTCTTGGTTTTAACCATGTACTGTGTCTTCCCTTAAATTATGTTCTCCTTATATTCTCTCTAGGATGCAGACACTGTCTTAGGGGAGGGACGCAAGAGGCCACTCAAGCTAGAGGAGACACACAAGGAAGGATGGTGTCGTTTATGACAAGTTTACGACAGGGCATCAGAATGGACAGAGGCCGTAAGTCAGGGCACCAGACACAGACGGGGGGGGGCGGGAGGGGAGACAGGGCAGCACAGTTTTCTGTTAGAAGTGATGCCACAACTGCCCCTCCACTGTTCACCCAGGTGGAGTTCCTATTCCCAATGGCTTAGAGGTGGGGAGTCCCATTCCCACAACAGAGATTTTTCTGAGAGAACATGCAAATGTAACATTTATTAAGTATTACATTTTCTTTATATTATCCTTCAGTTCCATTAGGGATTACACAGTTTTTGTAGATCAGCCCAGGAACCTAACCACACGTAGATTACATGGGGTGGGGGGGATCTTTACAAGATTACAAACTGTTAAAATACAAGTCATTCGTAAGTTAGAAACCACTTACATATGACCAAAGTGGCATTAATAAGTTGAATTTGGAAATATGCTTCCTCTCCCCTGACATTTTAAGGTTGTCTACTCTGAGAATATGTCTTCTTCAAATCGAACATGTTTTTTTAGGTTTTTAGCATATGCAAAAACAAAATCATTTACAACTCTTCTGAAGGTGAATATTATAATCACCTTGAACCATTAAAATACAACCACCAGTACCACCAAACTAACAGATGAAAAGAATTCTTAGAGAAAAGCCGACGAGGACAACAGGCGTCAGAGCAGACTGTTTTCATTAATTGGGGACTTACCAGAACTTCTCGTAACTGTCGCAAAGGCACAGAAAGTTGATTGAGGGCTTTGTCCATGCCAACCTAAAGGGGCACTTCCCCTCTACCACTGTTGCCAGACTAACCTTACCTATCCTGCAGGGTCAGGTCGGCCTGGCCCTTTATCTGTTGCTCTCCTCTGAGTGGTTAGTTTTTCATAGAAACCGTGCTTTGCTTTTGTAAGGATTTACCATGGATTATCAAAACCCTTTCCTTGTGCCAGTGAAGCCTAAGAAACAGTCCTAATGAGAGAACCAGGAACTCAAACAGATCATATTTATCCTGAATGTTCTGTCCAAAATAAAAAATTCCTTTCTGAGGAGCCTCAAGAACTCTGAGAAGGGAAGTTTCAACAACTCTCTCATGTAGGGGCATGAATTCCGATTCTGTGTCAATTTTACTACTTTCCCAGCTAGTAATTCTCTACCTCAGAAAGCCCACTCTCAACCGTTTCCTCTTTCAAAGGCAGTTGCTCTAAGAGTCTGCACATGGCACTTGGGGCCTGCTGGTCGTTGGCTACTGCCCTCAGTACCTTGGGTCTAACAGCTGCAGGGCATCAAGATGAGCACGTCTCTTGACCTAAAACTTAATATAGTTTGGGGCACATGGTAAGCAATAATCACTTCTTTAATTGATCCAAGTGTTGGATCTTTCTTAATTATTCTACTACCACAATTTACTTGTTCTAACATTTGCCCCCCCCCCAATTTTAATATCTCTTAAGGTGGCACTCACCTTGCACTTGATGACATATCCTAGTTTAACTGACAGCATTTCTCTTTCTTAGTCGAACATAAACTATAGTGCATCTTACACTTGATGAAAGCTAGGATGCAATTAAATACTCTATTATGGTTACGATTCTGATATTTGAAATTCTCTGGTAGCTCCCTGTGCACCCACAGTGTAGTACCTCACCTCCTCGCCATAGTATACAAACCTTCTCACCCCCAGTGTTAACCCCGGGGCTCAGCCTCCATCCCCAGGTGATGCTGCCAGATCAGCTGTCGGTTGTCATGGACTAGCTGTAGTTTCCAGAATGCACTGTGCTGCCTCCTGGCACTTTGAAACTTGACACACTCATCCTCATTCGTCGCTTTGAAAATCTGTTCCGAAGTGGCTTTTCCCAGCTCCCACCTACCCTTGGCAGTCTATTATCTCCCTATGGTAAAGCCTGTCACACTGCACGATGGACATGCCCGTTGTCCCCCTGAGAAGAGAAAAGGGACAATGAGGGCCCCCAGCATTTGCAGCTCAAGTGCAGAGCCCCATGCCTGGCTTGCAGGAAATGCAAGATCATGAAGACAAACGGAGATCATCCTCTGGCTAAAACCAGCTCTTCTTTGCCTACCGCAGGATCTGGATCAATAAAGAGCAGCCAGTTATTATTGCTGTTTTTCTAGGGATTTTTACCCCATATATTTCCCAGGTCTTACTCTTTTTATATAACTTTAATTCAGGCTTCAACCACTTCCTAGTCAGATCAGGTGAAATCATTTTCCTTCCCATACCCTCGATGTATTTCACATCTAGTAATTCTTCTTTTAAAGATCTTATTTACCCATTTGACAGACAGATCACAAGTAGATAGAGAGGGAGGCAGAGAGAGAGGGGGGAAGCAGGCTCCCCGCTCAGCAGAGATCCCAATGTGAGGCTCTATCCCAGGATCCTGAAATCATGACCTGAGCCGAAGGCAGAGGCCTAAACCACTGAGCCACACAGGAGCCCCCATATCTGGTAATTTTTAACCAACGTGGATTTGCTGCATCAAATAGTTCCTTCTTCTTCAAATATAAATATATAAATATATTGATCAAGTCACTCGCATGTCTTAGGAGAATGTCATACCTTTAGTAGCAAACTTGAAATCTTGGCCATTGGTTTTGATTTTTGTTTTGGTTAGATTTGGTTCGGTTTTTGTCATTTTAAAAATCCCTCCAGCCCTTGGCTCTGTCTGACCTGATTGCTTTCAGCTGTTTCTGCAACAAAATTGTCCTGGCAGCGAAAACTCTCATTGTTTACAGTGGCGCCCCCTTCTGAACACTTTGTTAATAAAAAGCTTTTTGTTTGTTTGGTTTTTTTTTTGGCTATGGTAAATGTGGAACAACAATGAGGTATTTCAAAGAGGTGAACCACAGATAAATTTCTCTAAGGGTGGGGTGAGGGTTACTCAACAAGGAACTTGACAAGGCTTTTAAAGATATCGACAGTCATTATAACATAACGTGACTGATTGTTACCATGCTCTTAACTGGGCCAACACTTGTTGGCTTCCAAGAAAGACTAACATAGTTGAGATGGTTCTAGTGGCCTTCTAGCACAGGGTATGATGGGGTAGGTATTCTAGCCACTGGCTGTGCAATGCATGAGGCCTGTTAGTGATTCTATTTTTTCCTCTGCAGAATGGGTCTTTCTACATTCCAGGTCCTTTCTACCCCAATAAATAATGCGGCGATTCTCTCAGTAAGTTGTACTTTTGGTTTAAACAGCCAACTGTCTCTTAAAAAGGTCTTTTGTTTAAATTTTTTTAAAAAAAAGTCCTTTCAAAAAAATTTTTTTTATTTTTTATTTTAAAATCCCATATGTTTACTCTGATCATGGAACTTTGTCATTTTTACCATCTATGCTGATTAAAATATTCTTTTTTTTTTTTAAGTTGTTCTTTATTTATTTGACAGAGAGAGAAATCACAAGTAGGCGGAGAGTCAGGCAGAGAGAGAGAGAAAAGCAGGCTCCTGCTGAGCAAAGAGCCCGATGCGGGGCTCAATCCCAGGACACTGAGATCATGACCATAGCAGAAGGCAGCGGCTTAATCCACTGAGCCACCAGGCGCCCCTGATTAAAATATTCTTCATCATTAGCACCTACTGCTCTCCTCTCTTGGTGGTCTCTCCGGAAGGGGTCTTCTCTAGCTCTTCTAGCAGGAGATGGGCAGTTCCCCTATACCCCTGTTGCCACACTAACCTTACCTATCCTGCAGGGTCAGGTCGGCCTGGCCCTTTATCTGTTGCTCTCCTCTGAGGGGTTAGTTTTTCATAGATACCGTGCTTTGCTTTTGTCAGGAGTTACCCTGGATTATCAAAACCCTTTTCTTGTGCCAGTGAATCCTAAGAAACAGTCCTAATGAGAGAACCAGGACTCAAACAGATCATATTTATCCTGAATGTTCTGTCCAAAATGAAAAATACATTTCTGAGGAGCCTCAAGATCTCTGAGAAGGGAAGTTTCACCAACTCTGTCATGTAGGGGCATCAATTCCGATTCTGTGTCAATTGTCCTACTTTCCCAGCTAGTACTTCTCTACATCAGAAAGCCCACTCTCAACCGTTTCCTCTTTCAAAGGCAGTTGCTCTTAGAGTCTGCACAAGACACTTGGGGCCTGCTGGTCGTTGGCTACTGCCCTCTGTACCTTGGGTCTAACAGCTGCGGGGCATCAAGAAGAGCACGTCTCTTGTTCTAGGACTTAATATAGTTTGGGGCACATGGTAAGCAATAATCACTTCTTTAGTTGATCCAAGTGTTGGATCTTTCTTAATTATTCTACTACCACAATTTACTTGTTCTAAGATTTGCCCCCCCCCAATTTTAATATCTCTTAAGGTGGCACTCACCTTGCACTTGATGACATATCCTAGTTTAACGGACAGCATTTCTCTTTCTTAGTCGAACATAAACTATAGTGAATCTTACCCTTGATGAAAGCTAGGATGCAATTAAATACTCTATTATGGTTACGATTCTGATATTTGAAATCCTCCGGTAGCTCCCTGTGCCCCCACAGTGTAGTACCTCACCTCCTCGCCATAGTATACAAACCATCTCACCCCCAGTGTTAACCACGGGGCTCAGCCTCGATCCTCAGGTGATGCTGCCAGAACAGCTGTTGGTTGTCATGAACTAGCTGTAGTTTCCCAAATGCACTGTGCTGCCTCCTAGCATTTTGAAACTTGACACACTCATCCTCATTCTTCGCTTTGCCCTTGTCTATCACCTCCCCTGAAAATCTGTTCCTATGTGGCTTTTCCCAACTCCCACCTACCCTTGGCAGTCTATTATCTCCCTGTGGTAAAGCCTGTCACACTGCACCATGGACATGCCCGTTGTCCCCCTGAGAAGAGAAAAGGGACAATGAGGGCCCCCAGCATTTGCAGCTCTAGTGCAGAGCCCCATGCCTGGCTTTCAGGAAATGCCAGATCATAAAGACAAACGGAGATCATCCTCTGGCTAAAACCAGCTCTTCTTTGCCTACCACAGGATCTGGTCAATAAAGTGCAGCCAGTTTTTATTGCTGTTTTTCTAGGGATTTTTACCCCATATATTTCCCAGGTCTTTACTCTTTTTGTAGCACTTTAATTCAGGCTTCAACCACTTCCTAGTCAGATCAGGTGAAATCATTTTCCTTCCCATACCCTCGATGTATTCACATCTAGTAATTCTTTTTTTAAAGATCTTATTTACCCATTTGACAGACAGATCACAAGTAGGTAGAGAGGGAGGCAGAGAGAGAGGGGGGAAGCAGGCTCCCTGCTGAGCAGAGATCCCGATGTGGGGCTCCATCCCAGGACCCTGAAATCATGACCTGAGCCGAAGGCAGAGGCCTAAAGCACTGAGACACCCAGGAGCCCCCATATCTGGTAATTTTTAACCAACGTGGATTTGCTGCATCAAATAGTTCCTTCTTCTTCAAATATAAATATATAAATAAAGTGATCAAGTCACTCGCATGTCTTAGGAGAATGTCATACCTTTAGTAGCAAACTTGAAATCTTGGCCATTGGTTTTGATTTTTGTTTTGGTTAGATTTGGTTCGGTTTTTGTCATTTTAAAAATCCCTCCAGCCCTTGGCTCTGTCTGACCTGATTGCTTTCAGCTGTTTCTGCAACAAAATTGTCCAGGCAGCGAAAACTCTCATTGTTTACAGTGGCGCACCCTTCTGAACACTTCGTTAATAAAAAGCTTTTTTTTTTTTTTTTTCGGCTATTGTATATGTGGAACAACCATGAGGTATTTCAAAGAGGTGAACGACAGATAAATTTCTCTAAGGGTAGGGTGAGGGTTACTCAAAAAGGAACTTGACAAGGCTTTTAAAGATATTGACAATTATTATAACATAACGTGACTGATTGTTACCGCGCTCTTAACTGGGCAAACACTTGTTGGCTTCCAAGAAAGACTAACATAGTTGAGATGGTTCTAGTGGCCTTCTAGCACAGGGTCTCATGAGGCAGGGATTCTAGCCACTGGCTGTGCAAGGCATGAGGCCTATTAGTGATTCTATTTTTTCCTCTGCAGAATAGGTCTTTCTACATTCCAGGTCCTTTCTACCCCAATAAATAATGTGGCAATTCTCTCAGTGAGTTGTACTATTCGTTTAAACAGCCAACTGTCTCTTTAAAAGAACTTTTGTTTAAATTCCTTTAAACAAAAGTCCTTTCAAAAAAATCTTTTTTCTTTATTTTTTATTTTTTATCCCATATGTTCACTCTGATCGTGGAACTTTGTCATTTTGACCTTCTCTGCTGATTAAAATATTCTTCATCATCAGCACCTACTGCTCTCCTCTCCTGGTGGTCTCTCCGGAAGGGGTCTTCTCTAGCTCTTCTAGCAGGAGATGGGCACTTCCCCTCTACCCCTGTTGCCAGACTAACCTTACCTGTCCTGCAGGGTCAGGTCGGCCTTGCCCTTTATCTGTTGTTCTCCTCTGAGTGGTTAGATTTTCATAGATCCCGTGCTTTGCTTTTGTCAGGATTTACCTGGATTATCAAAACCCTTTTCTTGTGCCAGTGAAGCTTAAGAAACAGTCCTAATGAGAGAACCAGGAACTCAAACAGATCATATTTAACCTGAATGTTCTGTCCAAAATGAAAAATTCATTTCAGAGGAGCCTCAAGATCTCTGAGAAGGGAAGTTTCACCAACTCTGTCATGTAGGGGCATCAATTCTGATTCTGTGTCAATTGTCCTACTTTCCCAGCTAGTACTTCTCTACATCAGAAAGCCCACTCTCAACCGTTTCCTCTTTCAAAGGCAGTTGCTCTTAGAGTCTACACAAGACACTTGGGGCCTGCTGGTCGTTGGCTACTGCCCTCTGTACCTTGGGTCTAACAGCTGCGGGGCATCAAGATGAGCACGTCTCTTGTTCTAGGACTTAATATAGTTTGGGACACATGGTAAGCAATAACCACTTCTTTAGTTGATCCAAGTGTTGGATCTTTCTTAATTATTCTACTACCACAATTTACTTGTTCTAAGATTTGTCCCCCCCCCCCTCATTTTAATATCTCTTAAGGTGGCACTCACATTGCACTTGATGACATATCCTACTTTAACGGACAGCATTTCTCTTTCTTAGTCGAACATAAACTATAGTGCATCTTACACTTGATGAAAGCTAGGATGCAATTAAATACTCTATTATGGTTACGATTCTGATATTTGAAATCCTCCGGTAGCTCCCTGTGCCCCCACAGTGTAGTACCTCACCTCCTCGCCATAGTATACAAACCTTCTCACCCCCAGTGTTAACCCCGCGGCTCTGCCTCCATCCCCAGGTGATGCTGCCAGATCAGCTGTCGGTTGTCATGAACTTGCTGTAGTTTCCCGAATGCACTGTGCTGCCTCCTAGCATTTTGAAACTTGACACACTCATCCTCATTCTTCGCTTTGCCCTTGTCTATCACCTCCCCTGAAAATCTGTTCCTAAGTGGATTTACCAGCTCCCACCTACCCTTGGCAGTCTATTATCTCCCTGTGGTAAAGCCTGTCACACTGCATCATGGACATGCCCGTTTTCCCCCTGAGAAGAGAAAAGGGACAATGAGGGACCCAGCATTTGCAGCTCTAGTGCAGAGCCCCATGCCTGGCTTGTAGGAAATGCCAGATCATGAAGACAAACGGAGATCATCCTCTGGCTAAAACCAGCTCTTCTTTGCCTACCACAGGATCTGGTCAATAAAGTGCAGCCAGTTTTTATTGCTGTTTTTCTAGGGATTTTTACCCCATATATTTCCCAGGTCTTTACTCTTTTTGTAGCACTTTAATTCAGGCTTCAACCACTTCCTAGTCAGATCAGGTGAAATCATTTTCCTTCCCATACCCTTGATGTATTCACATCTAGTAATTCTTTTTTTAAAGATCTTATTTACCCATTTGACAGACAGATCACAAGTAGGTAGAGAGGGAGGCAGAGAGAGAGGTGGGAAGCAGGCTCTCCGCTGAGCAGAGATCCCAATGTGGGGCTCCATCCCAGGACCCTAAAATCATGACCTGAGCCGAAGGCAGAGGCCTAAACCACTGAGCCACCCAGGAGCCCCCATATCTGGTAATTTTTAACCAACGTGGATTTGCTGCATCAAATAGTTCCTTCTTCTTCAAATATAAATATATAAATAAAGTGATCAAGTCACTCGCATGTCTTAGGAGAATGTCATACCTTTAGTAGCAAACTTGAAATCTTGGCCATTGGTTTTGATTTTTGTTTTGGTTAGATTTGGTTCGGTTTTTGTCATTTTAAAAATCCCTCCAGCCCTTGGCTCTGTCTGACCTGATTGCTTTCAGCTTTTTCTGCAACAAAATTGTCCCGGTAGCGAAAACTCTCATTGTTTACAGTGGCGCCCCCTTCTGAACACTTTCTTAATAAAAAGCTTTTTTTTGTTTGTTTGTTTGTTTTGTTTTGTTTTTTTCGGCTACGGAAAATGTGGAACAACCATGAGGTATTTAAAGAGGTGAACAACAGATAAATTTCTCTAAGGGTGGGTGAAGGTTACCCAAAAAGGAACTTGACGAGGCATTTAAAGATATCGACAATCATTATAACATAACGTGACTGATTGTTACCGCACACTTAACTGGGCAAACACTTGTTGGCTTCCAAGAAAGACTAACATAGTTGAGATGGTTCTAGCGGCCTTCTAGCACAGAGTCTCATGAGGCAGGGATTCTAGCCACTGGCTGTGCAAGGCATGAGGCCTGTTAGTGATTCTATTTTTTCCTCTGCAGAATGGGTCTTTCTACATTCCAGGTCCTTTCTACCCCAATAAATAATGCGGCGATTCTCTCAGTGAGTCTACTATTGGTTTAAACAGCCAACTGTCTCTTTAAAAGGACTTCTGTTTAAATTCCTTTAAAAAAAAGTCCTTTCAAAAAAATCTTTTTTTTTATTTTTTATTTTTTAATCCCATACGTTTACTCTGATCATGGAACTTTGTCATTTTGACCTTCTTTGCTGATTAAAGTATTCTTCATCATCAGCACCTACTGCTCTCCTCTCCTGGTGGTCTCTCAGGAAGGTGTCTTCTCTAGCTCTTCTAGTAGGAGATGGGCACTTCCCCTCTACCCTGTTTCCAGACCAGCCTTACCTGTCCTGCAGGGTCAGGTCGGCCTGGCCTGTTATCTGTTGTTCCCTTCTGAGTGGTTAGTTTTCATAGATACCTTGCTTTGCTTTTGTCAGGATTTACCCTGGACTATCAAAACCCTTTTCTTGTGCCAGTGAAGCTTAAGAAACAGTCCGGATGAGAGAACCAGGAACTCAAACAGATCATATTTATCCTGAATGTTCTGTCCAAAATGAAAAATACATTTCTGAGGTGCCTCAAGATCTCTGAGAAGGGAAGTTTCACCAACTTTGTCATGTAGGGGCATCAATTCCGATTCTGTGTCAATTGTCCTACTTTCCCAGTTAGTAATTCACTACCTCTCAAAGCCCACTCTCAACCGTTTCCTCTTTCAAAGGCAGTTGCTCTTAGAGTCTGCACATGGCACTTGGGGCCCGCTGGTCGTTGGCTACAGCCCTCTGTACCTTGGGTCTAACAGCTGTGGGGCATCAAGATGAGCACGTCTCTTGTTCTAGGACTTAATATAGTTTGGTGCACATGGGAAGCAATAATCACTTCTTTAGTTGATCCAAGTGTTGGATCTTTCTTATTTATTCTACTACCACAATTTACTTGTTCTAAGATTTGTCCCCCCCCCCATTTTAATATCTCTTAAGGTGGCACTCACCTTGCACTTGATGACATATCCTAGTTTAACTGACAGCATTTCTCTTTCTTAGTCGAACATAAACTATAGTGCATCTTACCCTTGATGAAAGCTAGGATGCAATTAAATACTCTATTATGGTTATGATGATAATCCAATCCATTACTCTAACACTGACTACTACATAACCCTGTCGTTGACACTAATGTCGACTTTAAACCAATACCTGATCCTGACCGTAAATCTGACACTGGCTCTAGACTTCACCTGACCCTGACTTAGGCAAACACCAGAAACCTAACCCTGAACCTAAAAGTGACCCTGACCCTTACCCTAACTCTACCCTGAAACTGATTTGAGCCTGACCCTAACTCTAACCCTAAACCTAACCCTCCCTGACACTAACACGGTCCCTGACTTGAAACCTAACGCTGAACCTAACCGTAAAACTAACCCCTAACATTATCCCTGACACTGACCCTAACCCGGTCTAATCCTATCACTCAACCTACCTCTACCCTAACCCTATCCACACTTTAACAATAATCCCGAAACTCTCCCTGACCATGATCATAACCCTAACTCTGAAATTTGCCTTTGTCAGATCTTAAACTTAAACCTGACCCTGGCCTTGACCTTAACACTGACCCTAACCCAGACTGTAAACCTAACTCTGATGCAAACCGTGATCCTGAACAGAATCATAACCCTAAAGCTAACCCTCATCCTGAACCTACTCATAAAACAGAACCTAAACATAAAGCTGACCTTACCATAACCATGAACCTAACCCTGACCCTGACCCTACCGTGACACTAAACCTGTCCTAAACCTAACCCTGAACTAACATGACCTTGCCCCCAAACAAAAACTTGAACCTGACCCTAAATCTGACCATCATCCTGAACCTGACACTAAACCTAACAGTCACCCTAACACTGACCCTGACCCTGACTCTGACCGTAACCCTAACCCTGACCCTACTGTGAGGATGACCCTAAACCTAACCATGAACCTAACCCTAACCGTGACCCCTACCCTAAGCCTCGCTAACCCTGACCCCAACGAGGTCTAAACCTAAACCTGACCCTAAGTCTTTCTTTTCCCTAACCCTAACACTAACCTGGTCTAAACGCAGCTCTGTTCCCTCCAGTGGGGACAACAGCCGCACCCAGGCCTCCCAAGGGCTGGGGGAGGGCTGTATGGGGGTCACTGGATGGGCACTGCATTGAGTGGAGTGTGAGCCTTGAGCAGCTTGGGGACCAGCGGCTCAGGGAGCTCTGGTGGAGCAGAAAGTTTGGTAAGGAGCCCCCAGGCAGTGGTGACCTCACTTCCCTGACAACAGAGCCCAACAGAATTGGAACCCAGGTATCCAGGCACCCCATAAAGAGAAAACCCTCCTGCCAGCTCATTTCTAGGCACATCCTAAAGGAAGCGACATGTTCTTCTGCTGTACTGAAGCCGAGAGGATGCAGGGAGAAGAGAGCTCCCCACTTGACACGTCCCCTCCCTGGCAGGTCATATCAGGTTTCACCAACGCCTCAGGCCCTTTGGCTAATAAAATCAAAAGGTGACACCAGGGGGCTAAGAGTCAGAGAGTCCCACACCTTCTGATCCACTGGTGTAGCCCTAGGTCTCTTCGCAGTCTCTCTCTCACTGTGTGTGTGTGTGTGTGTTTGTGTGTGTGTGTGTGTGTGTGTGTGTGTGCGCCTCTGAGTGTCTGTGTCTTTGTGTGTATAGAGGACCTGGCCATGCCATTATGGGTGGAGATGCCCCAAGCAGGATCAGGCTGATGAGGGGTTAGATGTCTGGTGGGCAAGTCATGTTCACACCCCAGTTTAAGGCTGGTTAAGTGGGATCGGGTGGAGGGTCTAAACCCTTCTGCCCAGGGATTATCCTGAGACCTTGAAGAGATGGGTCCATAGCCAGGAGTGGGGCTAACCCCAACAGTAACCACTAACCCTGACCCTGACACTGACTGTGAGCCTACGCCAAACCCTAACCCAAGCCCTGACACTGACCCTGACTGTGATCCTGACCTGAACCCTAAACCTAAACCTAAGCCTGACACTCACCCTGATGTGGACCCTGAACCTAAACTTAAATCTGACCTTACCGTAACCATGACTCAAACCTAATCATGACACAGACCCTGACCCTAATCCTAACCCTGACGCTGACCTAAACCTGACACTAACCCTAACACAGACCGTGACTGTGAGCTTGACCCTTACCCTAAACCTAAAGGTAACTCTAACCATGACCCTAATACGGACCCTGAATCTAAACCTAACGCTGACCCTGACCCTAACACTAACCCCTACCCTAAACCAAACCCTAACACTGACCTTACGCTGTCTAACCCTAACACTAACCATAACCCTACTTCTAACTCTAACTCTAACCCCAATCCCAAACCCTACCGCCAAAACCTAACTGTGACACTGAACCGAACATTGACCCTAAAGCAAAGCCTGACGCTAAACCTGACCCTGTCCATGACCTTCACCTGACCCAGACAGACCCTGACCCTAATCCTAACCATGACACTAACACTGACCACTACATAATCCTGTCCCTGACCCGAATGTGGACTTTAAACCAATACCTATACCTGACCCTAAACCTGACACTGGCGCTAAACTTCACCCTGACCCTGACCCAGACCATGACCATAAACATAACCCTGACACTAACAGTGACCCCGACCCTGACCTGAACAACAAACTGACCTTGACTGTGAGCCTGACCCTAACACTAACCCTAAATGTAATCCTGACCCTGACTCTAACACGGGCCCTCTCCAGAATCCTATCGCTGAACCCAACCCTAACACTAACCACTAACCCTACCACAGACCCTGATCCTAACAAGCTCTAACCCTAAATGTCAACCAAACGCTAACCCTAACACTAACCCTAACTTTAACAATAACCCTAACCCTATACCTGACTATGATCATAACCCTAACCCTGAACTTTGCCTATAACAGACCCTGACCCTATACGTGACCCTGGCCCTGAGCCTAAACCTAACCATGACCCTAACACTGACCACTACATAACCCTGTCGCTGACCCGAATGTGGACTTTAAACAAATACCAGATCCTAACCGTAACCCTGACACTGGCCCAAGACTTCACCCTGAACCTGACCCAGACCATGACCATAAATCTTACCCTGACCCTAACAGTGACCCAACCCTGACCTGAACACTGAACCTGACCCTGACTGTGAGCCTGACCCTAACTCTAACCCTAAACATAACCCTGACCCTGACACTAACACGGGCCCTAACCCGAAACCTAACGCTGAACCTAACCCTAAAACTAACCCCTAACATTATCACTGATCCTGACCCTAACCCGGTCTAACCCTAACCCTCAACCTACCTCTAACCCTAACCCTAACCCCACTTTAACAATAATCCTGACCCTCTCCCTGAACCTGATCATAACCCTAACTCTGAACTTTGCCTATGTCAGCCCTTAACCTTAAACCTGACCCTGGCTTTGACCTTAACACTGACCCTAACCCTGACTGTAAACCTAACTCTCACCCAATCCATAATCCTGAAAGAATCATAACACTAAAGCTAACCCTGATCCTGAACCTACACATAAAACAGAACCTAAACATAAAGCTGACCTTACCATAACCATGAACCTAACCCTGAACCTGAACCTAACCCTGACACTAAACCTGTCCCAAATCTAACCCTGACCCTGACATGAACCTTGCCCCCAAACCTAAACTTGAACCTGACCCTAAATCTGACCATGACCCTGAACCTGAACCTAAACCTATATGTCACTAACATTGACCCTGACCCTGACTCTGACCATAACCTTCACCGTGACCCTACTGTGAGCCTGACCCTAAACCTAACCATGACTAACCCTAACCCTGACCCCTACCCTAAGCCTTACGCTAACCCTGACCCCAATGACGTCTAACCCTAACCCTGATCCTAAGTCTTTCTTAACCCTAAACCTAACACTAACCTAGTCGATACCCAGCTCTGTTCTCTCCAGCGAGGACAACAGCTGCACCCAGGTCTCCCAAGAGCTTGGGGGAGGCTGTATGGGGGTCACTGGATTGGCACTGCATTAAGTGGAGGGTGAGACTTGAGCAGCTTGGGGACCGGTGGCACAGGGAGCTCTGGTGAAGCAGGAAGTTTGGTAAGGAGCCCCCAGGCAGTGTTGAACTCACTTACCTGACGACAGAACCCAACGGAATAGGAACCTTTGTATCCAGGCACGCCATTACAGAGAAAACCCCCCATCCAAGCTCATTTCAAAGCAAATCCTAAAGGAAGCGACATGTTCTTCTGCTATACTGAAGCCGAGAGGATGCAGGGAGAAGAGAGCTCGCCTGCCAGACACGTCCCCTCCATGGCAGGTCACATCAGGTTTCCCCAACGCCCAAGGCCCTTTGGCTAAAAAAATCAAAAGGTGACACCAGGGGGCTCAGAGACAGAGAGTCCCACACATTATGATCAACCAGTGTAGACCTAGGTCTCCTCCCGTCTGTGTGTGTGTGTGTGTGTGTGTGTGTGTGTGTGTGTGTGCCTCTGAGTGTCCATGTGTCTGTGTGTAAAGAGGACCTGGCCATGCCATCGTGGGTGGAGCTGCCACAAGCAGGATCAGGCTGATGAGGGTTTAGATGTCTGGTGGGCAAGTTATGTTCACACCCCAGTTTAAGGGTGGTTAAGGGGGATCGGGTGGAGGGTCTACACCCTTCTGCCTAGGGTTTATCCTGAGACCCTGAACGGATGGGTCCATGACCCAGGAGCGGGGCTAACCCTAACAGTAACCACTAATCCTGACCCTGACACTGACTGTGAGCCTGCCCCAAACCCTAACCCAAACCTTGACCCTGACCCTGACCCTATCTGTGACCCTGACCGGAACCCTAAACCTAAACGTAAGCCTGACACTGACCCTGATGTGGACCCTGAACCTAAACCTAACATTGATATTACTGTAACCAAGACTCATAACTAACCATGACCCTGACCATGACCCTAATCCTAACCCTGACACGGACTTAAACCTGACCCTAACCCTACCCATGACCGTGACTGTGAGCCTGACCCTAACCCTAAACCTAAATGTATCTCTAACCATGACCCTAATACGGACCCTGAACCTACCTAACGCTGACCCTGACCCTAACACTAACCCCTACCCTAAACCAAATTCTAACCCTGACCTTACGCTGTCTAATGTTAACCCTAACCATAACCCTACTTCTAACTCTAACTCTAACCCCAATCCCAAACGCTACCGACAAACCTAACTGTGACACTGAACCAAACATTGACCCTATACCAAAGCCTGACACTAAACCTGACCCTGGCCCTCACCTTCACCTGACCCTGACCCTGACCCTTATCCTAACCATGACACTAACACTAACCACTACACAATCCTGTCCCTGACCAGAATGTGGACTTTAAACCAATACCTATACCTGACCCTAAACCTGACACTGGCGCTAAACTTCACCATGACCCTCACCCAGACCATGACCATAAATCTAACCCTGACGCTAACAGTGACGCCGACCCTGACCTGAACACTAAACCTGACCCTGACTGTGAGTCTGACCCTAACACTAACCCTAAATGTAACCCTGACCCTGACACTAACACGGGCCCTCCCCCGAATCCTATCGCTGGTCCCAACCCCAACACTAACCACTAACCCTACCACAGACCCTGATCCTAACAAGCTCTAAACCTAAACATCAACCAAACGCTAACCCTAACACTAACCCTAACTTTAACAATAACCCTGACCCTATACCTGACTATGATCATAACCCTAACCCTGAACTTTGAATATACCAGACCCTGACCCTATACATGACCCTGGCCCTGAACCTAAACCTAACCATGACCTTAACACTGACAACGATATAACCCTGTCGCTGACCTGAATGTGGACATTAAAACAATACCTGATCCTGACCGTAAACCTGACACTGGCCCTAGACTTCACCCTGACCCTGACCCAGACCATGACCATAAATCTAACCCTGTCCCTGGCAGTACCCTGACCCTGACCTGAACACTAAACCTGACCAACCCTAGCACTAATCCCTAACCCTACCACGGACCCTGATCCTAACAAGTTCTAACCCTAACCGTCCACCAAACGCTAACCCTAACACTAACCCTAAACTTTAACTTTAACTTTGACCCTATACTTGACTATGATCATAACCCTATCTCTGAACTTTGCCTATACCAGACCCTGACCCTATACCTGATCCTGGCCCTGAGCCGAAACCTAACCATGACCCTAACACTGACAACGATATAACCCTGTCGCTGACCCGAATGTGGACATTAAAACAATACCTGATCCTGACCGTAAACCTGACACTGGCCCTAGACTTCACCCTGACCCTGACCCAGACAAACACCAGAAACGTAACCCTGACCCTAACAGTGACCCTGACCCTGACCCTAACCATAACCCTGACACTGAATGTGAGCCTGACCCTAACTCTAACCCTAAACGTAACCCTGACCCTGACACTAACACGGGCCCTGACCCGAAACCTAATGCTGAACCTAACCCTAAAACTAACCCCTAACATTATCACTGACACTGACCCTAACCTGGTCTAACTCTAACCCTCAACCTACCTAGCCCTAACCCTAACCCCACTTTAACAATAATCCTGACCCTCTACCTGACCCTGATCATATCATACCCCTATCTCTGAACTTTGCCTATGTCAGACCTTAACCTTAAACCTTACCCTGGCCTTGACCTTAACACTGACCCTAACCCTGAATGTACACCTAACTCTGACCCAATCCAAGATCCTGAACAGAATCGTAACCCTAAAGCTAACCCTGATTCTGAACCTACTCATAAAACAGATCCTAAGCATAAAGCTGACCTCACCATAACCATGAACCTAACCCTGACCCTGACCCTAACCCTGACACTAAACCTGTCCCAAACCTAACCCTAACCCTGACATGAACCTTGCCCCCAAACCAAAACTTGAACCTGACCCTAAATCTGACCATGACCCTGAACCTGACCCTAAACCTAACCGTCACCCTAACACTGACCCTGACCCTGACTCTGATCGTTACGCTAACCGTGACCCTACTGTGAGACTGACCCTAAACCTAACCATGAACCTAACCCTAACCCTGACCCCTACCCTAAGCCTTACGCTAACCCTGACCCCAATGAGGTCTAAACATAACCCTGACCCTAAGTCTTTCTAAACCCTAACCCTAACACTAACCTAGTCTAAACCCAGCTCTGTTGCCTCCAGCGGGGACAACAGCTGCACCCAGGCCTCCCAAGGGCTGGGTGGAGTCTGAATGGGGGTCACTGGATGGGCACTGCATTGAGTGGAGTGTGAGCCTGAGCAGCTTGTGCACCAGTGGCTCAGGGAGCTCTGGTACAGCAGGAAGTTCAGTAAGGAGCCCCCAGGCAGTGGTGACCTCACTTCCCTGACGACAGAGCCCAACGGAATTGCAACCCATGTATCCAGGCAACTCATTACAGAGAAAACCCCCCTGCCCAGCTCATTTCTAGGCACATCCTAAAGGAAGCGACATGTTCTTCTGCTGTACTGAATCCGAGAGGATGCAGGGAGAAGAGAGACGCCCGCCAGACACGTTGCCTCCCTTCAGGTCATATCATGTTTCCCCAATGCCTCAGACCCTTTGGCTAATAAAATCAAAAGGTGACACCAGGGGGCTCAGAGTCAGAGAGTCCCGCACCTTCTGATCCACGGGTGTAGCCCTAGGTCTCTTCCCCGTTTCTGTGTGTGTGTGTGTGCCTCTGGGTGTCTGTGTGTCTGTGTAAAGAGGACCTTGCCATGCCATCGTGGGAGTAGATGCCCCAAGCAGGATCAGGCTGATGAGGGTTTAGATGTCTGGTGGGCAAGTTATGTTCACACACCAGTTCAAGGCTGGTTAAGTGGGATCGGGTGGAGGGTCTACACCCTTCTGCACAGGGTTTATCCTGAGACCCTGAACGGATGGGTCCATGACCCAGGAGCGGGGCTAACCCTAACAGTAACCACTAACCCTGACCCTGACACTGACTATGAGCCTGCCCCAAACCCTAACCCAAACGCTGACACTGACCCTGACCCTGACACATTATGCCCCGCCAATGCTTAAGTACAAAGAGGGCACAAACACGCATTGTGACCCTCAGCGTGAGTCCAGTCCTCTAGTAAGTCCTCTCAGTGGCTGGACCATTAGACGTCATAATGGGCTTGCCATGCCCCTAGGCCCCAAGTTTTAACCAGCTTTCTGGTTGTCCCCTCACCCCTCCCCAGGGCTCTGCTCTGGAAACTCTCTTTTGGTGGGACACCTGAGGTAAAAGCAACAAAACCAACTCCTCCCATCTCAAAGAATAACCCCAAACTCTTCGGATCGGGCCAAATGCCCAGAGAGGAAGACTCGTCCATGGCCCATGAGGCCACCCGGACATTCCACGGCCATCAGTGACACAATATCCAGAGACAAAATCTTGAGCAAGCGTCTCACACTTGCCCCCTTGTTCATATCCTGAAGAGTTCTCCTCACTGTCTGTAGATCAGTCCTGCAATACCTACGACCCGAAACCTAAGCCGAGTTTGTGTTTTCAGACAACTGTCCCCACAGCCCTGGCCCACAAAACCTACAGGCACAGGTTCTTGGAGCCAAACCTGAGGACTGTACCTGGGAATTCTGCCCATTCCATTGGCCACAAACCTAGAAATAGGATGATAAACCTCCAAAGTGCCCGGGGCCATCCCAATAGTGTTGAATGCCCAGGAAAAACAAGGGCGGTCTGACACCAGCTGAGCATCTACCTGCACTTAGACCCGTGGACAGATGTCCCCAGAGGTAAATTGCAGTGAGCAGGCCCCTAGATCCTAATCGGATCCATTGCTTTGTTGTCCAGGCATCTCTCCTCAGAGGCCTGGATTCCAATAGCAGCATATGGCTGTTTCTTGAGGCACCCATCAGAAGAAATCTCGTCTCCACGTGGGAATCTTGCACGTTGGAGCTGAGTCAAAGCCTCTGGTTAGGAGAACCCTTCAGGGACCCTGTGCCACTGCCTCATTCCAAGTTCTCCATGGACACAAACCCACATTAGGACCCATCCACAAGAGAGTCCATTTCAACTCAACCCTCTCAGTTTCTCCCCCAGATCCAGCAGATCTAACCTGTCTTGTCACTAGGACACAAGAGGAATCAGAGTCGGGCTTCCCAACCATCCATCCTTAGAACCCTACTCGGAATCGATCCGTATGGGAAGTCCTGGAGCCAACCAACAGGTCTCAATCGCCCTGCAGAAGAATCTTTACGATTTGGAGCATCTCACAACTCCCATCGTGGGAAAAATTCCATGGCCTCGTGATCCACCACCTCTTCATGAAGAGGGCCATAAGGGACAAAAAATCCAACCTGAGCGTTTGTCAGATCTTCACCTGATTTCAGATGCACGGGATCTTGTTTCATCTGCAGAGCGTACCTGCCATGCCCTTGCCCAGACCCTAAGGATGCTTGTGTTCTCAGACTTCTGTCCTGAACTCCTGGCACACAAGCCCTCCAGTTTGGCAATTCCAGAACTAAAATGCAGCCCTCTGCCTGCCCTCCAGAAGAAAAATCATTGCCCTCTGGGGCTAACCAGAAACCCCCGAAATATATGGGGGAAATATCCCTAGAAAAACAGCTATAATAACTGGCTGCTCTTTAATGATCCAGATCCTGCGGTAGGCAAAGAAGAGCTGGTTTTAGCCAGAGGATGATCTCCGTTTGTCTTCATGATCTGGCATTTCCTGCAAGCCAGGCATGGGGCTCTGCACTAGAGCTGCAAATGCTGGGGGGCCCTCACTGTAACTTTTCTCTTCTCAGAGGGACAACGGGCATGTCCATGGTGCAGTGTGACAGGCTTTACCACAGGGAGATAAAAGACTGCCAAGGGTAGGTTGGAGCTGGGAAAAGCCACTTAGGAACAGATTTTCAGGGGAGGTGATAGACAAGGGCAAAGTGAAGAATGAGGATGAGTGTGTCAAGTTTCAAAGTGCCAGGAGGCAGCACACTGCATTTGGGAAACTACAGCAAGTTCATGACAACCGACAGCTGATTTGGCAGCATCACCTGGGGATGGAGGCTGAGCCCCGGGGTTAACACTGGGGGTGAGATGGTATGTATACTATGGCGAGGAGGTGAGGTACTACACTGTGGGGGCACAGGGAGCTACCGGAGGATTTCAAATATCAGAATCGTAACCATAATAGTGTATTTAATTGCATCCTAGCTTTCATCAAGGGTAAGATGCACTATAGTTTATGTTCGACTAAGAAAGAGAAATGCTGTCCGTTAAACTAGGATATGTCATCAAGTGCAAGGTGAGTGCCATCTTAAGAGATATTAAAATGGGGGGGTGGAAAAATCTTAAAACTATAAATTGTGGTACTAGAATAATTAAGAAAAGTTCGAACACTTGGATCAACTAAAATAGTGATTATTGCTTACCATGTGCCCCAACTATATTAAGTCTTAGAACAAGAGACGTTCTCATCTTGATGCCGCGCACTTGTTAGACCCAAAGTACAGAGCGCAGTTGCCAATGAGCAGCAGGCCCCAAGTGCCATGTGAAGACTCTAAGAGCAACTGCCTTTGAAAGAGGAAACGGTTGAGATTGGGCTTTATGAGGTAGAGAATTATTAGCTGGGAAAGTAGGAAAATAGACACAGAATCGGAATTGATGCCCCTACATGACAGAGTTGGTGAAACTTCTCTTCTCAGAGATCTTGAGGCTCCTCAGAAATGTATTTTTCATTTTGGACAGAACACTCAGGATAAATATGATCTGTTCGAGTTCCTGGTTCTCTCATCAGGACTGTTTCTTAGGCTTCACTGGCACAAGAAAAGGGTTTTGATAGTCCAGGGTAAATCCTGACAAAAGGAAAGCACGGTATCTATGAAAAACTAACCACTCAGAAGAGAACAACAGATAAAAGGCCAGAACGACCTGACCCTGCAGGATAGGTAAGGCTGGTCCGGCAACAGGGGTAGAGGGGAAGTGCCCATCTCCTGCTAGAAGAGCTAGAGAAGTCCCCTTCCGGAGAGACCACCAGGAGAGGAGAGCAGTAGGTGCTGATAGTGAATATTTTATTCAACGAGAAGGTCATAATGACAAAGTTCCATGATCAGAGTAAACATATGGGATTAAAAAATAAAAAATAAGAAAAAGATTTTTTTTAAAAAGACTTTTTTTTTTAAGGAATTTAAACAAAAGTCCTTTTTAAGAGACAGTTGGCTGTTTAAACCAAAAGTACAACTCACTGAGAGAATTGCCGCATTATTTATTGGGGTAGAAAGGACCTGGAATGTAGAAAGACCCATTCTGCAGAGGAAAAAATAGAATCACTAACAGGCCTCATGCCTTGCACAGCCAGTGGCTAGAATCCCTGCATCATGAGACCCTGTGCTAGAAGGCCGCTAGAACCATCGCAACTATGTTAGTCTTTCTTGGAAGCCAACAAGTGTTTGCCCAGTTAAGAGCACGGTAACAATCAGTCACATTATGTTATAATGATTGTCGATATCTTTAAAAGCCTTGTCAATTTCCTTTTTGAGTAATCCTCACCCCACCCTTAGAGAAATTTATCTGTGGTTCACCTCTTTGAAATACCTCATTATTGTTCCACATTTATCATAGCAAAAAAAAAAAAAAAAAAAAAAAAGCTTTTTATTAACAAAGTGTTCAGAAGGGGGCGCCACTGTAAACAATGAGAGTTTTCGCTGCCTGGACGATTTTATTGCAGAAACAGCTGAAAGCAATCAGGTCAGACAGAGCCAAGGGCTGGAGGCATTTTTAAAATTACAAAAACCGAACCAAATCAAACCAAAACAAAAATCAAAAATCAAAACCAATGGCCAAGATTTCAAGTTTGCTACTAAAGGCATGACATTCTCCTAAGACATGCGAGTGACTTGATCACTTTATTTATATATTTATATTTGAAGAAGAAGGAACTATTTGATGCAGCATATCCACGTTGATTAAAAATTACCAGATATGGGGTCTCCTGCGTGGCTCAGTGGTTTAGGCCTCTGCCTTCGGCTCAGGTCATGATTTCAGGGTCCTGGGATGGAGCCCCACATCGGGCTCTCTGCTCTGCGGGGAGCCTGCTTCCCCCATCTCTCTCTGCCTCCCTCTCTACCTACTTGTGATCTGTCTGTCAAATGGGTAAATAAGATCTTTAAAAAAAGAATTACTAGATGTGAAATACATCGAGGGTATGGGAAGGAAAATGATTTCACCTGATCTGACTAGGAAGTGGTTGAAGCCTGAATTAAAGTGATATAAAAAGAGTAAAGACCTGGGAAATATATGGGGAAAAAATCCCTAGACAAACAGCAGTAATAACTGGCTGCCCTTTATTGATCCAGATCCTGGATCAACAAAAAAATTGATTATTGCTTACCATGTGCCCCAAACTATATTAAGTCTCCAAAAATTTTATATCATTTGATAGGTCATATATATATTAAATTACATTTAAAGTTTTAAAAATATCAGCAAATATTTTCATTTAAATGCAAATTTCAATGAAAATCTACTTTTCCAAACACGACTTTTTATCCTATTGTTTTTTAATTTTGTCGACAACTGATAAAAAGTTTAGCGAGACTATAAATGTTTGATCGAAAAAAATGATTAATACATGTAGGTTCAAATTATTATGTTCCATTAAAAATGATTTATTCTTTGATGAACATCTGTTTGGTAATATGATGTATCCAGATATAGTAAATTAATGACATATATAAAATTATAGGGAAATGACACCTTCTGTTCCATTATGAGTAGAGCTTTTAAAATGCTATTTGTCACAACCTGTCATCTTGTCATTATGTAGCATTATGTAACATTTAAAAAATGTATACTCTTCACTTTGAAGTCTTTTAGAAATCTAAAATATGACTTTCTATGGTTTGTGTTTTCATATTCCTTTATTGCCAGTTTGAACAAATCCACATGCTTTGATTCAAAGGTAATAAATTCCTCTTATTTGGAAAAATGATGTTTATTTTTGTTCTCTCACCCTTAGCAGGTGGTTTCATTTTAGCACACTTCAGAGTTATAATTTCATGCTTATTAAAAACATTTATTATGATCTACGTAGATGAATGAAACTTTTACTTATTAAATTATTTGCCAAAAAAATCTGTTATTTTTAAAAATGTATTTCCTTTGAAGGGTTATTTTAGAGCATTCAGAGAGGATCTAGGAGTGTGGTATTATGCAATTTTTAATAGGTATGAAATGGTTATTTATATGATTGTTTCTTTAAGGGTTATGTATATTGTCCATTATATGCTATAAAATATTTTGAAAGTAAATTTAAGGCATGTTTTACATAGTTTATTTTTTGGAAAAAAATATTGAAATGACTTATGAAATTCAGTATACTCTCAACATTATTTTTTTCTGAAATTTACAAATTGTCTACTGAACCTATTATATGGCAGATATTTTCCAAAGTGGTGGTATCATGATATATGCCAACAACAGTTTAGATTTTTTGTTGCTTCTCAATCTAGCTCAGACGAAGTACAATTAGCCTTTATAATTTTAGCCATTCTAATAGATATGTAAGCATGTCTCATTATGATTTTAATTTGTATTTCTTTAATGTCTAAATGTTGAGAAATTTGTCATGTGCTTATAAGCCATCCATATCCTTTTGGTGACATGTCTCTGCAATAATTTTCTTCACATGTAAAATTGGATACTCTGTTTGGTTATTAGTAAAGTTTTTTATTTTTATTCATTTTTTAATAATCAGAATAGATGTCCATTATCAGATATATAATTTTCAAATCCCTTCTCCATCTTTACGGTTTCTCAATGGAGCTTTGATAGCCGTGTCTTTCAAGAAAGTGCTACTTCTTTCCTGGTACACGGAGGAATGACTAGAACATTATCAATGTTGACCTTTGCAAAGAAAATCATGGCTTAAGATATATGTAGTCTGCGGTTGTTGGGAGTGTTCTGTAATATCAAGCATATCTAGTTAGTTGATAATTTTGTTCAAGTCTTACATATCTTACCAATTTGATGACCATTTGTCTATATAATCTTAAAATAAAGGTGTTGAAATTTTTTTCCATTTCTCTTCTAAGGTAGAAGTTATGATTTTTGTTCTTAGTTTTTCCCTCTATATCCCCAAATCTGTTATTAAGTATTAAAAGTCAAGAATTATTATACTCCCTGAGGAATTCATCCTTTTACTATTCTGTAATTTTGACTTGATCTTTATGTCTGATAATGAAATTTGCTTTAAAATCACTTTTCATGCTCTTGATATAACCACCAAAGTTATAGTGTGATTAGTGTTAATATAGCATATTTTTTCTTTAACTTTTTAAAGCACTTCTATATTTAATCCTGACCAAAAAAAAAAAAAAAAAAAAAACACAGCTTTTTAGCTCTGGAAGCACATTTCTAAATTATCTTTTTTTTTTAAATGAAGCAATAGCAATTTTTGTTAAGGGACCTAAACTGAAAGTAGGTTTAGAAATTTATTTATTTATTTATTTAAGAAAAGATTTTATTTTGTTTATTGACAGCAAGAGAGAGAAAGAGAGAGAGAGAGAGTGGAAGCGCACAAGCGGGGGGAATCACGTGCAAAGGGAGAGGAAGAAGCAAGCTCCTTGGGGTGCAAGTAGTCCCATGCAGGGCTGGAGCCCTGTACACTGGAATCATGACCTCAGCCAAAGGCAAACATCTGCTTAAACAACTGAGTCATCCAGGCACCCCTAGAAAATTTTTTTTAAAAAAGACCTTTTAAAAACATTTTGTTTCTTTCTTTTTTTTTAAATATTTTATTTATTTGAGAAACAGAGAGATAGGAAGAGGAACTATAAGCAGGGCAGAGGGAAAAGGAGAAGCAGGTTTCCCACTGAGCAGAGAGCCTGATGTGGGGCTCCATCCCAGGACCCTGGGATCATGACCTGAAAAGAAGGGACACTTATGGAGGAAGCCACCCAGACACCTCTTTTCTTTGTTTTTAATATATGGCAACTGATGCTTCCCAGCCACGAGGAGCATATTACCCATTGATTAAATCTTTGATAACAACCTATTTAAAAAGGTGTGTAAATATATACTTACTCAGATTTATACACTTTGTGTTTTCTTCATAGTTTGGGGCTGGACCCCATGGTCACAACACTGCTTTCAGTCTTTGCCTTCCCATCTTTTGATACCAGGTATTTGGTCAGCAAAGCAAATTAGTATCAAAATTAATAAGCCCTTGGCACCATATCTCTGGAGCAGGGGTTGCTCTTAGCCAAGGCCCACAGCAGTTGACCTCCCCTCGCTAGTGCTATAGCCCCAAGGACTAGGTCCCTGCCACCAGAACTCAGTCTTACATGTTATGCTAAGCAGACAAAACCAAAACAGGAAAGCTCCAACAGCTTTCACTGGCATGCCTCATCTCCCACTCCCTCGACGTCCAGGCAGTACCAGATGCCCGGGAGGGGTCTTGGTCCAACATATGGGCGGGAAGGAAGTAGCCACGAGCAAGTACCTGCCTCTCTGTGCCTTTCTTTCATGAGCAGGTTGTAAGGAGGAGGAAGAGGAAGGGGAAGAGAGGTGAACTTCAAGGGGTGAAGGCCTCAGGTAGGCAGCTGGCTCCTGCCAGTAGGAAAGGGACAAAGGAGAAGGCAGTGAGTCTCACAGGGAGGGTGGGGGGTAAGGGTTACAGCTTATGACTGAATCTGGACAGGAGTAATAGGGATACTAGTCATTTGAGTCCACCATTGGCAAGCTGGGCTGGGTGTCAGGGCAGATAGGCCTCCCTGGGCAACGGCACATGAGAGAAGGTGGAATTCTTCTCTGAGGAGCAGGTGGAGCTTCAGGTGTTGGGAAAGCATAGACAGTATTGTTCCAGGGCCAAGGACAGGTCCAGGTACTCCTGGTTGGAGGTCAAGGCCACAGTATGATCCAGGTCTTCTACCAGCAGCTTGAAGGAACCACATGCCAGCCACCCCTCATTATTGTGTATAACTCTCTGGTGCACTTATTGGCTTATCCATCAAATGACTCCTTCAGCAGCTTGAAAGCCACCTACACAGGCACTCCAGGATATGGGAGGCTTCCAGATTGAAGATTTTGCACAGGATCACCCCAAAAGACCAGAAGTCACTCTGGTGGATGTAGCTCTGGTCAAACATGGCCTTAGGGACCATCCACTTCACAGGCAGTCCACTGTTGGTTGTCTTTTTATAGTAACTGATGTGGTGATATCTCTGGCAAGGCTGAAGTCTGAGATCTTCATCATGTTGTCCTTTGTCACCAGCACTTCCCTGGTGGCCAAGTCTTGGTGTATGCACTTCTTGGAGGCAAGGTACTCCATGCCTCAGGCTACCTGATAAGCACAGGATACCAGGTCCTTGGAGGAGAGTTGCTCTGCTGCATTGTGGCTGATATTGTAACAGTACTCCAGGTCAGGAGGCCCCTGGGCCTGCAGGTACTCCTGTATGTTGTCTTTGGAGGCATATTCCATGAGAGTGTACGAAGGACCATCCTGTGTGCAGAACCCAGCAGGTTGATGGTGTCCTTGTGCTGACCAATCATCTTCATCATCTCCATTTCTGAGATTAGGTTTAACAGGTCTTTCTCTGTAGCATCTGACTTCAACATCTTCACAGACACTTTAGTCAAATGGTTGGATTTATCTTTGTCCAGCCCAATGGCCTCCTCCAACACCATCTGCCCAAAGTAGGCCTGTCTTAGGGGTCTGCCTAAACTGCCTACAACCCGCCTGTCTCAAGGCAGTTATGAACTCTAGATTATCCTCAAAAACATTAAACCACAAGCTAAAAATTCTATTCACTAGGTCTCTCTCGCAGTTCTAATTTTCTTATCTTTCATCATTTATCTTTTTCCTAATTCTTATTTTCAGTATAGTTTATTTTGCTTCCAGGTGTTTCCCCTGGTTTCTGTATGCTGTTTCATAGGGAAGAATTATCCTGTCATAAAATTATTTCTTGAGCATTCAGTTAAAATGGGTTCTTTTATGGTATTGATTCATTTGAGTTTTCTCAAAATGGGAAGAATTTTCAAAATGGTGTTTTCCTCAAGGTTCAGAGTATGTCTTAGCCTCATCTTTAAGCTTTTTGAAATTCACTTTACAAATTCTTGTCCCTCTTTTTATCTTTTTAAAATAAAATGTTTTATTTTTACTATTTTTTAATTTGAGTATAGTGATATTCAGTGTTACATTGGTTTCAGGTTTTCAATATCTCCATACATTATTCTATGATCACTATAAATATAGCCACCATCAGTCACCATATAACACTATTATAATATCATTGATTATATTCTCTACACTGTCCCAGATCTCTTTTTAAAATCTCTAATTTTTATGTTTTCTGTTATTCCAATTTTACATTGTTACTTTAATAAAATATGCCTGATTACACACTCTTTGCAGAAAACCTTTTTTTTTTTAAATTAACATATAATGTATTATTAGCCCCAGGGGTACAGGTCTGTGAATCGCCAGGTTTACACACTTCACAGCATTCACCACAGCACATACCCTCCCCAATTTCATAAGCCCACCACCCTCTCCCTACCCTCCCCACCCCCCGGCAACTCTCAGTTTGTTTTGTGAGATTAAGAGTCTCTTATGGTTTGTCTCCCTCCTGATCCCATCTTGTTTCATTTACTCTTTTCCTGTCCCCCAAGCACCCACATTGCACCTCCAGTTCCTCATATCAGAGAGATCATATGATAGTGTCTTTCTCTGGTTGACTTATTTTGCTAAGCATAATACCCTCTAGTTCCATCCATGTCATCGCAAATGGCAAGATTTCATTTCTTTTGATGGCTGCATAGTATTCCATCGTATATATATATATATATATATATATATATATATATATATATATATACCATTCATTTGTTGATGGACATCTAGGTTCGTTCCATAGTTTGGCTATTGTGGATATTGCTGCTATAAACATTTGGTGCACGTGCCCCTTTGGATCATATACTAGTCTTCTTTACCTCTATCAGAAGCCCAGGAAGCTTTATTTATTTATTTACTCACACAAACACATGATCCAACACAACGTTTTTTGTTGTTCAAATGTATTATAATGTCTTACCGCTTAACACTATGCTTACTGTTCTCTTTCACTGTCTGACTAAATCCTCATCATCACTATGCCATTTAATGACAAAGAACAATTGAACTCAGAGTTCTCTCCATATCAGGGAATGAAGACTCCACCCTTCTGTTTGTGCAGGTAAAATAAATGTTGATATTGTCTGTCCTGCACATACCCCATCCTGTTCACCGGAATATTCACCATCAAAATATATACAAAATAAAAACCATACCTCACCACTTCTATTACCACCCAGAATGCTAAAAACACCATCATATGTTCCTGAATTATTGACTTGATTGATAGCCCCACTTCCACACATACTGCACTCCTTTCTCCCTGCAAATTTATTTTGGTACAGCAACTTAACCTAAAAATCAAGTCAGATGATTTTATTCTGCTGTTGAAAGTCTTTTGGTATCTTCCCCTTTCATATTAAATAAAAACTGAAGGCGTTTCAATGTACTAGAAGGTACAATACGTTCTTCCTCTCTCCACCACTATGAACTCCTCATTGGCCTCCTTGCTTTTCCTCAAAAGTAACAGACAAGCTGTTCACACAAAGTGTATATACTTACTTGCTCTGCCTAGAGCAATCTTTTCCTTTAATATTTGTATAACACCCTCCTTCACTTCCTGGGTCTTTGTGCAAATAACATCTCCTAAATGAGATATAACCACCCAACACAAAATAAAATTAACTTTCATCCCAGCATTCTCCAATGGCTTTTACCTTTCTTGTATTTCTTTGTAACACTTATTGCCATCAACCATCAATCCTTATTCTATTACTGCTTTATTTCCTTATTTGAGACAGAGAGAGAGAGAATTGGGAGGGTGCGCAGAGGAAGAAGAAAACACCCCACTGCCTAGAAAGCCTGCTGGGGAGTTACATCCCAGGACCCTGAGATCATGACCCAAGCCAGAGGCAGTCACTCAATGGACTGAGCCACCGAAGCACCCCTCTATTATTGGTTTATTTCACTATTATATTTCAAAAGAATGTAAGCTCTTTGTGGTCAGCTATTTTATATGTTTTATTAATTGAAGTATTCTCAGAAAGGTAGCTGGCAGATTGTAAGGGATCACTAAACTGTATTTTGTTGTTATTATTGGGCTCCTTTTTGGGCTTTACCTCTTACGCTAGAAGTCTATCCTTCAGATGTAAGCAATAAGAATAGAACCCTGCTGCCGGGTTCAAATGAGTAAAAAGCCTGTATTAAGTGGATATTTTAAAAGCTAAATGAATGGCTTAATAGTTGTATAAATGGAGAAAGGGAAAATATTTTCCACAGTTTAGAAGTGGAGTTCTTTTATAGAGTTCTTGTACAAGCCTACACTATTGAACGATAATGGGCAGTTGTACATTACAATTATACAAACACTTTGGTATTTATATCATTTTTTTGTAATTCATGACTGGATCATTTGATTCCTTAGGAGCATTACAGCATTTCAACTTTTCACGTTCAATAAACTTATTGGGGTTGCTACCTTTTTTATTCAAATGGAGAAATAGTCATGATTTAATCTAAATAAAGTGTTATTGATTGTGTTGTTTTCTAGGAATGAGTCGCACATGCTAGTTTAAAAGTTTTGTTAAATTCCCAAGTCTGTCACCGATAAAAGCCTTTTGTAGATTAGTAACTTGATCAAAACAGAAAAGTTATGTAACACTCAATTGTTATACTATCTTTGTTTCCATCTTGCATTGTAATAACACCCATCTTAACTCTATTTAAGACAAGTCATCGACAGATGGCTTTCTGGCATTGATGGCATGATATGAAATCTAGTATAACTAAAAGTTTTTGGTTTTAGTAGCATATAAATCAATTTAGAAAAATATATGTATTTGAATATAAGATAAAGTTGTAAATTATTTGGCAATAGTAAACTAAACTTTTTTTTTTGTAAATTTTTATTTTCTAAAATTTCATTGAGCTCTTTTGCATATTGAAACAAGTTACAAAAAGTTAAGGTTTATTTACCCCAATTCAAAATTATTAGGAATATAATCATAGAGGTTGAAGTATTTAAAATATTGAACCCAAAATATTTTATTAGGTAAATTCATGAATGCTGAGCATTCCCTGTTAAAATATACTAATACTATTGATAGACTGGTAGAAGCCTAAAATCAAATATTTATTAAATATTTATATCCATATCTTTTCATGGCTTGGTAATTCATTTCTCTAGCATTAAATAATATTCCATTGTTTGCATGTACTACACTTTATTTGACCTTTCACCTGTGGAATGATATCCTGGTTGCTTCCAAGCTTTTGTCAGTTATGAATAAAACTACTATAGACCTCTTTGTGGGTATAGATTTCATCTTCTTTGGATAAATACCAAGAACTGCTACTGCTGAATCATCTGGCAAGAATATGTTTAGTTTTGTAAGAAACTGCCAAGTTGTTTTCCATTCTTTATTCTCAATAGACATGGAAGAACATTCCTGTTGCTCCACATCCTCACCAACATTTCGTGTTCTGTTTTCAGTGTTCTGAATTCTGGGTATGTACGGGTGTCTCTTTTTTGTTTTAATTTGCATTTTCCTGATGACATATGATGTGAAGCATCTTTTTATATGCTTATTTGCCATCTGTAATATTTTCTTTTGTGAGGTATCTGCTAAGGTCTTTGGCTCATTTTTAATCAGGTTTTTCCCCCATTGTTGAGTTTTAAGGGGTCTTTGTGTATTTTTGATTAACAGTCCTTTGCCAGATGTGTATTTTGCAAATTTTTTCTCATAGTCTGTGTTTTGCCTTTTCATTCTCTCGGCATTGTGTTTCACAGAGTAGACATTTTAAAATTCAGTGCTTGTGCTTTTGTAGCTAAAGTTATTGCCAAAACCAAGGTCATTTCAATTTTCTTCTATATTACCTTCTACATGTTATATGTTTAGGTTTATAATCCAATCTGAGTTAATTTTTGTGAAGAGTGTATGATATCTGCCTGGATTTATTTTATTTTAATATTTTATTTTATTATTATTTTATATTTTTACATTTAGCTTCACCATTACTCCAGAACCATTTGTTTAAAAGATTGTATTTTGCTCTCTTGTGTTGCTTTTGCTTTTATATTAAATATAAAATATAATTGATAATATATATTCTGTTCCTTTAATCTAGTCTTTCTGTGGTATTACAATATCTTGCTTACAATTATCGTTATGGTAAACTTTTTTTAAAAGATTTTATTTATTTATTTCACAGAGAGGGATCACAAATAGGCAGAGAGACAGACAGAGAGAGAGATGAGGAGAAGCAGGCTCCCTGCTGAGCAGAGAGCCCAATTCAGGACTCGATCCCAGGCCCCTGGGATCATGACCTGAGCCGAAGGTAGAGGCTTAACCCACTGAGCCACCCAGGTGCCCCTTCGTTATGGTAAACTTTGAAGTCAGTCCTCAGTCTTTGTTCTCCTTCAACACTATGTTGACTATTGTGAATCTTTGCCTCTTCATATAAACTTTAAAGTAAGTTTGTTAATATTAAAAAACAAAGAACTTGCTGGAATGCATTAATTGTATAGATAAACTTGGAAACCAGTGACCTCTTGAGCTTAGCAAGAGATAGACCATGGTCATCAGTTGTCACAGTGGTGCCTCTGGCAGAACCTTTTGCAAATCCCTAGGTAAAATGAGACCTCAAGGATCTGAGAGATGTCTAAGAAGTACTTGATACATCCCTTGGGTATGGTTTATTGAAGTGTCCACCTGTCTGAAAGCTGGGGAATCTAGATAAGGGAGGGAAAATTAGTTATGATAAAACATATCAATAAACATGAATAAATTTTGTAAAACTAATTGTCATGGCTCATATACAGTATGACCAACAGAGGGACAATCAAAAGGAAAGCATCAGTTATGTTTATTGTGAAATTTTTTTTATTCAAAATAAAGCAATGTGAGGGGAACACACTATGAGAAAATTACCATTTTTTAAATGGTAAATATCTTACCAAATGGAATAGGTTTTATATTCTAAGTAGTATATTGAACAGTAAAACATTGGGGCGCCTGGGTGGCTCAGTGGTTTGGGCTGCTGCCTTTGGCTCGGGTCATGATCTCAGGGTCCTGGGATCGAGCCCTGCATCGGGCTCCCTGCTCCGCAGGAAGCCTGCTTCCCTCTCTCTCTCTCTCTGCCTGCCTCTCTGCCTACTTGTGATCTCCATCTTTCAAATAAATAAATAAAATCTTTTAAAAAAAAGAAAAGAAAATTAAAACATTAAAACATAAAATTTTAATTTAAAAATTATGTAATTTTTAAAAAAGGTTAAAAATAGCAGAACCATTTTTCTTATAACTGGAAAATACATTGTATATATATCTATCAAAAATAACTTGTCATGGGGGCGCCTGGGTGGCCCAGTGGGTTAAAGCCTCTGCCTTCGGCTCAGGTCATGATCCCAGGATTCTTGGATCGAGTCCCACATTGAGCTCTCAGCTCAGCAGGGTTCCTGCTTCTTCCTCTCTCTCTGCCTGACTCTGCCTACTTGTGATCTCTGTCAAATAAATAAATAAAATCTTTTATAAAAAAATTTAAAAAAATAACTTGTCATGTCTGGAATCAGGAGCATATGGAAAAAAATAATATCTGAGGACAATACTTCTGCTGTTTTGTGCCTTGTTAATATTTTTAAACAGTCAGGCAACTTTTAGCTTTATTGAAATACCTGCTAAGATACCAGCAGTGCCTTTTGGAGCCCTATGACTATAAAAATTAATTGCAAATATTCAAAATGTTTACTATGGTGTCACTATTTAGGGCCACCACCAAGTATGTTTCAGAAGTAAGCATAACTGTTACTCTTCTGTAAGGCAAAAGGGCATATTTTCAGGAGTTCCATCTGCTCTACCAGGAGGTGAATCACGCAATGATTTTGTCTATAAAATAATTCACTTTTCAATCTAACATTCCTTATTCCACATTATAATAATAAAAACCAGGAGGAGACTAAAACAAACAAACAACTACAACTACAACAACCAGCTTTTCCTTCAGTGGAAAAGTAAATATAACCTTATGAGTAGCCTGAAATTTATTTTTAAATATTTTTAAGATAAACGTTTTTGTTAGAAAACCATATATTTTATATTACTAAGAAATAACAGGCAAAGTTTTATTAACTTCTAAAAAGTCTAGTTACTTCTATTTATCTATTAACTCATCTCTTTTTGAAGTAGAACATGATCACACCTATTGTATCTACCCAAGTTTGTATGCTTTGGTTATTTTATGTTTGCTATTTCCTTGCTTAATTTTTACAATATTTGATACATAATAGTATCTTTAAGTCCATCTATGGTTTCACAGAATTTGTTTGAACTTCATAAAAATGTACCATACTTTTTGCACTGCCCTTTTTTTACTTCTCTATTAACTTTCCAAGATTTATTCACTTTAGAGTGTGTAGCTATCATTTATTTTTATTCCTCCATAATGCTATGTTTACAAATTTGTATTTATCTGTACTTTTAAAATTATCTTAATTATAAACCATTTCTCATCTCACGTAACACTCATGTTACTTCTACACTTATCAGATATTATGTAACTGAAAACCACAACTCAGCAACAATATAGCACCATTTTTCAAAATTAAATGGCTTACCAGAATTCTTTAATTCTATCCTTTATTTGTATTAGATGACCCTTTATTCTGGTATTTGGCATTTTTCATATGGAGGAAAGCTTATAAGTTGATATTCCATAAATAGAAGGATTTATTATGATTGATTAATTATTTTCATTTAGAATGCATAGAATATGGTTGATTTACTATTTCTTTCTTACTCTCTGCCTGGAACATAGTGCTATCTATGTAATTGCCACTAAAATATTAAGTTAATCACCTAGACTTTAAACTGCATATTAATAGGAATAACATACAGAACTCTTCTCAGATTGGGACACCTGGGTGGCTCAGTCAGTTAAACGCCTGAGCTTTTAGCTCAGGTCATGATCTTAGGGTCCTGGGACTCAGTTCTGCAACAGAATCCCTGCTTAGCCGGGAGTTGGCTTCTCCCTCACCCTGCTGCTCCCCCTGCTTGTGCTCTCTCTCACTCACAAATAAATAAAATTAAAAAAACAAATTCTTCTCAGATAGCTAATATAGAATATCGTCTTTGTATTCATCAAAGGGAAAGTGCCATATAATAATGAAATTCAGACTACTTCAAATTCATTTTTTAACCAGTAAGAAAGTACTGGAAACAAGCCAAAAATGTCTTTAATGAATCAAAGAAATAGATTGATTTTCAATATCTTAATGTTTCTAAAATAAATTGCAAGATTTTTATACTAGATATCAGTGTAAATATTCATTATACAAGGATATTCTAAAAACAAACGTGAGAAAACTACTTGTCATATATGATGACAAAAACGAGTTTGACAAAAGTCAGCTTGGGTAAAACTTACAACACCTACCACCTGAAACTCTTGTTCTATAATTTAATTATTTTAATTTACAAAAATACAAAAATAATATATCAGAGTAAGTCTATTGATAGCTTTGAAGGTATGCTCTGGTTGTGCACTGTTTACTATTGAAAGGGGAATCAAATATGTGATGCTTATGGTGTGACTATATTAAAATTCAACAAGTTCAGAAGCATGCGAGGAATAGAATAAAGACAAAAGATGACCCTTACTTATCCTAAAGATAGACAATGGTATATATGGGCTAGTTGGGGAGAGAATCCAGTCAGTAGATGGAGGATGTGGTAGTGGAAAAAAAAAAGACACAACGTTTTGGTTGAACGTTTAGCACTATATTTAACAAAGTGAAATTGTGAGTTAATAGCCTTGAATAAAATCCAAAAAATATTTTCAATTCATTGAAGATTATTTAGGAAAAACTTGAAAAATACAACTTGATAAGGATTCCAATAAAAGATTCATAAGCAATACAAGTTTCAGAATTTTTAGTATATTTTCCCTAAAAAGCCATTTGATTTAAATTAAAAAGAATTCTATTTACCTGCCACTTAAATAAGAGGAAATTATTTGGTTTTGTAATAAGTCCATAAAATAAATTAACATATCTTTAGAAAACAGATATGCACACTAATTTAAAAATAATAGTGCTTAAGCTGTTCAGCAAACATTTGTAAAATTCCTTGCCATCAGCTAGCTCTGGAGTTCTGCTAGGTGAGTAAGGCCATGTATTTTACTGCTCAGAGTACTGACGCAAAGCAATTGTCCCCTTCACATCCATTTTTTGCTGTTGATAGGTCATGCTATGTTGTTTAGAGATACATAGATGGCCCTACATGAAGGCCTTTTTTTGTGTGTATACAGGTGACTGTGATTTAACTTTCAAATAAGATGGCTCCTGATTTACAATGATTCAACTTACAATATATTTGGCAAAGATGTGAAAGTGAAAGTGATTCAGTAGAAACTGTACTTTGAATTTTGAATTTGGGTCTTTATAAAAAGGGCCAGTGACATGTGGTATGGTGCCGTCTTGTGATGCTGGGCAGGGGCAGTGGGCCACAGCTCCCAGTCAGCTAGAAGATTACAGGGGTGAACACCTGATATTCTTACAACCATTCTATATATAACCATTCTTCTTTTTTGTAGTGTAATATTTAATAAATTGCATGTGATATTTGATACTTTGTTATAAAATAGGCTTTGCTTAAGATGATTTTGCCCAAATGCAGGCAAATGTAAGTGTTCTGAGTATGTTGAAATAAGCTTAAGGTAAGCTATGATATTTGATAGTTTAGGGGTATTAAATGCATTTTCAGTTTTTTATGTGTTTCTCTGTACATAGCCCCCTTGTAAGCTGAGGAACATCTCTATATGTATATGTAACCTTGGTATGGCTTACATATTATTGGCATGAAACATCTAGAACAGTACGTGTGCCATATAATTGTCTACAACATCCAACGAGTTTCTTGAAAACTTGTGCCAAAGGGGTTATGTCTTTAAGGATTCTTATTTCAGAAGGGTTCTCTCAAACGTAAGATTTTTCAGAAGTTAAGTGAAAATCTGACCAAACTAAACATTTTTCCATTTTCCCTACTGAGCAAAGATAGCTAAAATCTATCTGCCATTTTCAACACTGTACTCAACGATTGTAATTCTAATTTAAGAACAGATGATTTATATCAAAACCACATGTTGGCCTAATCTTATACAATATTCATAAATCTCACTCAGAGCCTTGGACATTTTTATTTGTTGAGTCTATATGGTACTACGGACATTCATCTTTTTTGACCTCATAGCTTCATGTATGTCTATACTTTTGAAAATACATGCATCATAGTTCCATTGTAAAATGTCTGGGTTATAAAATGTGCTATGCTATCAAAATGGTAATAAGAACATACAAATGACCTGATGTAATGAACTGGACCAGATTGCCAGATATCACATTTCATACCAGAAAGATTCAGTGGTAAGTTTTAAAATGGCCAGCTATACTTCGACTGAATTATAACTCATTTAACTTCTTTCTTTGTGTACAGTATTATACATTAGTCAGTATGATAGTAAATAAGTACTTTGGACAGATGTAAATATGCTGTAATAAAAAATGTTTTTCTTCTTTCTTTTAGTCCTTTTTACTTGTAAGACTAGCCACAAATACCATGCCTCCCCCCAAATAATTTGCAATCCAAATTTATCTCTAAATGAATTCATGGCACAGAAAAAAAAAATATATATATATACACTTACAGTAGACATGTTCAAAAATAGTTACACAACAGCAGGGCCCTAAATGTAAGCAGTATAGTTTCTTTGTTTATGTTTTGTTTTGTTTTGTTTTTCTTTAAAAAAAAAGAGGTTATGTGAAATATTGGAATTTTATTTCGAGGCCTAGTATTTCAAGACAGTTAACCACACTTACGGTGTCAACAGCCTCTTGTTGGCAGTATGATTTTATTGGCTCCATGGAATAACAGCAAGAATTTACTATTGCTTCTTTCTTTTATTACACACACAGAAAAAAAAAATTGACACATTTGCTCAAGACCATCCAGAATCATTTTAACCTATCAAAATTGATGGGAGGCCTTCACTGCCAAAGTCACTGCTGGGTTTTCACAATTCATTGCAGACAATCTGCTACTCCCATTATGATAAAGGAGAGAAGAGTCATAATCAGGGAAGAAAGCTAGATTAATACTTGTAATTATCATTGAATTATTTAGCCTGCTATAGGATTATTATTATTAGTGTCATTTGATAATTTTCTCTCATTTTATTAAACACAACTGTGAGTAATTACCCTACCTAATATTTCTCTGTATTGGCTGACTAGCTAGCAAACATTCATGAAAATATCCATTAGCCACACACATAAAATGCTGCATTATGATGCTGTTGAATCAGAACATACCACTACCTGATCCTGTAGCTCTTTGAGGATTTGCAAATCAATTAATTATATGTTTCTTGGATTCTTCTCATACAATTAGAAAATTTATAATAGAGTCCATGAACATTATTAGTTTTACCATTTTAAACCAGCAATCACACTTTGATTTTTACAACAAAAGCAGAAATATAAACACACACATTTGGGTCAGTTTTCTGTTAGTCTGTCTGGACTTCAAAATTCTATTCCTCAAGATAATGCACACCAAAGTTCCGGATTAAACAAGAAATTAGATGGCACCTGAACACTTGGTTTAATATTCTCAAAAGGACTATGCAACCTATTTCTTACATTATGACATTGTTTTACAAAGATCCACACTTTTATAATGTACTAACATTATTTTTAAGCATGATTAAAAATCAAACATAAAAATTTCTACTTTTTGATTTTGCCCCCTCCATTTAGAACTTATTTATAGCCTGATAATTCAAAGGTCCCTATGTTTATGAAAATCTGGACAGAAATAGCTCTAAGATCCCATTCAGAACTTGATATTAATCTAAGTCTTTTGGCTCCATTTATACTGAGATCAAAGAGTAGGACAAAGGATTTGAGTACTGTTAGTTTATCTGGGAGATTATCCAAGGTAGAAAAGAATGGGAAAGTGATACAGTGAAGAAACAACTTTGTCAAAGAGGTACATTGTTGATATAATTGTTGTGGATAGAAAATGAAGGCTTGCTTTTACTGAAAGGTCCTGAGAAACTTCTTTAAGTTGTCCTCATGAAGACCTGAAAACTGACAATTTTATCTATGGCTCTTATTTCCACTTCACTGAGAGCTGTCCTCAGAGGACATTAACTCTCCTACACTTTTGGGTTGTGTTGGAGACATTCTAAAATGAGAGAGAGAACATGAGATGCTATCAGTGTTAAGTAACTGCAATTTCCCATGGAACTATCCACCACAGGTTTGGCTATAATCAAGTGTTGGGCCTTGATATCAGAGGGATTTGAGGCAGTATCATTTTAGGTTAATCATTATATCTGAAATTTCCAAAAACTTCAACTGATGAAACTTTGATTATAAATCTATAAATATAACAATAAATCTACAGTATTCAAATTATTATTATAGAAATACACAGACAAAGCATCAATTGATTAATATTTAAATGTTACAAAATACTGAACTGAAAGGATTTGGTCATAGAACAGCGTGTAAGAAGTAGAACTTAGGTTTAGGTTAGAACTCAGGATGCATTTGAGACTCAGTTAATAAATTGAATGGAGGGACGCCTGGGTGGCTCAGTGGGTTAAGCCACTGTCTTCGGCTCAGGTCATGATCCCAGGGTCCTGGGACCGAGCCCCAAGTCGGGCTCTCTACTAAGCAGGGAGCCTGCTTCCTCCTCTCTCTCTGCATGCTTCTCTGCCTGCTTGTCATCTCTCTCTGTCAAATAAATAAATAAAATCTTAAAAAAAAAGAAATTGGATGTCTGACTATCTTATAGGTTTGCTAAAAATCAGTGACTTTGTGTTCACGTGTGGCTATGCAGGAATTTTTAACTTTCTCTAAGAAGTTATTAGATTTGATTATATAATGGCAGTAAAGGATGGGGAAAAGCAAAGTACAAACCCCATAAAGACAAAGACACTGAGTATGAGAAAAGAGTAATAGAAAAGAAGAATCAATGCATTTGAGGAAAATGGGAATTGAAATACACAATGATTGTTGATTTTTTTAGATGGAGAAAACAAAACTAGCTTGCAAGAAGGAAATAACAGAAGACATGATGTGATGTGATACAGAATCCCGGACAAGGCAGTGACGTGGAATAAAGGAGTAGGGAGAGCATATCAGGTAATTTGGATAGGAAGGAGTTAGGAGATAATTGCTTGATAAATTTTATATGGCCCACTTAAATGCACAGATTTCTCTTCTTTAATTTATATGGAGAACAGGGTGTCCTTTCTCTTCCCTTTCTGAGCACCAGAGGTGTACTCTTTCAGACTGAAAACCTGAAAAGCTCAGGACTCAGTTGCTTAAGCACAGCTGAGAGGACATATTTCAATTAAGATTTACATTTTGCTGTATGTAGTAGACTTTCAAAAGTGGTTTAACCATATTTTTTCATTTAACAAGAAGACTACAGAGAGTGTTTTCTGGTGTTGGTTCAGCGTCTTAAGAAAGTGAAGTGAACTATCTTAGAGGTTTTCATGGCTTTTTATTCACAGTTGCAAAAATTGCTGTTGGAGTTCTCACTATTAAGCCCACATTTCTGGCAGAAAGATAGAGGTAAAGGGAATGATATATTGTACGACTGATACTTTGTCATGTGGTTACAATATAAATAGAAAAGAGACAATAAAATATTTGATGTTGTTTTAAGTTTCCTTGTTGTCAATCCCTCAGTGATTTCTGAGATTCAAGGAAAAAGTAAATGGATATTGACCTGGCAACTATCAACACCTGTCAGTCTCTCTTGGATAACCAATATCTCTATAATCTCTTCTTCCCAGTAAAAAAAAAATAAAATATATTCATAACCCACACTGTGCCATATCAAGTTACTGCACCAAGATAAAATTACAATGATTTTCAGTTGTTCCAAATGGACAGAATACCCTTCCTTATGATATCATGTCTTATAAGATAGATAATTGGCTTGCTACCAATATACCCAGATGTGACTGTGGAAGAGACAGGAAAAAAATAATGATATTTATTTATTCCTTGGGTTGACTCTGTTTACACAGATGCATTAGTATTAGAAAAGGTTGGTTTCGGACATTGGAATGAATTTACTTAATGGGTCTGTATGTAATTGTGTTGGAGGAAATTTTTAATTTCTACAAAAATTATTAGAATTCTATCTTATTCTCTTTTGTTAATTTTCACATGTTAACAAAGCCAACGTTTTTTCTAGCAGACAAGATCTTAAATCCTAACAAAACTTAATTTTTTCCTTTTTTTTTTTTTTTAAGTTTGAGAGCCTCATGTTCTCTCATGCTGCTTTAAATACAACTGAAAAAAAAGGAGCTAAATGGGGCAGTAAGACCAGACTTTTTATTTTATTTTATTTATCTTATTTTTAATTAAAAAATTAAAGATTCTATTTATTTATTTGAGAGAGAGAGAGAGCATGAGTGGGGCTCCCTAATGAGCAAAAAGCCTGATATGGAGCTCGATCCCAGGATCCTGACTAGATCATGACCAGAGACAAAGGCAGATACATGTGCAAAATCCCTTTTTTTCTGGGAAACAATACTTTACAAGAGATGTTTGAAAAAGTACTGGGGAATCCACTTTAATAGGAGATACAAAAATTTAATTGATTTTTGTAAAGCTACAGGGATCCAAATGATGGGAATCCCAGCCCATTTAGGTTGTGGACCACAGAGTATTCCTCTCTGTAATATTTTATTTTCTTCCATGTCTACTAACTCCAGTCCAAGTTCACTGATCTCTTTTTAGATAGTGCAAAACATGGCAAAGAATACCAAACGAGTGCCCAATATTCTACATTTATTATATCATTTCTAACATATAGATGTGTTATCAAGGCTGGTTCTGTGAACGAACATAGTTACGCTAAAGTGTGTTTTGTTCTCCAAGAAATTAAATGCATGATTATCACACAATTATAAAATACTTGTGTCAAGAATTTTTATTCAAAAATTAATAAGAAGCAGATATTAAAACTAGTTCACATGGTTATTTGGGATATAAGCAGAGTTGTGCAGCAGAAGTGCTCTGGGCCATAATTTGGGTTATAGAATTTATGTTTTCTAATGAAATATCACTAACTTGCATTATTGTTAACAAGAATCTTGTGCATTACCATCAGTTTTCTACATTATAACCTCTTGCTCTACAGTTTGTAAATAACTTTGTCAATAGCAAGCTAGTAAACAGGGTGACTCCAATGGATTGAGATAATCTCCAGAGTTTCTGCTACATAATGCCCAGGACTCCATTGAAAGGACACCTAAGAATTTATTTTGCCCAAAAATTTGATCATTTTTTTCACTGTCCTTACCTATTTTCCAAACCTAGTCCTTTTGCTTCACCTTTCAGTCTACGGACAACCCTGTATCTGACTGACTTGTTAATTCTGGGAATGTCTTGCAGATTAGTTTGCTTGCCAGAGGTGGTTCCTCTAATTGATGTCTAAGAACCCTAATTAGTTAAGAAAACTTTTTTTAACATTTTCATTGCTATTTATTATTATTATTATTATTATTGCTAATATCTCTATTATAAATAATTCACAAGGGCATCTTTCTGACAAAAGACAAAGAGCTGGCTACTAGTAGAAAATGTACATTTGACTCTGTCAGTGAAAGTGGTAAAGGGATTTGAGAAAATAAGGCAAAGCACTGGAATTGTGTGTTAAAACTTTAAATATTATAGACACATTTACTTAATTTCTAATACTGTTGTTGCTTATAATTAAATAAGATGTTTTCCATGAAGCACGCATTACAGCAAATATATTGTTTATACAGATTAAATTTTCATCAAAAGGGACGCCTGGGCGGCTCAGTTCGTTAAGCAGCTGCCTTTGGCTCAGGTCATGATCCCAGCATCCTGGGATCGAGTCCCACATTGGGCTCCTTGCTCGGCCGGGAGCCTGCTTCTCCCTCTGCCTCTGCCTGCCATTCTGTCTGCCTGTGCTTGCTCTCTCGCCCACTCTCTCTGATAAAGAAATAAAATCTTAAAATAAATAAATAAATTTTCATCAAAAAATAGTAAGTGTATTTTATTGTAGGATCATGATCAGCATTTTGCAGATGAGAAAAGTGAAATTTAGAAAAGTATGTCTCTTCAAATCCCTCATACAATATCTGGCCTAGATAGAAGGATATACTATCACAATTGAGGAAGATAATTGAGATTACTTAAAATGATAAACTTTACTGTATAGGGTTTTTAAAAGTTTGCCACAGATTCAGATTCTTTTAAAATATATATCTATTTTGTGTAAAGAGAATGCACTGAGAAGTAAAAAGAAAGTGATATATCAGTGCTACCAACTAATGGCTATAATATCATCACCTTATTTATGAACAATGAAACAGTGTGCAATATTTAAATAAATTTAAATAAATTCCTATGTATTTATTATTAAAGAAATTCCTTTAACAAACAGTATGTTTTGAAGGTTGTTAGCAGGAAAGTGTTGTACTTCATGGAAGTAATCAGAAAATATGATCTAAATTTCTGCTTTCAAGGGCGCCTGGGTGGCTCAGTGGGTTAAAATTCTGCTTTCAAGAAGCTATAACAGTAAGTACTGAGCATTAGCTATTATATGCTATGGATGAATAACTGAAATCTGCATTTGAAACTAATAGTACACTATATGTTAACTAATTGAATTTTAAAAAGTTAATAAAAAAAACACTATTTTGTAAAACAATATTCCCAACAGAATCTTTTGCTTTAAAATACTCACTCTGTAATGAGAGTCATTATTTTTGTCCAGCAAATTCTTACATCACTGTTTATCCCTTCCCTGCTTTATCCCTTCCCAGTATCAATAAAGGCTCACTTGAATTACCTAGAAGCCATGAGAAAGCTTGTAATAGATCTGGCTGGTTTTCACCAGCAATTTAACCACCATGTGCACAGGGAAGTCTATTGATAAAGGCTTTATTGCAATAAATTGCAAATACATGGATGATTTTGAATTCTCTTTCTTGAGGTCTTTTTTCATGATAATCAATTTAGGGTGGCTTATTGGAATGGATGTTATTAACATATCTTCATAGTTATAAGTACATGGAATTGTAAAATAAATTCCTATTTATTTATTATTAAAGAAATTCCTCTAACAAACAGTATGTTTTGAAGGTTGCTAGCAGGAAAGTGTTGTACACCATGCAAGTAATCAATTAAAGATTATTTATTTATTTATTTGAGAGAGAGAGATGACAAGCAGGCAGAGAGGCAGGCAGACAGAGAAGAGGTAGCAGCTTCCTGCTGAGCAGAGAGGCTGATGCGGGGCTCGATCCCAGGACCCTGGGATCATGACCTGAGCCGTAGGCAGCAGCTTAACCCACTGAGCCACCCAGGTGCCCCTAACATTGGATTTTTGATAGGAATTGAATTTACAGATGGTTTTCGGTAGTATGGACATTTTAACAATGTTAATTCTTACCATTCATAAATATGAGCTATCTTTCCATTTGTGTCTCCTTCAATTTCTTTATCAATGTCATAGATTATGGGGTACAGATCTTTCATAGTCTTAGTTAAATCTTATCCTAAGTATTATATTAGTTTTGATGCTAGTGTGAATTAGATTGTTTTCTTTATTTTTTCAGATAGTTCATCATTAGAGTGTTAAAATGCTCCTGTCTTGTGCTTACTTTGGCAGCACATATACTAAAATTGGAATGATGCAGAGAAGATTAGCGTGATCACTGAGCAAGGATGACATGAAAAACTATTAAAAAAACGAAACAAAACAAAATTCTTGTCTTCTATATATTGATCTTGTATTTGGCAGCTTTACTAAATTTGTTTATTCAAAAGTTTTTATGAAGTTTTTAGGATTTTTTTACATGTAAGTTCATGTTATCCAAAAAAAGAAAATTTTACTTCTTCCTTTTTTTTTTTATTTGGAGTCTCTTATTTCTTTGTGTTCCTTGTTTCTCTGGCTAGGACATCCAGTACTATGTCAAAAGAGAGTAGTGAAAGTGGACACACTTGTCTTTTTTCTGATCTTTAAGGGGAAAACTTTCAAACTTTTTTGATTGAATATGAGATTAGCTCTGTGCTTGCAATATGTGTTTTTTTTTAATGGATTTTTTAAATTATTTTTTTTAAATTTTTTATAAACATATAATGTGTTTTTATCCCTAGCGGTACAGGTCTGTGAATCACCAGGTTTACACATTTCACAGCACTCACCATCACTCACCATAGCACCTGCCCTCCCCAATGTCCATACCCCCACCATCCTCTCCCAACACACCTCCCCCCAGCAACCCTCAGTCTGTTTTGTGAGATTCAGTCTTTTATGGTTTGTCTCCCTCCCAATCCCATTTTCTTTTATTTTTCTTTTCATACGCCCGAAACCGCCTATGTTGCATCTCCACTTCATCATATCAGGGAGATCATACAATAGTTGTCTTTCTCAGATTGATTTATTTCGCCAAGCATAATACCCTCTAGTTCCATCCACGTCATCACAAATAGCAGGATTTCATTTCTTTTGATGGCTGCATAGTATCCCATTGTACATATATACCACATATTATTTATTGATTCATCTATTGAAGGACATTTAGGTTCTTTCCATAGTTTAACTATTGTGGACATTGCTGCTATAAACATTTGGGTGCATGTGCCCCTTCAGAATGCAACGTTTGTATCTTTAGGGTATATACCCAGTACTGCAATCACTGGGTCATAAACTAGTTCTATTTTCAGCTTATTGAGGCACCTCCACGCTGTTTTGGAGTGAACCGCACTTCACTGCTGCTTCCTCAGCAAGGGTTCGTTTGCTTCAAGGAAGAAGAGCTGCGGGAGTGCTGGTGCCTCTTGGGCCTTGCTTTCTTGAGCTCCAAGATCGCACCCGGGGTTCACCTTGCTAAGCCGAAGTAAGCAGACACAGTCACAGCCCTGCAGCAGCTTGCGTGGCCTAGCATGGCACTCTATGCCTATTACCATCTCCTGGGGTAGGTAAGGCATTGCCTTTTACTCTGGCGCTCAGGCTGACTCGGGGTCTAGGCCAGTGCCTTCAGCACAGGAGAGAGGTGGCGACAGGATCCCTGCAAACGGCCCGTGCACTTGGATGGGAAACTGTGGGGGACAGTCTCCACTCCTTCCCAGTAACACCCCCTGCCACCCACATTGCTGCCACATCTTGGTGGAAGACGGCATCTGACTGCCCATTTCTCCATGGGGTTGTTTCTGCGAGTTGCGGGTATGGCACCTGGTGGCAAGCCCAAGTCTGCCCTTGGGACAGGTGGTCAAGGAGATGCTGTCCCCTTGGGACCAGAGGCACAAGACAGGCCTGCCTTCTGCCCAGACTCCTTCCTCAGAGGATAGCACGTGCCCCTGCCCTAGTCATCCCCTCATGTCTCCTTAGCAGCCAGGCTTCCTTCTCTCCGCACAGGGAGCGGGTGACACTTGTCTTGCTACCGGCCTGCTGTTTGTGCCATGGCAGGCTATCCTGCTTCCCGAGCGTTTCCCGTCCCCAAGGCCTAGGGCTCCTTCTCTTCTCCAGGGGCGGCGTGCTGCGCCTTCCCCACACTTGCTCCTGGAGAGCGCGGTGACAGACGTGTGCAACCACGCTTCCCTCTCAGGCAGAAGGGATGCTAGGGCAAAGAGTATTTTGCTCCATTCGGGTATCTTCCACCGCGCTGCGGAAACTAGCTCAGGCAAGCAGCAGCAGCATCCCCAAACCCAACTCAGATTTCCCAACGAATGCTGTGATTTCCCAGGGTAGATGACAAGGCAAAGAGGCCTACGCTGTATGCGGGTTTCTCCAGCTGCGAGACTGGGCTCAGGCAAGCAGCAGTAGCCCGCAGAACATTTCTCAGCGAATGCTGTGCTTTCTCAGAGGCTTTGGCTTGGAGCGAACAGCACTTCGCCGCTGCTTCCTCAGCAAGGCTTCAGTCGCGTCAGGGAAGCAGAGCTGCGGGAGAGCTGGTGCCTTTTGGGCCTTGCTTTCCCGGGCTCCATGTTCACCTCCTGGGTTCACCCTGCCAGGCCGAATTAAGCAGACACAGCCACAACCCTGCAGTAGCGTTCGGAGCCTAGGATGGCACCCTATGCACACTACCATCTCCCCGTGTAGGCATCGCTTGGCCTTTTACTCTGGCGCTCAGGCGTTCTTGCGGACTAGCCCAGTGCTTTCCCCACAGGAAAGGAGACGTGACAGGATCCCTGCACGCCGCCCGTGCACTAAATAGGGAGCTTTCGGGGACTGTCCTCACCCCATCCCCTTAAACCCCATGCCTCCTACAAGCTCCACATCCTGAAGGAAGACGGCATCTGACTCCCTGTTATTTCAGGGAGCTGTTTCTGCGAGTTCAGCGTAGGCTCCTGGTGGCTAGCGCATGTCTGCCCCAGGGACAGGTGGCCAAGGAGCTGCTGTCTCCTTGGGCCAAGAGGCTCAGGACAGGCATACTTTCTGCCCAGACTCCTTCCTAAGAGTGGAGCACGCGCCCTGCCCTACTCATCCCCTCCTCTCTCCGTAGGAGACAGGCTACTGTCTCTCTGCACAGGTAGCGGGTGACACTTGTATTGCCACCGGCCGCTGTGCCTGCCAGGGCCGGCTCTCCAGTTTGGCAACCGTTTCCAGACCAGAAAGTCAACGGCTCCTGCAATTCTCCCTGGGCAGCGTGCTGCACCTTCCACAGACATGCTCCTGGGGAGCGCAGTGATAGACGTGTCCCTTTCCTTAAGGCTCTTTCCACAGGCGCAACCGCGCTTCTCTCAGGCAGAGGGGTAATAGGGCAAAGAGGATTTCGCTCCATGCGGGTACCTTCCACCATGCTGCGGAGAATAGCTCAGGCATTAAGCTGCAGCATCACGCACATCCGATTCTGATTTCCCAACGAAAGCTGTGCAATCCCAGAGGGGATGCTCGGGCAAAGGGGTTTCGCTGTATGCGGGTTTCTCCCACCACGAGACTGGGCTCAGGCAAGCAGCAGAAGAGCCCGCAGAACCGACTCTGATTTCCCAGCGACTGCTGTGCTTTCCCAGAGGTTTCCAACTTGGCGCAAAACGCACTATGCTGCTGCTTTCTCAGCAAGGCTTTGGTCGTTCGCTCTGTTGCGGCAGGGAAGAAGAACCGCGGGAGAGCTGGTGCCTCTTGGGCCTTGCTTCCCGGGCTCCAAGTTCACGCCCGGGGTTCACCTTGTTAAGCCGAACTAAGCAGACACAGTCACAGCCCTGCAGCAGCTTGCGTGGCCTAGCATGGCACTCTATGCCTATTACCATCTCCTGGGGTAGGGAAGGCTTTGCCTTTTGCTCCGGCGCTCAGGCAGACTCGGGGTCTAGGCCAGTGCCTTCAGCACAGGAGAGAGGAGGCGATAGGATCCCTGCACACGGCCCGTGCACTTTGATGTGGAACTGTGGGGGACAGTCTCCACTCCTTCCCCAGCACACCCCCTGCCACCCACATCGCTGCCACATCTTGGTGGAAGGCGACATCTGACTGCCCATTTCTCCATGGGGTTGTTTCTGCGAGTTTCGGTTATCGCACCTGGTGGCAAGCCCAAGTCTGCCCTTGGGACAGGTGGCCAAACAGATGCTGTCCCCTTGGGACCTGAGGCACAAGACAGGCCTGCCTTCTGCCCAGTATCCTTCCTCAGAGTGGAGCTCACGCCCCTGCCCTAGTCGTCCCCTCATGTCTCCTTAGCATCCAGGCTTCCAACTCTCCGCACAGGGAGCGGGTGAAACTTGTCTTGCCACCGGCCTGCTGTTCATGCCATGGCAGGCTATCCTGCTTCCCGAGCGTTTCCCGACCCCAAGGCCAAGGGCTCCTTCTCTTCTCCGGGGGCGTCGTGCTGCGCCTTCCCCACACTTGATCCTGGGGAGAACGGTGACAGATATGTGCAACCACACTTCTCTCTCAGGCAGAAGGGATGCTAGGGCAAAGAGTATTTCGCTCCATGCAGGTATCTTCCACCGTGCTGTGGAGACTAGCTCAGGCATTCAGATGCTGCATCCCACACATTCGATTCTGATTTCCCAACGAATGCTGTGCTTCCCAGAGGAGGTGCCAGGACAAAGAGGCTTTCGCTGTATGCGGGTTTCTCCCAACGAGAGACTGGGCACAGGCAAGCAGCAGAAGAGCCCGCAGAACCGACTTCTGATTTCTCAGCCAATGCTGTGCTTTCACAGAGGCTTTGGCTTGAAGCGAACAGCACTTCACCGCTGCTTCCTCAGCAAGGCTTCAGTCACGTCAGGGAAGAAGTGCTGCCGGAGAGCTGGTGCCTCTTGGGGCCTTGCTATCCCGGGCTCCAAGTTCACAACCTGGGTTCATTCTTCCAAGCTGAAATAAGCAGACACAGCCTCGACCCTGCAGCAGCGTGCGTGGCCTAGGATGGCACTCTGCTCACAATGCCATCTCTCAGCATAGGCACGGCCGGCCCTTTTGCTCTGGCGTTCAGGTGGACAGGGGACTAGGCCAGTGCCTTCTCCATCCTTGAGGAGACGTGAGAGGATCACTGCACACCGACCGTGCCCTGGAATGGGGAGTAATCGGTAACTGTCCCTGTTTCCCCGGGACACCCCCTGCCTCCACCAATGCTGCCACATCCTGGAGGAAGACGGCATGTGATTGCCCATTCCTCCAGGAGGTGTTTCTGCGAGTTCAGGGCCGGAAGCTTGGTGGCAAGCCCACCTCTTCCCTCAGGACAGGTAGCCAAGGAGATGCTTTCAACTTGGGACCAGAGGCACAGGAAAGGCCTTCCTTCTGCCCAGACTCCTTCCTCAGATTGGAGCACGTTCCCCGGCCCAATCGCCCCCTCAAGTCTCCTTAGCAGCCAGGCTTCCCCTCTCTGCACAGGGAGTGGGTGACACTTGCCTTGCCACCGGCCCGCTGTTCCTGCCAGGGCCAGCTCTCCAGCTTCGCGACCATTTCCCGACCACAAGGCCAATGGCTCCTTCTCTTCTCCTGGGCAGCTTGCTGCACTTTCCCCAGACAGGCTCCTGGGGAGCCCAGTGACAGACATGTCCCCTTCCTTAAGGCTCTTTCCACAGGCGCAACCACGGTTCTCTCTCAGGCAGTGGGGATGCCCAGGCAAAGAGGATTTCGCCCCATGCGGGTTTATTACACCGTGCTGTTGGGTCTTGCTCAGGCAAGCAGCAGCAGCATCCCACAGACCCGACTCTGATTTCCCAAAGAATGCTGTGCTTTCCCAGAGGAGATGCCCAGGCAAAGACCCTTTCGCTGTATGAGGGTTTCTCCCGCTGTGCGCGAATACTAGGCTAAGGCAAGCAGCAACAGCAGCCCACAAAAACGACTCTGATTTCCCAGCGACTGCTATGCTTTCACAGAGGTTTTCAGCTTGGCGCGAACGGCACTTCGCTGCTGCTTCCTCAGCAAGGCTTTGGGTGTTCGCTCTGTCGCATCAGGGAAGAAGAGCTGCGGGAGAGCTGGTCCCTCTTGGGCCTTGCTTTCCCGGGCTCTATGTTGGCACCCTGGGTTCACCCTGCCAGTCCGAACTAAGCAGACACAGCCACAACGCTGCAGCAGCGTGCGTGGCCTAGGATGGCACTCAATGCACACTACATTCTCCCAGTGTACGCAACGCTTGGCCTTTTGCACAGGCCCTCAGGCGGACTCGCGGTTAAGGCCAGTGCCTACCCCACAGGAGAGAAGAGGCGACAGGATCCCTGAACACCGCCCGTTCACTGGAATGGGGAGCTTTGGGAGCTTGTCCCCACTCCTTCCCCGGCAAACCCCCTGCCACGGAAAACGCTGTCACATCTTGGAGGAAGATGGCATCTGACTGCCCGTTTCTCGAGGGAGCTATTACTGCGAGTTCCGGGTATGGCGCCTGGTAGCTAGCCCAAGTTGGCCCTATGGACAGGTGGTCAAGGAGATGCTGTCCCCTTGGGATCAGAGGAACAGGACAGGCCTGCCTTCTGCCCAGACTCCTTCCTCAGAGTGGAGCATGCATCCCTGCCCTAGTCATCCCCTCATGTCTCCTTAGGAACCAGGCTTTGTCTCTCTGCACAGGGAGCGGGTGACACTTGTCTTGCCACCGGCCTGCTGTTCCTGCCACGGCAGGCTATTCTGCTTCCCGACCTTTCCCGACCACAAGGCCAACGTATCCTTCTCTTCTCCTGGGGTGGCGTGCTGCACCTTCCCCAGACGTGCTTTGGGGAGCGCAGTGACACACGTGTGCAACCACGATTCTCTCTCAGATCTCAAATACCCAACATAACCCTACACCTAAAGGAGATGGAGAAAGAACAACAAAGAAAGCCTAAACCCAGCAGAAGAGGAATAATAAAGATCAGAGCAGAAATCAATGAAATAGAAACAAATAAACAAACAAATAAAAACCACAAAAAACCACCACCAACAACAAAAAACAATAGAACAAATCAACGAAACTAGGAGCTGGTTCTTTGAAAGAATTAATAAGATTGATAAAACCCTTTCCAGACTTATCAAAAAGAAAAGAGAAAGAACCCAAATAAATAAATTAATGAATGAAAGAGGAGAGATCACAACCAACACCAAAGAAATACAAACAATTATAAGAACATACTATGAGCAACTCTACGCCAACAAATTCAACAATCTGGAAGAAATGGATACATTCCTAGAGACATATAAACTACCACAACTGAACCAGGAAGAAATAGGAAACCTGAACAGACCCATAACCAGTACGGAGATTGAAACAGTCATCAAAAATCTCCAAACAAACAAAAGCCCAGGGCCAGATGGCTTCCCAGGGAAATTCTACCAAACATTTAAAGAAGAATTAATTCCTATTCTCATGATACTGTTCCAAAAAAATAGAAATGGAAGGAAAACTTCCAAACTCATTTTATGAGGCCAGCATCACCTTGATCCCAAAACCAGACAAGGATCCCATCAAAAAAGAGAACAGCAAACCAATATCCTTGATGAACACAGATGCGAAAATTCTCACCAAAATACTAGCCAATAGGATTCAACAGTACATTAAAAGGATTATTCACCACGACCAAGTGGGATTTATTCCAGGGCTACAAGGTTGGTTCAACATATGCAAATCAATCAATGTGATACAACGCATTAATAAAAGAAAGAACAAGAACCACATGATACTCTCCATAGATGCTGAAAAAGCATTTGGCAAAGTGCAGTGTCCCTTCCTGATTAAAACTCTTCAAAGTGTAGGGATAGAGGGCACATATTATCAATATTATCAAAGCCATCTATGAAAAACCCACTGCAAATATCATTCTCAATGGAGAAAAATTGAATACTTTTCCGCTGAGGTCAGGAACACGGCAGGGATGTCCGTTATCACCACTGCTATTCAACATCGTACTAGAAGTCCTAGCCTCAGCAATCAGACAACAAAAAGAAATTAAGGGCATCCAAATTTTGCCAAATTGGCAAAAGAGAAGTCAAACTATCCCTGCTTGCAGAGGATATGACACTGTATGTGGAAAACTTAAAGGACTCCAATCCAAATCTGCTATAACTTGGATAGGAATTCTGTAAAGTGTCAGAATATAAAATCAATGCACAGAAATTGGTTGCATTCTTTTTAAACCAACAAGACTGAAGAAATAGAAATTAAGGAGTGAATCCCATTTACAATTGCACTCAAAACCCTAAGATACCTAGGAATAAACCTAACCAAAGAGACAAAGAATCTATACTCAGAAAACTCCAAAGTGAGTACTCATGAAAGAAATTGAAGAAGACACAAAGAAATGGAAAAATGTTCCATGCTCCCGTATTGGAAGAACAAATATTGTGAAAATGTCTATGCTACCTAAAGCAATCTACACATTTAATGCAATCCCTATCAAAATCTCGTCCATTTTTTTTCAAAGAAATGGGACAAATCATCCTAAAATATATATGGAACCAGAAAATACCTCGAATAGCCAGAGGAATATTGAAAGAGAAAGCCAAAGTTGTTGGCATCACAATTCCAGACTTCAAGCTCTATTACAAGGTTATCATCATCAAGATGGTAGGGAACTGTCCCCAAAACAGACATAGATCAATGGAACAGAATAGAGAGCCCAGAAATACACCCTCCACTCTATGGTCAACTAATCGTCAACAAAGCAGGAAGGAATGTCCTATGGAAAAGAGACAGCCTCTTCAACAAATGGTGTTGGGAAAATTGAACAGCCACATGCAGAAAAATGAAGTTGGACCATTTCCTTACACCATACATGAAAATAGACTGGAAATGGATGAAGAAGCATAATGTGAGAAAGGAATCCATCCAAATCCTTGAGGAGAGAACAGGCAGCAAATTCTTTGACCTCACCAGCAGCAACTTCTTCATAGGAACATCACCAAAGGCAAGGGAAGCAAGGGCAAGAATGAACTCTTGGGATTTCATCAGATCAAAAAGCTTTTGCCCAGCAAAGGAAACAGTTAACAAAGCCAAAAGATGACTGTCAGAAGTTATCTGGGAGAAGATATTTGCAAATGACATACCAGATAAAGGACCAGTATCTATCCAAAATCTATAAAGAGCTTATCAAACTCAACACCCTAAGAACAAATAATCCAATGAAGAAATGGGCAGAGGACATGAACAGACATTTCTGCAAAGAATACATCCAAATGGCCAACAGACACATGAAAAAATGCTCCACATTACTCGGCATAAGGGAAATACAAATCAAAACCAGAATGAGATACCACATCACACCTTTCAGAATGGCTAAAATGAACAAGTCAGTCAATGACAGATGCTGGCGAGGATGTGGAGAAAGGGCAACCCTCCTACACTGTACGTGGGAATGCAAGCTGGTGCGACCACTCTGGAAAACAGCGTGGAGGTGCCTCAAAAAGCTGAAAATAGAACTAGTTTATGACCCAGTGATTGCAGTACTGAGTATATACCCTAAAGATACAAACGTGGCATTCTGAAGGGGCACATGCACCCAAATGTTTATAGCAGCAATGTCCACAATAGTTAAACTATGGAAAGAACCTAAATGTCCTTCAATAGATGAATCAATAAATAAGATGTGGTATATATGTACAATGGGATACTATGCAGCCATCAAAAGAAATGAAATCCTGCTATTTGTGATGACGTGGATGGAACTAGAGGGTATTATGCTTGGCGAAATAAATCAATCTGAGAAAGACAACTATTGTATGATCTCCCTGATATGATGAAGTGGAGATGCAACATAGGCGGTTTCGGGCGTATGAAAAGAAAAATAAAAGAAGATGGGATTGGGAGGGAGACAAACCATAAAAGACTGAATCTCACAAAACAGACTGAGGGTTGCTGGGGGGAGGTGTGTTGGGAGAGGATGGTGGGGGTATGGACATTGGGGAGGGCAGGTGCTATGGTGAGTGATGGTGAGTGCTGTGAAATGTGTAAACCTGGTGATTCACAGACCTGTACCGCTAGGGATAAAAACACATTATATGTTTATAAAAAATTTTTTAAAAATAATTTAAAAAATCCATTAAAGAAAAACCACATATTGCAAGCACAGAGCTAATCTCATATTCAACCAAAAAAGTTTGAAAGTTTTCCCCTTAAAGATCAGAAAAAAGACAAGTGTGTCCACTTTCACTACTCTCTTTTGACATAGTACTGGATGTCCTAGCCAGAGAAACAAGGAACACAAAGAAATAAGAGACTCCAAATAAAAAAAAAAGGAAGAAGTAAAATTTTCTTTTTTTGGATAACATGAACTTACATGTAAAAAAATCCTAAAAACTTCATAAAAACTTTTGAATAAACAAATTTAGTAAAGCTGCCAAATACAAGATCAATATATAGAAGACAAGAATTTTGTTTTGTTTCGTTTTTTTAATAGTTTTTCATGTCATCCTTGCTCAGTGATCACGCTAATCTTCTCTGCATCATTCCAATTTTAGTATATGTGCTGCCAAAGTAAGCACAAGACAGGAGCATTTTAACACTCTAATGATGAACTATCTGAAAAAATAAAGAAAACAATCTAATTCACACTAGCATCAAAACTAATATAATACTTAGGATAAGATTTAACTAAGACTATGAAAGATCTGTACCCCATAATCTATGACATTGATAAAGAAATTGAAGGAGACACAAATGGAAAGATAGCTCATATTTATGAATGGTAAGAATTAACATTGTTAAAATGTCCATACTACCGAAAACCATCTGTAAATTCAATTCCTATCAAAAATCCAATGTTAGGGGCACCTGGGTGGCTCAGTGGGTTAAGCTGCTGCCTACGGCTCAGGTCATGATCCCAGGGTCCTGGGATCGAGCCCCGCATCAGCCTCTCTGCTCAGCAGGAAGCTGCTACCTCTTCTCTGTCTGCCTGCCTCTCTGCCTGCTTGTCATCTCTCTCTCTCAAATAAATAAATAAATAATCTTAAAAAAATCCAATATTGTGTTTTTACAGAAGTAAGTAAAGAATCCTAAAATTTATATGAGACCATAAAAGACAACAAATAATCAAAGCAGTTCTGAGAAAGAATGAAGAAGCGAAATTACACTCTTGATTTGAAACTATACTACAAAGCCCTCGTGCTCAAAACAATAAAGTATACTGGCATAAAAACAGACCAATAAACAAGTAGAACAGAATTGAGAGTCCAGAAATAAATCCTTTCATACAGTCACCTAATATTTGACAGGGGCCAACCTATGTAATGGGTAAAGATAGTCTGTTCAGTAAATGATATTTAAAACTGAATAGTCACATAAACAGTATGAAACTGGAACCTTATATCACTCATAAGTCTTAACTTGAAATAGATTAAAGACTTAAATGTGATGCATGAAACTAAATTTCCTAAAGGAAAACATAGGAAAAATTCTCCTTGACATTGGTCTTGCCAATAGTTTTTTGGATACCAGACCAAAAACACAAGCAAAAATAAATAAATGGTATTACATCAAACTAAATTTCTGCATTGCCAAAAAAAAAAAAGGGTATGAAAACACAATCCACAGAATGGAAGAAAATACTTACAAAACTTATATCTGAAAATAGGTTAACAACTAACAGATACAAAAGGAAAAAAATATATAATTTAAAAAAATAGCAAAAGGATCTCAATAGACTTTTTTTTCAAAAAAGTTATATAAATGACCAACAGGAGCATTAAAAAGTGCTCAACGTAAAAAACTCAGGGCAAAGTCATTATGTTGTTGTTTTTGTTTACCTCTGAAAAACACAGCAAGATATTACTACCTATTAGAATATATACTACCAAAAAATTGAAACTAACAAATTTTGGTAAATATTGGGGAAAATGGGGAACTTATGCACTGTGATAGGGATATAAATTTGTATGGAAAACAGTATGGAGACTATTCATATTATTAAAAGTAAAATTACCATATGATTCAGTAATCCCACTTCTAGGGATATATCTAAAGGAAACGAAATCACTATTCGAAGACATCTCTGCACTCTTATGTTCATTATAAAATTATTAACTCTAAGCAAGAGATGGAAATAACTTCAGTATCCATTAATGGATGAATGAATAAAATAAGTATGGTAAATATATACTATGGAATACTACTTAACCATGAAAAATTAAGAAATACTGCCATTTACAAGACCATGGATGGATCTTGAAGGTATTATACTAAGTGAAATATTTCAAAGATTTTATATATTTTTTAATTTATGTATTATGATATCCCTTACATACAGAATCTGAAGAAAAAGCAAACTAATGGAAACTTAGAGTTGAGTTGACAAGGGGTGAACCTGGGGTGGAATAAGGTGGTCAAAGGGTACAAACTTGCAACTATAATAGGAAAAAGTTCTGGGGATCTAATGTACAGCATGATGATCATAGTTAATAATATATACATACTTTTTTTATTGTGCTTCCCTTTATTAAATTTTGCATATATCACATTCTTACAAGTTGAAAGTTTATAGCAATCTTGTATAAAAGAGGTCTGCTGCCACCATTTTTCTAACACCATTTGTTCATTTTGTGTCTCTCTGTCACATGTTGGTACTTCTTGCAATATTTCAAGTTTTTTCATTATTATTGTATTTGTTATGGTGATCTGTGATCAGTATTTATGACCCACTGAAAACTCAGAACTAGTTTACTTAAGGTATATACATTGTTTTTCTTTAAAGACATAATGCTTTTGAACAGTACAGTATAGTGTTTATTTTTTATATGCACTGGGAAACATAATTTTTTATTTGCACTGGGAAACCAAAAAATAATAATAATGATTTGACTTAGTTTATTGAAATAATCACTTTATTGAGGTGGTCTGGAACAAAACCCACAAGACCTCTGAAGTTTATCTCTACTGTACTATATACATAAAAGTTGCTAAGAGAGTAGATCTTAAAATTCCTTACAATACATGCATAAAAAACAGAGGCAACTATATGAGATAGTAGATGTATTAACATTTTTATGTAGATTATATTGCAATGCAGATGTATACCAATTTATCAAATGGTACAAAATTTACACAATGTTAAAAGTTTGCAGTGTTATAAGAAATCATTTCTTAAATTTACAAATTATAATATGTCAATTATTTTTCAATAAAGCTGGAAATAACCTTTTGTAGAATTAATCTATTTTTCAAAAGAGGAAGTAAGGAAGTAGAAACTGCAACTAACTCTGAAATAATAGAATACAAAATCCATTTTAGTTATATACACTGTGACAAACACTATTAGTTAGTTTACAATGAAGGAATACTTATGAAGCATGAAGGATGGTCTATAAATAAGGCTGAAAAGAGCTCAGTTTTAAGGTTTAAATTTAAAATCTTCTTTTGAAATACTAAACTGACCACCCAGTTTTCCAAACATAAATGTCTTAACTGCATGAATTTATTTCATACAACTCTATAATCTAGTTTCATAAGAAAGCAGCATGCAAATTTTGAATAAGACAGACTTGCTTAAGTTTCTTTATGTTCAACAGTAAAGGATACTTCCCTAAAAATAAATAGAAGAAAAATCAGCATATTTATCATGATAATTATTATTCATAATAAGATTCATATTGAATTAAGGAATATATAGCCTCAGAGGAGGTAAAGTAAAATAAAATTTATTTTGGTAAATGTGTCTATGAATAGTCAATACAATGCCTCAATATAAATAAATATTACCATTTTGAATAATTTAATTACTATTATTAGAATTATTATAAGTATAAAAATAGCTATCATTTTAGCATGGAATATGAGACTCTCATGCTCCATGCTTCATTACATCCACACAACAATTCTGCATAATAAGTATTATCATCATCATTTCATGGGTGAAAAAACTGAGGCTAACACATTTAGATAACTGCTTTATGATTACATGGCTAGTAAAGATGCATCACACTAATTTAGGCTTTATGATTTCAGAATTGTACTCTTTCCACTGCACATTCTATTACTCTATTACTTGGCTTGTTTTCATTTAGTTCTTTAATTTTATTCATGTGGTGATGGCTTAAAGCTTCATTTAAAGGAAGCTTAAAAAAATTCATTTAACCAAAAGCTCCCAAGAATTAAAAATGTCATGGAGCTAATGTAGACATGGATATCATTAGTTAATGGGTAACCATATATTTTCCACTCTAGTGAGATAAAAATCAGAGTGTTTTTCTAAGTTTTAGTCTCTGAGTATTAAAAAGGACTTTGTTAAAATAGAAATATTTAGACAAAGGTCATCAAAAGTCTGCATCAGGTCACCTTAAGATAAATATTAGAAAACTGAGGAAACAAATGGAGATTCGAACACTGAGCTATGATATAATGAATGGTTTAAAGTATTTAGTAGAATATAGAAAAGCCCTTTAAAGCCTGGTCTTAGCCTAGCATTGCAGCTTCTGGGATATCTGTCTATCTATCATCTATCTATCTATCTATCTATTTAGATATAAATTTGAAAATTTTTTAACTTAAAGATTTTGAGAAATAGAACATAATCAGCACCATAGAAGATCTGTTTATGATAACAACCTAGCCCCTTCTCCCAGTTTGTTAATATTCTCTCTTATTTAATGTAACATTGTGCAAATAGACCACTGCTGATCTGCCGTTATGAATGAAATAACTATAATCATCTGTTTTCATATCCTGGTGAAAATATTCATTTAATTCAATGTTGTATTTCCAGGAATGGACCAAATTTTTTTTTAATTTCTAAGTTTTCTAAATATTGTCCAACCTACCTCAAATGTTTTTATTATGGGCACTTTCATTCTTTCACATTCTTGCAAGACATTTTTACTGTTTCCCAATATGGTAAGTGTGTAATAGTATGCCATTCTAGGTTTTAATTTATTTTTAATTTAATTTAATTTAATTCCAGATTCATAATAAAGATAAACAGTTTTTACCTATGAGTGGCCATTTGGATTACCCTTTCTGTAAAGTACATGCTCCAATCTTTTGATATCTTAACATTGTGTCATACTGACTTCTTTAATAATAGATTTCCTGAATGAACTTTTAGCTGTGTAGGTCTTCTCTATTTTATTTTGAACTTGCTTTCATTTCAAAAACTTTATATTTATTTTCATAATCTGCTTTTATTTTGCTTTGTCTATTATCTATCTATTTATTTATTTATTTGCAAGCAAGAGAGAGTGAGCGAGTAAGAGCACAGGGAGGGATAGAAAAATAAGAGAAAAGAATCTTAAGCAGGCTCCAGGCTCAGCACAGAGCCCAACTCTGGGCTCTATTTCACAACCCTGACATCATGACCTGAGCCAAAATGAAAGAAATAAAATAAAATTAAGGTGTTAAAAAAAAGGAAAAAGAATTGGAGGTTTAATTAAGTGAGCCACCCAGGCACCCCTGTGGTACCTTAAATTAGCTGTCATATTTTTAAAGTTCTAGAGTATCCATTTGTTCATTTATAAAACCTTTCTCAATATCATTTTTAGTGTCAGTTTTTGGTTCAATTTGCTTCCCCTCTCATTTCTTTGAGCAGAGTACTCAAGCCATTTTACAATCTTTATTGATCATTTTAACATCATACTTAATCCCATTTTGTCTATCCAATCTTGTTAATGGTTTTTCTTTGTGTGCTTTGTTACATTTTGCTATGTTCAAGACATTATATTTGAAACTCTTATTGAGTAGGAATAATTAAGAGCTATAATAATGGTATGGTCCTCCTTGGCAGGATTTTCTCTTATATCTGAGACTTTACAAGACAATCATACTCCAAATTCAGTGGTTGACTTTCTCAGTTTACACAGAAGGCAAGGTAGGCTCTAGTCTTATTTCTGCTTCTCCTTGTGCTTTGGGGATCTCAACTTAAATTTGGGTTGTACCAAAGTCCTCAAATTTGATTGCTGCTGGATTTTGAATTTTTTTTCTCTAGTATCAAGTGTCTATTAAAAACACAGCTCAGTGTGTTTTAGCAGTTTCTAATGCTCTCATAGCTAAAATGGCTTCAGGGCATATATCTCTAGGCTCTCATTGTGTTTCGTATTGGCCCAGTAATCCCTCACTTATTTTTATAATCATTCTGATATTTTTAACTCTAAAAGCTATTTTGTCTGGATTTTTAAGTTGTCTTAAGTAGGAGTTTTTAGATCACCATTACTAGAAGCAACAACAAATATACATGAAAATATCTGCGGTAGTTTATCACATCTTTATGGCTTTGAACTTCCATAAGCCGAGGCATCCTTCTCTAATCACTTAGGCAAACTCCAAGTTACCCTTTAAAACAACACAAGAATTGCTTCATTTAAGAACATGTTCAGGGATGACTCTTCCCCACTGTCCTTACCAACATTCCCACACACTCTTTGCTACCCACACCTTGTTTATGAACTTTCATTAGGTATATCAGCGGGACCAGAATTTTGCTCTATTGTATTTTTGTCCTTTAGAGCTTTAATTAAATATGAATTCCATAGAAAGTCTGTCCCTTTTCTTTCAAACCTGGGTTAGTTATTTCTTCTCATTCTTTGTCAGAAGTTACTTTATTAGAGAAACTTACAGCTGTATTGTGACTTTGGAGCCTTTACAGTTTTTTGAATGGAAAAATCACCCATCCCTGAGATTTTTACGTAGCTTCCTGGCTGATATTATTCAGAAATCTGTTCAAAACAGACTTTTTCAGGGAGGCTCTTTCAGACCACTCAGTTACAAAACCTATTCTCAATCACTGCTCTTATTAAAATGTGCTTATTTAGTTCAAATATGCATCACTATTAAAGAAAAACCAGTACGATTTTTTTTTTAAAGTTGGCTTACCTATTATCTATGTCTCCCATTAAAATGATTCCTCTGGGCTGGGGTTTTGTTGTGCTCATCTTAGGCCAGACTCTCAATAAATTGTCTCTGAATGATTGAATTGTTTGACTCCCTTGCTAGATTCTCAACGTCATGAGGCCAAGGATTGTTCTATTCAGTCCTTTATCCTCAATGTCTGTTATATTGCAGTCACTTATGTGACTAATGGGAAAAATCACAGAAAGAAAGAGTTAAAACTACAGAAAAACCCCATAGGTTCAATAACACAAAGCTTTCTAAAATTATTTAGCCCAGGAATTGAATACTGGCTGCACTTTTGATTTTTTTAAAATGGTATTGAATTTAATTTAAATGGAAATACTTGAATGGTAGAATAATAAAAAAAATTATAAAAGCAACTTGCTCCTTAAAGTAAGAATTATATAGGGCATCTCTTCTAGAAGCAAAATTTTCAAATGTCAAACATCTGAATGCATAGAAGGAGAAGTAAGAGTGTGAATTGTACTTCAATGCTCTTTTCTTTATATTCAGCAAACAGCTTCATTCACACCTTTCCAATTTTTTCAACTCTTTTGACAAAGCCTTCAGAGGAGTTACTGCTGATGACAACCATCACAGCCTAACAGGAGAAATTTTATGAAGAAAAATAATAGCGTGTTTTTCCCAAATTGTTAAGGATATGGTGAAGCTCTGTCAGATTCAAAGGAGGAATGTGCAATTCCATGCTATATATCATAATAACTTCTTTTAATAATGGCTTTGCAATTTTTCAGATATATCCATTTACTGAAAGCACTATCAAATAAACAAAAGCAAACAAATTAACAGGGGTTCGAGACAGGAATTATCTAATCTAAAAATAGCACATGTTCACAGAATACACAACACATATCCCAAGTACTACTATAGGTTTCAAGTAATAGTCAAAACAATAGTAAACATGATTCAGACCCTACCAGACAAATCATAAATGGGATCTTAACTGTAAATCCTTATCTTTAGATCAAAGTGGGTAATTGGGTGCTGAAGATACATTATAGAACTAATATGTTATAGAACTCCTCTGAAATGAGTCATTTATTCCATCACTTTTCCTGCACGGCTGCTGACCCATGTTTAGGTTCCTGGAAATAGCTGCTACCCTGTCATACTTCTTTAAAGCACATATATTGATAACTCTACTCACTCCTCCATTCCTCTGTGACTGTCACTGTGTTAAAATGGGGAGTCAGCTGACTCACTTGTGGTGGTAATAAAGTAGATGAGTTTGCAAAGTATTTTGTTATTTCTAAAAATGCAAAAACCAAATTACATTGAAATCATAAGCGGTGTTTCAGGGAGAGCTGTAGGATGTGGTTTCTTGTGTAATCCACAGAGATTAGCTCCAACACATATTTAAACTCTCCTCTAGGAGCAACCTTAGTGGTAAAGCAAGAAGATAAACAGATGTATACACACCCTGGCACAAAAGTATCACTTATGTTTGGCTTCCTAGTCTCCTCGTGTTACTTATTTATCTTAACTTCTCTCTGAAATCAGGGAACACAGAATCTCAATCATTTGACATTTTTCTACTGAATTACCCAATAGTCTGATCATACCCCTAAGACTTTATAAAATTATTTCACTCATAATCCCAAATCTGCTTTGCTTCCTCATCTTAGTACACTGTAATTTGATTTCAAAATGAGGACAGTTGTCAGTAATGCCACATTCATTAATGTATTTTACAATTCCATGTACTTATAACTATGAAGATATGTTAATAACATCCATTCCAATAAGCCACCCTAAATTGATTATCATGAAACAAGACCTCAAGAAAGAGAATTCAAAATCATCCATGTATTTGCAACTTATTGCAATAAAGCCTTTATCAATAGACTTCCCTGTGCACATGGTGGTCAAATTGCTGGTGAAAACCAGCCAGATCTATTACAAGCTTTCTCATGGCTTCTAGGTAACCCAAGTGAGCCTTTATTGATACTGGGAAGGGATAAAGCAGGGAAGGGATAAACAGTGGTGTAAGAATTGGCTAGACAAAAGTAATGACTCTCATTACAAAGTGAGTATTTTAAAGCAAAAGAGCCTGTTGGGAATATTGTTTTATAAAATACTGGTTTTTTTTTTTATTAACTTTTTAAAATTCAATTAGTTAACATATAGTGTACCATTAGTTTCAAATGTAGATTTCAGTTATTCATCCATAGCATATAATAGCTAATGCTCAGTACTTACTGTTATAGCTTCTTGAAAGCAGAATTTTAACCCACTGAGCCACCCAGGCGCCCTTGAAAGCAGACTTTTAGATCACATTTTCTGATTACTTCCATGTAGTACAACACTTTCCTGCTAGCAACCTTCAAAACATACTGTTTGTTAAAGGAATTTCTTTAATAATAAATAAATAGGAATTTATTTAAATTTATAAATATATAAAATACATAGGAATTTATTTAAATTTATTTAAATATTGCACACTGTTTCATTGTTCATAAATAAGGTGATGATATTATAGCCATTAGTTGGTAGCACTGATATATCACTTTCTTTTTACTTCTCAGTGCATTCTCTTTACACAAAATAGATATATATTTTAAAAGAATCTGAATCTGTGGCAAACTTTTAAAAACCCTATACAGTAAAGTTTATCATTTTAAGTAATCTCAATTATCTTCCTCAATTGTGATAGTATATCCTTCTATCTAGGCCAGATATTGTATGAGGGATTTGAAGAGACATACTTTTCTAAATTTCACTTTTCTCATCTGCAAAATGCTGATCATGATCCTACAATAAAATACACTTACTATTTTTTGATGAAAATTTATTTATTTATTTTAAGATTTTATTTCTTTATCAGAGAGAGTGGGCGAGAGAGCAAGCACAGGCAGACAGAATGGCAGGCAGAGGCAGAGGGAGAAGCAGGCTCCCGGCCGAGCAAGGAGCCCAATGTGGGACTCGATCCCAGGATGCTGGGATCATGACCTGAGCCAAAGGCAGCTGCTTAACCAACTAGCAGCCCAGGCGTCCCTTTTGATGAAAATTTAATCTGTATAAACAATATATTTGCTGTAATGCGTGCTTCATGGAAAACATCTTATTTAATTATAAGCAACAACAGTATTAGAAATTAAGTAAATGTGTCTATAATATTTAAAGTTTTAACACACAATTCCAGTGCTTTGCCTTATTTTCTCAAATCCCTTTACCACTTTCACTGACAGAGTCAAAAGTACTTTTTCTACTAGTAGCCAGCTCTTTGTCTTTTGTCAGAAAGATGCCCTTGTGAATTATTTATAATAGAGATATTAGCAATAATAATAATAATAATAATAATAAATAGCAATGAAAATGTTAAAAAAAGTTTTCTTAACTAATTAGGGTTCTTAGACATCAATTAGAGGAGCCACCTCTGGCAAGCAAATTAATCTGCAAGACATTCCCAGAATTAACAAGTCAGTCAGATACAGGGTTGTTGCCTACACTGGGAGAATGTAGTGTGCATTGAGTGCCATCCTAGGCCACGCACGCTGCTGCAGCGTTGTGGCTGTGTCTGCTTAGTTCGGACTGGCAGGGTGAACCCAGGGTGCCAACATAGAGCCCGGGAAAGCAAGGCCCAAGAGGGACCAGCTCTCCCGCAGCTCTTCTTCCCTGATGCGACAGAGCGAACACCCAAAGCCTTGCTGAGGAAGCAGCAGCGAAGTGCCGTTCGCGCCAAGCTGAAAACCTCTGTGAAAGCATAGCAGTCGCTGGGAAATCAGAGTCGTTTTTGTGGGCTGCTGTTGCTGCTTGCCTTAGCCTAGTATTCGCAGCACGGCGGGAGAAACCCTCATACAGCGAAAGGGTCTTTGCCTGGGCATCTCCTCTGGGAAAGCACAGCATTCTTTGGGAAATCAGAGTCGGGTCTGTGGGATGCTGCTGCTGCTTGCCTGAGCAAGACCCAACAGCACGGTGTAATAAACCCGCATGGGGTGAAATCCTCTTTGCCTGGGCATCCCCACTGCCTGAGAGAGAACCGTGGTTGCGCCTGTGGAAAGAGCCTTAAGGAAGGGGACATGTCTGTCACTGGGCTCCCCAGGAGCCTGTCTGGGGAAAGTGCAGCAAGCTGCCCAGGAGAAGAGAAGGAGCCATTGGCCTTGTGGTCGGGAAATGGTCACGAAGCTGGAGAGCTGGCCCTGGCAGGAACAGCGGGCCGGTGGCAAGACAAGTGTCACCCACTCCCTGTGCAGAGAGACGAAGCCTGGCTGCTTAGGAGACTTGAGGGGGCGATTGGGCCGGGGAACGTGCTCCAATCTGAGGAAGGAGTCTGGGCAGAAGGAAGGCCTTTCCTGTGCCTCTGGTCCCAAGTGGAAAGCATCTCCTTGGCCACCTGTCCAGAGGGCAGATGTGGGCTTGCCACCAAGCTTCTGGCCCTGAACTCGCAGAAACACCTCCTGGAGGAATGGGCAATCAGATGCCGTATTCCTCCAGGATGTGGCAGCATTGGCGGAGGCAGGGGGTGTCCCGGGGAAACAGGGACAGTTACCGATTACTCCCCATTCCAGGGCACGGGCGGTGTGCAGTGATCCTCTCACGTCTCCTCAAGGATGGAGAAGGCACTGGCCTAGTCCCCTGTCCACCTGAACGCCAGAGCAAAAGGGCCGGCCGTGCCTATGCTGAGAGATGGCATTGTGAGCAGAGTGCCATCCTAGGCCACGCACGCTGCTGCAGGGTCGAGGCTGTGTCTGCTTATTTCAGCTTGGCAGAATGAACCGAGGATGTGAACTTGGAACCCGGGATAGCAAGGCCCCAAGAGGCACCAGCTCTCCGGCAGCACTTCTTCCCTGACATGACTGAAGCCTTGCTGAGGAAGCAGCGCCGAAGTGCTGTTCGCTTCAAGCTAAAGCCTCTGCGAAAGAACAGCATTTGCTGAGAAATCAGAATTCGGTTCTGCGGGCTCTTCTGCTGCTTGCCTGTGCCCAGTCTCTCGTTGGGAGAAACCCGCATACAGCGAAAGCCTCTTTGCTCGGGCATCTCCTCTGGGAAAGCACAGCATTCGTTGGGAAATCAGAACCGGATGTGTGGGATGCAGCAGCTGAATGCCTGAGCTAGTCTCCGCAGCACGGTGGAAGATACCTGCATGGAGCGAAATACTCTTTGCCCTAGCATCCCTTCTGCCTGAGAGAGAAGCGTGGTTGCACACGTGTGTCACTGCGCTCCCCAGGAGCAAGTGTGGGGAAGGCACAGCACGCCGCCCCCGGAGAAGAGAAGGAGCCCTTGGAGTCAGGAAACGCTCGGGAAGCAGGATAGCCTGCCATGGCACGAGCAGGAGGCCGGTAGCAAGACAAGTGTCACCCGCTCCCTGTGCGGAGAGATGGAGGCTGGCTGCTAAGGAGACATGAGGGGATGACTAGGGCAGGGGCGTGAGCTCCACTCTGAGGAAGGTGTCTGGGCAGAAGGCAGGCCTGTGTTGTGCCTCCAGTCCCAAGGGGACAGCATCTCCTTGGCCACCTGTCCCAAGGGAGTCGTGGGCTTGCCACCAGGTGCCATACCCGCATCTCGCAGAAACAACCCCATGCAGAAAAGGGCAGTCAGATGCCGCCTTCCACCAAGATGTGGCAGCAATGTGGGTGGCAGGGGGTGTGCCGGGGAAGGAGTGGAGACTGTCCCCCAAAGTTCCACATCCAAGTGCACGGGCCGTGTGCAGGGATCCTGTCGCCTCCTCTCTCCTGTGCTGAAGGCACTGGCCTAGACCCCGAGTCTGCCAGAGGGCCGGAGCAAAAGGCAAAGCCATTCCTACCCCAGGAGATGGTAATAGGCATAGAGTGCCATGCTAGGCCACGCCAGCTGCTGCAGGGCTGTGACTGTCTGCTCAGTTCCACTTAGCAAGGTGAACCCCAGGTGCGGTCTTGGAGCTCGGGAAAGCAAGGCCCATGAGGCACCAGCTCTCCCGCTGTTCTTCTTCCCTGCCGCGAAAGAGCAAAAGACCAAGCCTTGCTGAGGACAGCAGCGTAGTGCGGTTCGCGCAAAGTTGAAAACCTCTGGGAAAGCATAGCAGTCGCTGGGAAATCAGAGTCGGTTCTGCGGGCTCTTCTGCTGCTTGTCTGAGCCCAGTCTCGAGTTGGGAGAATCCCGCATACAGCGAAACCCCTTTGCCCGGGGATCCCCTCTAGGAAAGCACAGCATTCGTTGGGAAATCTGAATCGGATGTGTGTGATGCTGCAGCTTAATGCCTGAGCTAGTCTCCGCAGCATGGTGGAAGATACCCGCATGGAGCGAAATCCTCTTTGCCCTAGCACCCCTCTGCCTGAGAGAAGCGCGGTTGCGCCTGTGGAAAGAGCCTTAAAGAAAGGGACACGTCTATCACTGCGCTCCCCAGGAGCATGTCTGTGGAAGGTGCAGCACGCTGCCCAGGGAGAAGAGCAGGAGCCGTTGGCTTTCTGGTCTGGAAACGGTTCCGAAACAGGAGAGCCGGCCCGGTGGCAATACAAGTGTCACCCGCTCCCTGTGCAGAGAGACGGAAGCCTGTCTGTTACGGAGAGAGGAGGGGATGTGTAGGGCAGGGCTCGTGCTCCACTCTTAAGAAGGAGTCTGGGCAGAAAGCATGCCTTTACTGAGCCTCTGGGCCCAAGGAGACAGCAGCTCCTTGGCCACCTGTCCCTGGGGCAGACATGCGCTAGCCACCAGGAGCCTACGCTGAACTCGCAGAAACAGCTCCCTGAAATAACAGGGAGTCAGATGCCGTCTTCCTTCAGGATGTGGAAGCTTGGAGGTGGCATGGGGTTTAAGGGGATGGGGTGAGGACAGTCCCCAAAAGCTCCCTATTCAGTGCACGGGCGGTGTGCAGGGATCCTGTCACATCTCCTTTCCTGTGGGGAAAGCACTGGGCTAGTCCGCGAGAACGCCTGAGCGCCAGAGTAAAAGGCCAAGCGATGCCTACACCGGGAGATGATAGTGTGCATAGGGTGCCATCCTAGGCTCTGCACGCTACTGCAGTGTTGTGGCTGTGTCTGCTTAATTCGGCCTGGCACAGTGAACCCGGGAAGCGAACATGGAGCTCGGGAAAGCAAGGCCCAAAAGGCACCAGCTCTCCCGCAGCTCTGCTTCCCTGACGCGACTGAAGCCTTGCTGAGGAAGCAGCGGCAAAATGCTGTTCGCTCCAAGCCAAAGCCTCTGAGAAAGCACAGCTTTCGCTGAGAAATGTTCTGCGGGCTACTGCTGTTTGCCAGCCCAGTCTCGCGGCTGGAGAAACCCGCATACAGTGAAAGCCTCTTTGCCTTGTGATCTACACTGGGAATCACAGCATTCGTTGGGAAAAGTGAGTTGGGTTTGGGGATGCTGCTGCTGCTTGCCTGAGCTAGTTTCCGCAGCGCGGTGGAAGATACCCGCATAGAGCAAAATACTCTTTGCCATAGCACCCCTTCTGCCTGAGAGAGAAGCGTGGTTGCACACGTCTGTCACCGCGCTCCCCAGGAGCAAGTGTGGGGAAGGCGCAGCACGCCGCTCGCGGGGAAGAGAAGGAGCCCTTGGTCTTGGGATCGGGAAACGCTCGGGAAGCAGGATAGCCTGCCATGGCACGAACAGCAGGCCGGTAGCAAGACAAGTTTCACCCGCTCCCTGTGCGGAGAGATGGAGGTTGGCTGCTAAGGAGACATGAGGGGATGACTAGGGCAGGGGCGCGTGCTATCCTCTGAGGAAGGAGTCTGGGCAGAAGGCAGGTCTGTCCTGTGCCTATAGTCCCAAGGGGACAGCATCTCCTTGGCCACCTGTCCCAAGGGCAGACTTGGGCTTGTCACCAGGTGCCATACCCGCAACTCGCAGAAACAATGCCATGGAGAAACGGGCAGTCAGATGCCGTGTTCCACCAAGATGTGGCAGCGTTGTGGCTGGCAGGGGGTGTGCCGGGGAAGGAGTGGTGACAGTCCCCACAGTTCCCCATCCCGGTGCACGGGCCGTGTGCATGCATCCTGTTGCCTCCTCTCTCCTGTGGTGAAGGCACTGGCCTAGTCCCCGAGTCTGCCTGAGCGCCTGAGCAAAAGGCAAAGATTTACCATCACCAGGAGGTGGTAATAAGCATAGAGTGACATGCTAGGCCAGGCTCGCTGCTGCAGGGCTGTGACTTTGTCTGCTTAGTTCGGCTTAGCAAGGTGAACCCCGGGCGCGAACTTGGAGCCCGGGAAAGCAAGGCCCAAGAGGCAGCAGCTCACCCGCGGCTCTTCTTCCCTGCTGCCATAGAGCGAACGACCAAAGCCTTGCTGAGGAAGCAGCAGCGAAGTGCGATTCGCGCCAAGCTGAAAACTTCTACAAAAGCAGAGCAGTCGCTGGGAAATCAAAGTCGATTCTGTGGGCTGCTTTTGTTGCTTGCCTTAGCCTAGTATTCACTGCACGATGGGAGAAACCCGCATAGAGCGAAAGCCTCTTTGCCGGGGCATCCCTTCTGGGAAAGCACAGCATTCTTTGGGAAATCAGAGTCGGGTCTGTGGGATGCTGCCTGCTGCTTGCCTCCGCTAGTCTCCACAGCACGGTGGACTAAACCCGCATGGAGCGAAATCCTCTTTGCCTGGGCATCCCCTCTGCCTGAGAGAGAAGCGCGGTGGCACCTGTGGAAAGAACCTTAAGGAAAGGGACACGTCTGTCACTGCAGAGCGACAGAAGCCTGGCTGCTAAGAGACAGGAGGGGTAGATTAGGGCAGGGGAAAGGGCTCCACTCTGAGGAAGGAGTCTGGGCAGAAAGCATGCCGGTCCTGACCTTTGGGCTCAAGGAGACAGCAGATCCTTGGCCACCTGTCCGTGGTGGAGACAAGGGCTTGCTACCAGGTGCCTACCCTGAACTCGAGAAACAACTCCCAGAAAGAACTGGCCATCAGATGCCTTCTTCCTCCAGGATGTGGAAGCTTGGAGGAGGCATGGGGTTTAAGGGGAAGGAGTGGGGACAGTCCCCCAAAGCTCCCTATTCAGTGCACACATCGGTGTGCAGGGATCCTGTCACCTCTCCTTTCCGGTGGGGAAAGCACTGGCCTAGTCCCCGAGTCCACCTGAGCGCTAGAGTAAAAGGCCTAGCGATGCCTAAACCGGGAGATGGTAGTGTGCATAGAGTGCCACCCTAGGCTATGCACGCTACTTCACGGTTGTGGCTGTGTCTGCTTAGTTCGGCCTGGCAGGATGAACCCAGGACGCGAACATGGAGCCCGGGAAAGCAAGGCCCAAGAGGCACCAGCTCTCCTGCAGCTCTTCTTCCCTAACGCGACTGAAGCCTTGCTGAGGAAGCAGCGGCGAAGTGCTGTTCGCTCCAAGCCAAAGCCTCTGCGAAAGCACAGCATTCGCTGAGAAATGATCTGCGGGCTGCTGCTGCTTGCCTGAGCCCAGTCTTGCGGTGGGAGAAACCCGCATACAGCGAAAGCCTCTTTGCCTGGGCATCTCCCCTGGGAAAGCACAGCATTCGTTGGGAAATCAGAGTTGGGTTTGTGGATGCTGCTGCTGCTTGCCTGAGCTAGTCTCCGCAGCACGGTGGAAGATACCCGCATGGAGCGAAATACTTTTTCCCTAGCATCCCCTCTGTCTGAGAGAGAAGCATGGTCGCACACGTCTGTCACCGCGCTCCTCAGGAGCACATGGAGGAAGGCACAGCACGCCGCCCCCAGAGTAGAGAAGGAGCCTCTGGCCTTAGGGTCGGGAAAATTGAACAGCCACATGCAGAAAAATGAAATTGGACCATTTCCTTACACCATACATGAAAATAGACTGGAAATGGATGAAGAAGCATAATGTGAGAAAGGAATCCATCAAAATCCTTGAGGAGAGAACAGGTAGCAACCTCTTTGACCTCAGCAGCAGCAACTTCTTCCTAGGAACATCGCCAAAGGCAAGGGAAGCAAAGGCAAGAATGAACTCTTGGGATTTCATCAGATCAAAAAGGTTTTGCCCAGCAAAAGAAAGAGTTAACAAAGCCAAAAGATGACTGTCAGAAGTTATCTGGGAGAAGATATTTGCAAATGACATACCAGGTAAAGAACCAGTATCCAAAATCTATAAAGAGCTTATCAAACTCAACACCCTAAGAACAAATAATCCAATGAAGAAATGGGCAGAGGACATGAACAGACATTTCTGCAAAGAATACATCCAAATGGCCAACAGACACATGAAAAAATGCTCCACATCACTCGGCATCAGGGAAATACAAATCAAAACCAGAATGAGATACCACCTCACACCTTTCAGAATGGCTAAAATGAACAAGTCAGTCAATGACAGATGCTGGCGAGGATGTGGAGAAAGGGCAACCCTCCTACACTGTACGTGGGAATGCAAGCTGGTGCGACCACTCTGGAAAACAGCGTGGAGGTGCCTCAAAAAGCTGAAAATAGAACTAGCCTATGACCCAGTGATTGTAGTACTGGGTATATACCCTACAGATACAAACGTGGCATTCTGAAGGGGCACATGCACCCAAATGTTTATAGCAGCAATGTCCACAATAGTTAAACTATGGAAAGAACCTAAATGTCCTTCAACAGATGAATCAATAAATAAGATGTGGTATATATATACAATGGTATACTATGCAGCCATCAAAAGAAATGAAATCCTGCTATTTGTGATGACGTGGATGGAACTAGAGGGTATTATGCTTGGCGAAATAAATCAATCTGAGAAAGACAACTATCCTATGATCTCCCTAATATGATGAAGTAGAGATGCAACATAGGCGGTTTCGGGAGTACGAAAAGAAAAATAAAAGACGATGGGATTGGGAGAGAGACAAACCATAAAAGACTGAATCTCACAAAACAGACTGAGGGTTGCTGGGGGGAGGTGTGTTGGGAGAGGATGGTGGGGGTATGGACATTGGGGAGGGCAGGTGCTATGGTGAGTGATGGTGAGTGCTGTGAAATGTGTAAACCTGGTGATTCACAGACCTGTACCCCTAGGGATAAAAACACATTATATGTTTATAAAAAATTTTTAAAAAATAATTTAAAAAATCCATTAAAGAAAAACCACATATTGCAAGCCCAGAGCTAATCTCATATTCAATCAAAAAAGTTTGAAAGTTTTCCCCTTAAAGATCAGAAAAAAGACAAGTGTGTCCACTTTCACTACTCTCATTTGACATAGTACTGGATGTCCTAGCCAGAGAAACAAGGAACACAAAGAAATAAGAGACTCCAAAAAAAAAAAAGGAAGAAGTAAAATTTTCTTTTTTTGGATAACATGAACTTACATGTTAAAAAATCCTAAAAACTTCACAAAAAAATTTGAATAAACAAATTTAGTAAAGCCGCCAAATACAAGATCAATATATAAAAGACAAGAATTTTGTTTTGTTTCATTTTTTTAAATATGGAATGCTTCCCTGTTTTTCATATCATCCAAAGTAAGCCAAAGTAAGCAAAAGACAGGAGCATTTTAACACTCTAATGATGAACTACCTGAAAAAATAAAGAAAACAATCTAATTCACAATAGCATCAAAAATAATAAAATACTTAGAAATAGATTTAACTAAGAAGATGAAAGATCTGTACTCCATAAACTATGACATTGATAAAGAAATTGAAGGAGACACAAATGGAAAGATAGCTCATATTTATGAATGGTAAGAAGTAACATTGTTAAAATGTCCATACTACCGAAAACCATCTGTAAATCCAATTCCTATCAAAAATCCAATGTTAGGGGCGCCTGGGTGGCTCAGTGGGTTAAGCCGCTGCCTTCGACTCAGGTCATGATTCCAGGGTTCTGGGATCGAGCCCCGCATCAGGCTCTCTGCTCAGCAGGAAGCCTGCTTCCTCTTCTCTGTCTGCCTGCCTCTCTGCCTGCTTGTCATCTCTCTCTGTCAAATAAATAAATTAAAAATCTTTAAAAAATCCAATATTATTTTTTTACAGAAGTAAGTAAAGAATCCTAAAATTTATATGAGACCATAAAAGAAAACAAATAATCAAAGCAGTTCTGAGAAAGAATGAAGAAGAGAAATTACACTTCTTGTTTTGAAACTATACTACAAAGCCCTCATGCTCAAAACAATAAAGTATACTGGCATAAAAACAGACCAATAAACAAGTAGAACAGAAATAAATCCTTTCATACAGTCACCTAATATTTGACAGGGGCCAACATATGTAATGGGTTAAGATAGTCTGTTCAATAAATGATATTTAAAACTGAATAGTCACATAAACAGTATGAAACTGGAACCTTATATCACTCATAAGGCTTAACTTGAAATAGATTAAAGACTTAAAGGTGATGCATGAAACTACATTTCCTAAAGGAAAACATAGGAAAAATTCTCCTTGACATTGGTCTTGCCAATAGTTTTTTGGATACCAGACCAAAAACACAAGCAAAAAAAGCAAAAATAAATAAATCGTATTACATCAAACTAAAGTTTCTGCATTGCCAAAAAAAGAGAGAGAATGAAAACACAATCCACAGAATGTAAAAAAATACTTACAAATCTTATATCTGAAAAGAGGTTAATAACCAACAGATACACATAGAAAAAATATATAATTAAAAAAATATCAAAAGGATCTCAATAGACTTTTTTTTTTCAAAAAAGTTATATAAATGACCAACAGGAGCATTAAAAAGTGCTCAACGTAAAAAACTCAGGGCAAAGTCATTATGATGTTGTTGTTGTTGTTTACCTCTGAAAAACACAGCAAGATATTACTACCTATTAGAATATATACTACCAGAAATTGAAACTAACAAATTTTGGTAAATATTGGGGAACTTATGCACTGTGATAGGGATATAAATTTGTATGGAAAACAGTATGGAGACTATTCATATTATTAAAAGTAAAATTACCATATGATTCAGTAATCCCACTTCTAGGGATATATCTAAAGGAAACGAAGTCACTGTTCAAAGACATATCTGCACTCTTATGTTTATTATAAAATTATTAACTCTAAGCAAGAGATGGAAATAACTTCAGTATCCATTAATGGATGAATGAATAAAATAAGTATGGTAAATATATACTATGGAATACTACTTAACCATGAAAAATTAAGAAATACTGCCATTTACAACAGCATGGATGGATCTTGAAGGTGTTATACTAAGTGAAATATTTCAAAGATTTTATATATTTTTTAAATTTATGTATTATGATATCCCTTACATACAGAATCTGAGGAAAAGGCAAACTAATGGAAACTTAGAGTTGAGTTGACAAGGGGTGAACCTGGGGTGGAGTAAGGTGGTCAAAGGGTGCAAACTTGCAACTATAATACGAAAAAGTTCTGGGGATCTAATGTACAGCATGATGATCATAGTTAATAAAATATACATACTTTTTTTTTATTGTGCTTCCCTTTATTAAACTTTGTATATATCACATTCTTACAAGTTGAAAGTTTATAGCAATCTTGTATAAAAGAGGTCTGCTGCCACCATTTTTCTAACACCATTTGTTCATTTTGTGTCTCTCTGTCACATGTTGGTAATTCTTGCAATATTTCAAGTTTTTTCATTATTATTGTATTTGTTATGGTGATCTGTGATCAGTAATTATGACCCACTGAAAACTCAGAACTAGTTTACTTAAGGTATATACATTGTTTTTCTTTAAAGACATAATGCTTTTGAACAGTACAGTATAGTGTTTATTTTTTATATGCACTGGGAAACAAAAAATAATAATAATAATAATTTGACTTAGTTTATTGAGATAATCACTTTATTGAGGCAGTCTGGAACAAAACCCACAAGACCTCTGAAGTTTATCTCTACTATACTATATACATAGAAGTTGCTAAGAGAGTAGATCTTAAAATTCCTTACGATACATGCATAAAAAACAGTGGCAACTATACGAGATAGTAGATGTATTAACATTTTTATGTAGATTATATTGCAATAAAGATGTATACCGATTTATCAAATTGTACAAAATTTACACAATGTTAAAAGTTTGCAATGTTATAAGAAATCATTTCTTAAATTTACAAATTATAATATGTCGATTTTTTTTCAATAAAGCTGGCAAAAACTTTTTGTAGAATTAATCTATTTTTCAAAAAAGGAAGTAAGGAAGTAGAAACTGCAACTAACTCTGAAATAATAGAATATAAAATCCATTTTCGTTACATACACTGTGACAAAAACTATTACTTAGTTTACAATGAAGGAGTACTTATGAAGCATAAAGTATGGTCTATAAATAAGGCTGAAAGAGCTCAGTTTTAAGGTTTAAATTTAAAATCTTCTTTTGAAATACTAAACTGACCACCCAGTTTTCCAAATGTCTTAACTGCATGAATTTATTTCATACAACTCTATAATCTAGTTTCATAAGAAAGCAGCATGCAAATTTTGAATAAGACAGACTCGCTTAAGTTTCTTTATGTTCAACAGTAAAGGATACTTCCCTAAAAATAAATAGAAGAAAAATCAGCATATTTATTATGATAATTATTATTCATAATGAGATTCATATTGAATTAGGGAATACATATCCTCAGAGGGGGTAACGTAAAATGAAATTTATTTTGGTAAATGTGCCTATGAATAGTCAATACAATGCCTCAATATAAATGAATATTACCATTTTGAACAATTTAATTACTATTATTAGAATTATTATAAGTATAAAAATAGCTATCATTTTAGCATGGAATATGAGACTCTCCTGCTCCATGCTTCATCACATCCACACAACAACTCTGCATAATAAGTATTATCATCACCATTTTATGGGTGAAAAAACTGAGGCTAACACATTTAGATAACTGGTTTATGATTACACGGCTAGTAAAGATGCATCACACTAATTTAGGCTTTATGATTTCAGAATTGTACTCTTTCCACTGCACATTCTATTACTCTGTAAATACTTGGCCTGTTTTCATTTAGTTCTTTAATTTTATTTATGTGGTGATGGCTTAAAGCTTCATTTAAAGGAAGCTTAAAAATTCATTTAACCAAAAGCTCCCAAGAATTAAAAATGTCATGGATCTAATGTAGACATGGATATCATTAGTTAATGGGTAACTATATATTTTCCACCCTAGTGAGATAACAATCAGCGTATTTTTCTAAGTTTTAGTCTCTCAGTCTTAAAAAGGACTTTGTTAAAATAGAAATATTTAGACAAAGGTCATCAAAAGTCTGCATCAGGTCACCTTAAGATAAATATTAGGAAACTGAGGAAACAAATGGAGATTTGAACACTGAGCTATGATATAATGAATGGTTTCAAGTATTTAGTAGAGTATAGAAAATCCCTTTAAAGCCTGGTCTTAGAATAGCATTGCAGCTTCTGGGATATGTCCATCTATCATCTATCTATCTAGATATAAATTTGAAAACTTTTTTAACTTAAAGATTTTGAGAAATAGAACATAATCAGCACCATAGAATATCTGTTTATGATAACAACCTAGCCCCTCCTCCTAGTTTGTTAATATTCTCTCTTATTTAATGTAACATTGTGCAAATAGACCACTACTGATCTGCCGTTATGAATGAAATAGCTATAATCATCTGTTTTCATATCCTGGTGAAAATATTCATTAAGTTCCATGTTGTATTTCTAGGAATGGACCAAATCTTTATTTTTATTTTTAAGTTTTCTAAATATTGTCCAACTTACCTCAAATGTTTTTATTATGGGCACTTTCATTCTTTCACATTCTTGCAAGACAATTTTACTGTTGCCCAATACGGTAAGTGTGTAATAGTATGTCATTTTAGGTTTTAATTCATTTTTAATTTAATTTAATTCCAGATTCATAATAAAGATAAACAGTTTTTATATATGAGTGGCCATTTGGATTACACTTTCTGTAAAGTACATGCTCCTATCTTTTGATATCTTAACATTGTGTCATACTGACTTCTTTAATAGTAGATTTTCTGAATGAACTTTTAGCTGTGTAGGTCTTCTCTATTTTATTTTGAACTTGCTTTCATTTCAAAAACTTTATATTTATTTTCATAATCTGCTTTTATTTTGCTTTGTCTATTATCTATCTATTTATTTATTTATTTGCAAGCAAGAGAGAGTGAGCGAGTGAGAGCACAGGGAGGGATAGAAAAAGAAGGGAAAAGAATCTTAAGCAGGCTCCAGGCTCAGCACAGAGCCCAACTCTGGGCTCTATTTCACAACCCTGACATCATGACCTGAGCCAAAATGAAAGAAATAAAATAAAATTAAGGTGTTAAAAAAAAAGGAAAAAGAATTGGAGGTTTAATTAAGTGAGCCACCCAGGCACCCCTGTGGTATCTTAAATTGGCTGTCATATCTTTAAAGTTCTAGAGTATCCATTTGGTTCATTTATAAAATCTTTCTCAATATCATTTTTTAGTTTCAGTTTTTTGTTCAATTTGCTTCCCCTCTCATTTCTTTGAGCAGAGTACTCAAGCCATTTTACAATCTTTATTGATCATTTTAATATCATACTTAATCCCATTTTGTCTATCAAATCTTGTTAATGGTTTTTCTTTGTGTGCTTTGTTACATTTTGGTATGTTCAAGACATTATATTTGAAACTCTTATTGAGTAGGGATAATTAAGAGCTATAATAATGGTATAGTCCTCCTTGGCAGGATTTTCTCTTATATCTGAGACTCTACAAGACAATCATACTCCAAATTCAGTGGTTGACTTTCTCAGTTTACACAGAAGGCAAGGTAGGCTCTAGTCTTATTTCTGCTTCTCCTTGTGCTTTGGGGATCTCAACTTAAATTTGGGTTGTACCAAAGTCCTCAAATTTGATTGCTGCTGGATTATGAAAATTGTTTCTCTAGTATCAAGAGTCTATTAACAACACAGCTCAGTGTGTTTTAGCAGTTTCAAATGCTCTCATAGCTAAAATGGCTTCAGGGCATATATCTCTAGGCTCTCATTGTATTTCGTATTTTGGCCCAGTAATCCCACACTTAATTTTTATAATCATTCTGATATTTTTAATTTTAAAAGCTATTTTGTCTGGATTTTTAGTTGTCTTAAGTAGGAGTTTTTAGATCACCATTACTAGAAGCAACAACAAATATACATGAAAATATCTGCAGTAGTTTATCACATTTTTATGGCTTTGAACTTCCATAAGCTGAGGCATCCTTCTCTAATCACTTAGGCAAACTCCAATTTACCCTTTAAAACAACACAAGAATTGCTTTATTTAAGAACATGTTCAGGGATGACTCTTCCCCACTGTTCTTACCAACATTCCCACACACTCTTTGCTACCCACACCTTGTTTATGAACTTTCATTAGGTATATCAGCGGGACTAGAATTTTGCTCTATTGTATTTTTGTCCTTTAGAGCTTTAATTAAATATGAATTCCATAAAAAGTCTGTCCCTTTTCTTTCAAACCTGGGTTAGTTATTTCTTCTCATTCTTTGTCAGAAGTTACTTTATTAGAGAAACGTATGGCTCTATTGTGACTTAGGAGCCTTTACAGTTTTTTGACTGGAAAAATCACCCATCCCTGAGATTTTTACGCAGCTTCCTAGCTGATATTATTCAGAAATCTGTTCAAAACAGACTTTTTCAGGGAGGCCCTTTCGGACCACTCAGTTAAAAAGCCTCTTCTCAATCACTGCTCTTTTTAAAATGTGCTTATTTAGTTCAAATATGCATCACTATTAAAGAAAAACCAGTACGATTTTTTTTTTTAAAGTTGGCTTACCTATTATCTATCTCTCCCATTAAAATGATTCCTCTGTGCTGGGGTTTTGTTGTGCTCATCTTAGGCCAGACTCTCAATAAATTGTCTCTGAATGATTGAATTGCTTGACTCCCTTGCTAGATTCTCAACTTCATGAGGCCAAGGATTGTTCTATTCAGTCCTTCTTTATCCTCAATGTCTGTTATATTACGGGACTAATGGGAAAAATCACAGAAAGAAAGAGTTAAAACTACAGAAAAACCCTGTAGGTTCAATAACACAAAGCTTTCTAAAATTATTTAGCCAAGGAATTGAATACTGGCTGCACTTTTGATTTTTTTTAAATGGTATTGAATTTAATTTAAATGGAAATACTTGAATGGTAGAATAATAAAAAAAATTATAAAAGCAACTTGCTCCTTAAAGTAAGAATTATATAGGGCATCTCTTCTAGAAGCAAAATTTTCAAATGTCAAACATCTGAAAGCATAGAAGGAGAAGTAAGAGTGTGAATTGTACTTCAATGCTCTTTTCTTTATATTCAGCAAACAGCTTCATTCACACCTTTCCAATTTTTTCAACTCTTTTGACAAAGCCTTCAGAGGAGTTACTGCTGATGACAACCATCACAGCCTAACAGGAGAAATTTTATAAAGAAAAATAATAGCATGTTTTTCCCAAGTTGTTAAGGATATGGTGAAGCTCTGTCGGATTCAAAGGAGGAATGTGCAATTCCATGCTATATATCATAATAACTTATTTTAATAGTGGCTTTGCAATTTTCAGATATATCTATTTACTGAAACCACTATCAATTAAACAAAACAAACAGATTAACAGGAGTTCGAGACAGAAGTTATCTAATCTAAAAATAGCACAGAATACACAACACATATCCCAAGTACTACTATAGGTTTCAAGTAATAGTCAAAACAATAGTAAACATGATTCAGACCCTACCAGTCAAATCATAAATGGGATCTTAACTGTAAATCCTTATCTTTAGATCAAAGCGGGTAACTGGGTGCTGAAGATACATTATAGAACTAATATGTTATAGAACTCCTCTGAAATGAGTCATTTATTCCATCACTTTTCCTGCACAGCTGCTGACCCATGTTTTGGTTCCTGGAAATAGCTGCTACCCTGTCATACTTCTTAAAAGCACATATATTGATAACTCTACTCATTCCTCCATTCCTCTGTGACTGTCATTGTGATAAAATGTGGAGTAAGCTGACTCACTTGTGGTGGTAATAAAGTAGATGAGTTTGCAAAGTATTTTGTTATTTCTAAAATGCAAAAACCAAATTATATTGAAATCATAAGCGGTGTTTCAGGGAGAGCTGTAGGATGTGGTTTCTTGTGTAATCCACAGAGATTAGCTCCAACACATATTTAAACTCTCCTCTAGGAGCAACCTTAGTGGTAAAGCAAGAAGATAAACAGATGTATACACACCCTGGCACAAAAGTATCACTTATGTTTGGCTTCCTAGTCTCCTCGTGTTACTTATTTATCTTAACTTCTCTCTGAAATCAGGGAACACAGAATCTCAATCATTTGACATTTTTCTACTGAATTACCCAATAGTCTGATCATACCCCTAAGACTTTATAAAATTATTTCACTCATAATCCCAAATCTGCTTTGCTTCCTCATCTTAGTACACTGTAATTTGATTTCAAAATGAGGACAGTTGTCAGTAATGCCACATTCATTAATGTATTTTACAATTCCATGTACTTATAATTATGAAGATATGTTAATAACATCCATTCCAATAAGCCACCCTAAATTGATTATCATGAAACAAGACCTCAAGAAAGAGAATTCAAAATCATCCATGTATTTGCAACTTATTGCAATAAAGCCTTTATCAATAGACTTCCCTGTGCACATGGTGGTCAAATTGCTGGTGTAAACCAGCCAGATCTATTACAAGCTTTCTCATGGCTTCTAGGTAACCCAAGTGAGCCTTTATTGATACTGGGAAGGATTAAAGCAGGGAAGGGATAAACAGTGATGTAAGAATTTGCTGGACAAAAGTAATGACTCTCATTACAAAGTGAGTATTTTAAAGCAAAAGAGCCTGTTGGGAATATTGTTTTATAAAATAGTGGTTTTTTTTAATTAACTTTTTAAAATTCAATTAGTTAACATATAGTGTACCATTAGTTTCAAATGTAGATTTCAGTTATTCATCCATAGCATATAATAGCTAATGCTCAGTACTTACTGTTATAGCTTCTTGAAAGCAGAATTTTAACCCACTGAGCCACCCAGGCGCCCTTGAAAGCAGACTTTTAGATCACATTTTCTGATTACTTCCATGTAGTACAACACTTTCCTGCTAGCAACCTTCAAAACATACTGTTTGTTAAAGGAATTTCTTTAATAATAAATAGGAATTTATTTAAATTTATTTAAATATTGCACACTGTTTCATTGTTCATAAATAAGGTGATGATATTATAGCCATTAGTTGGTAGCACTGATATATCACTTTCTTTTTACTTCTCAGTGCATTCTCTTTACACAAAATAGATATATATTTTAAAAGAATCTGAATCTGTGGCAAACTTTTAAAAACCCTATACAGTAAAGTTTATCATTTTAAGTAATCTCAATTATCTTCCTCAATTGTGATAGTATATCCTTCTATCTAGGCCAGATATTGTATGAGGGATTTGAAGAGACATACTTTTCTAAATTTCACTTTTCTCATCTGCAAAATGCTGATCATGATCCTACAATAAAATACACTTACTATTTTTTGATGAAAATTTATTTATTTATTTTAAGATTTTATTTCTTTATCAGAGAGAGTGGGCGAGAGAGCAAGCACAGGCAGACAGAATGGCAGGCAGAGGCAAAGGGAGAAGCAGGCTCCCGGCCGAGCAAGGAGCCCAATGTGGGACTCGATCCCAGGATGCTGGGATCATGACCTGAGCCAAAGGCAGCTGCTTAACCAACTGAGCCGCCCAGGCGTCCCTTTTGATGAAAATTTAATCTGTATAAACAATATATTTGCTGTAATGCGTGCTTCATGGAAAACATCTTATTTAATTATAAGCAACAACAGTATTAGAAATTAAGTAAATGTGTCTATAATATTTAAAGTTTTAACACATAATTCCAGTGCTTTGCCTTATTTTCTCAAATCCCTTTACCACTTTCACTGACAGAGTCAAAAGTACTTTTTCTACTAGTAGCCAGCTCTTTGTCTTTTGTCAGAAAGATGCCCTTGTCAATTATTTATAATAGAGATATTAGCAATAATAATAATAATAATAATAATAATAATAAATAGCAATGAAAATGTTAAAAATTTTTCTTAACTAATTTGGGTTCTTAGACATCAATTAGAGGAACCACCTCTGGCAAGCAAACTAATCTGCAAGACATTCCCAGAATTAACAAGTCAGTCAGATACAGGGATGTCCGTAGACTGAAAGGTGAAGCAAAAGGACTAGGTTTGGAAAATAGGTAAGGACAGTGAAAAAAATGATCAAATTTTTGGGCAACATAAATTCTTAGGTGTCCTTTCAATGGAGTCCTGGGCATTATGTAGCAGAATCTCTGGAGATTATCTCAATCCATTGGAGTCACCCTGTTTACTAGCTTGCTATTGACAAAGTTATTTACAAACTGTAGAGCAAGAGGTTATAATGTAGAAAACTGATGGTAATGCACAAGATTCTTGTTAACAATAATGCAAGTTAGTGATATTTCATTAGAAAACATAAATTCTATAACCCAAATTATGGGCCCAGAGCACTTCTGCTGCACAACTCTGCTTATATCCCAAATAACCATGTGAACTAGTTTTAATATCTGCTTCTTATTAATTTTTGAATAAAAATTCTTGACACAAGTATTTTATAATTTTGTGATAATCATGCATTTAATTTCTTGGAGAACAAAACACACTTTAGCGTAACTATGTTCGTTCACAGAACCAGCCTTGATAACACACTTCTATATGTTAGAAATGATATAATAAATATAGAATATTGGGCACTCGTTTGGTATTCTTTGCCATGTTTTGCACTATCTAAAAAGAGATCAGTGAACTTGGACTGGAGTTAGTAGACATGGAAGAAAATAAAATATTACAGAGAGGAATACTCTGTGGTCCACAACCTAAACGGGCTGTGATTCCCATCATTTGGATCCCTGTATCTTTAAAAAAATAAATTAAATTTTTGTATCTCCTATAGAGTGGATTCCCCAGTACTTTTTCAAACATCTCTTGTAAAGTATTGTTTCCCAGAAAAAAAGGGATTTTGCACATGTATCTGCCTTTGTCTCTGGTCATGATCTCAGTCAGGATCCTGGGATCGAGCTCCATATCGGGCTTTTTACTCATTAGGAAGTATACTTCTCAGTCTCTCTCTGCAGCTACCTCCCCCTGCCCCACTCATGCTCTCTCTCTCTCTCAAATAAATAAATACAATCTTTAATTTTTTAATTAAAAATAAGATAAATAAAATAAAATAAAAATTCTGGTCTTACTGCCCCATTTAGCTCCTTTTTTTTTAGTTGTATTTAAAGCAGCATGAGAGAACATGAGGCTCTCAAACTTAAAAAAAAAAAAAGGAAAAAATTGAGTTTTGTTAGGATTTAAGATCTTGTCTGCTAGAAAAAACGTTGGCTTTGTTAACATGTGAAAATTAACAAGAGAGAATAAGATAGAATTCTAATAATTTTTGTAGAAATTAAAAATTTCCTCCAACACAATTACATACAGACCCATTAAGTAAATTCATTCCAATGTCCGAAACCAACCTTTTCTAATACTAATGCATCTGTGTAAACAGAGTCAACCCAAGGAATAAATAAATATTATTATTTTTTTCCTGTCTCTTCCACAGTCACATCTGGGTATATTGGTAGCAAGCCAATTATCTATCTTATAAGACATGATATCATAAGGAAGGGTATTCTGTCCATTTGGAACAACTGAAAATCATTGTAATTTTATCTTGGTGCAGTAACTTGATATGGCACAGTGTGGGTTATGAATATATTTTATTTTTTTTTACTGGGAAGAAGAGATTATAGAGATATTGGTTATCCAAGAGAGACTGACAGGTGTTGATAGTTGCCAGGTCAATATCCATTTACTTTTTCCTTGAATCTCAGAAAGCACTGAGGGATTGACAACAAGGAAACTTAAAACAACATCAAATATTTTATTGTCTCTTTTCTATTTATATTGTAACCACATGACAAAGTATCAGTCGTACAATATATCATTCTCTTTACCTCTATCTTTCTGCCAGAAATGTGGGCTTAATAGTGAGAACTCCAACAGCAATTTTTGCAACTGTGAATAAAAAGCCATGAAAACCTCTAAGATAGTTCACTTCACTTTTTTAAGACGCTGAACCAACACCAGAAAACACTCTCTGTAGTCTTCTTGTTAAATGAAAAAATATGGTTAAACCACTTTTGAAAGTCTACTACATACAGCAAAATGTAAATCTTAATTGAAATATGTCCTCTCAGCTGTGCTTAAGCAACTGAGTCCTGAGCTTTTCAGGTTTTCAGTCTGAAAGAGTACACCTCTGGTGCTCAGAAAGGGAAGAGAAAGGACACCCTGTTCTCCATATAAATTAAAGAAGAGAAATCTGTGCATTTAAGTGGGCCATATAAAATTTATCAAGCAATTATCTCCTAACTCCTTCCTATCCAAATTACCTGATATGCTCTACCTACTCCTTTATTCCACGTTACTGCCTTGTCCAGGATTCTGTATCACATCACAACATGTCTTCTGTTATTTCCTTCTTGCAAGCTAGTTTTGTTTTCTCCATCTAAAAAAATCAACAATCATTGTGTATTTCAATTCCCATTTTCCTCAAATGCATTGATTCTTCTTATCTATTACTCTTTTCTCATACTCAGTGTCTTTGTCTTTATGGGGTTTGTACTTTGCTTTCCCCCATCCTTTACTGCCATTATATAATCAAATCTAATAACTTCTTAGAGAAAGTTAAAGATTCCTGCATAGCCACACGTGAACACAAAGTCACTGATTTTTAGCAAACCTATAAGATAGTCAGACATCCTTTCAATTTCTTTTTTTTTTTAAGATTTTATTTATTTATTTGACAGAGAGAGATGACAAGCAGGCAGAGAGGCAGGCAGAGAGAGAGGAGGAAGCAGGCTCCCTGCTGGGTAGAGAGCCCGACTTGGGGCTTGGTCCCAGGAACCTGGGATCATGACCTGAGCCGAAGACAGTGGCTTAACCCACTGAGCCACCCAGGCGTCCCTCCATTCAATTTATTAACTGAGTCTCAAATGCATCCTGAGTTCTAACCTAAAGCTAAGTTCTACTTCTTACACGCTGTTCTATGACCAAATCCTTTCAGTTCAGTATTTTGTAACATTTAAATATTAATCAATTGATGCTTTGTCTGTGTATTTCTATGATAATAATTTGAATACTGTAGATTTATTGTTATATTTATAGATTTATAATCAAAGTTTCATCAGTTGAAGTTTTTGGAAATTTCAGATATAATGATTAACCTAAAATGATACTGCCTCAAATCCCTCTGATATCAAGGCCCAACACTTGATTATAGCCAAACCTGTGGTGGATAGTTCCATGGGAAATTGCAGTTACTTAACACTGATAGCATCTCATGTTCTCTCTCTCATTTTAGAATGTCTCCAACACAACCCAAAAGTGTAGGAGAGTTAATGTCCTCTGAGGACAGCTCTCAGTGAAGTGGAAATAAGAGCCATAGATAAAATTGTCAGTTTTCAGGTCTTCATGAGGACAACTTAAAGAAGTTTCTCAGGACCTTTCAGTAAAAGCAAGCCTTCATTTTCTATCCACAACAATTATATCAACAATGTACCTCTTTGACAAAGTTGTTTCTTCACTGTATCACTTTCCCATTCTTTTCTACCTTGGATAATCTCCCAGATAAACTAACAGTACTCAAATCCTTTGTCCTACTCTTTGATCTCAGTATAAATGGAGCCAAAAGACTTAGATTAATATCAAGTTCTGAATGGGATCTTAGAGCTATTTCTGTCCAGATTTTCATAAACATAGGGACCTTTGAATTATCAGGCTATAAATAAGTTCTAAATGGAGGGGGCAAAATCAAAAAGTAGAAATTTTTATGTTTGATTTTTAATCATGCTTAAAAATAATGTTAGTACATTATAAAAGTGTGGATCTTTGTAAAACAATGTCATAATGTAAGAAATAGGTTGCATAGTCCTTTTGAGAATATTAAACCAAGTGTTCAGGTGCCATCTAATTTCTTGTTTAATCCGGAACTTTGGTGTGCATTATCTTGAGGAATAGAATTTTGAAGTCCAGACAGACTAACAGAAAACTGACCCAAATGTGTGTGTTTATATTTCTGCTTTTGTTGTAAAAATCAAAGTGTGATTGCTGGTTTAAAATGGTAAAACTAATAATGTTCATGGACTCTATTATAAATTTTCTAATTGTATGAGAAGAATCCAAGAAACATATAATTAATTGATTTGCAAATCCTCAAAGAGCTACAGGATCAGGTAGTGGTATGTTCTGATTCAACAGCATCATAATGCAGCATTTTATGTGTGTGGCTAATGGATATTTTCATGAATGTTTGCTAGCTAGTCAGCCAATACAGAGAAATATTAGGTAGGGTAATTACTCACAGTTGTGTTTAATAAAATGAGAGAAAATTATCAAATGACACTAATAATAATAATCCTATAGCAGGCTAAATAATTCAATGATAATTACAAGTATTAATCTAGCTTTCTTCCCTGATTATGACTCTTCTCTCCTTTATCATAATGGGAGTAGCAGATTGTCTGCAATGAATTGTGAAAACCCAGCAGTGACTTTGGCAGTGAAGGCCTCCCATCAATTTTGATAGGTTAAAATGATTCTGGATGGTCTTGAGCAAATGTGTCAATTTTTTTTTTCTGTGTGTGTAATAAAAGAAAGAAGCAATAGTAAATTCTTGCTGTTATTCCATGGAGCCAATAAAATCATACTGCCAACAAGAGGCTGTTGACACCGTAAGTGTGGTTAACTGTCTTGAAATACTAGGCCTCGAAATAAAATTCCAATATTTCACATAACCTCTTTTTTTTTAAAGAAAAACAAAACAAAACAAAACATAAACAAAGAAACTATACTGCTTACATTTAGGGCCCTGCTGTTGTGTAACTATTTTTGAACATGTCTACTGTAAGTGTATATATATATATTTTTTTTTCTGTGCCATGAATTCATTTAGAGATAAATTTGGATTGCAAATTATTTGGGGGGAGGCATGGTATTTGTGGCTAGTCTTACAAGTAAAAAGGACTAAAAGAAAGAAGAAAAACATTTTTTATTACAGCATATTTACATCTGTCCAAAGTACTTATTTACTATCATACTGACTAATGTATAATACTGTACACAAAGAAAGAAGTTAAATGAGTTATAATTCAGTCGAAGTATAGCTGGCCATTTTAAAACTTACCACTGAATCTTTCTGGTATGAAATGTGATATCTGGCAATCTGGTCCAGTTCATTACATCAGGTCATTTGTATGTTCTTATTACCATTTTGATAGCATAGCACATTTTATAACCCAGACATTTTACAATGGAACTATGATGCATGTATTTTCAAAAGTATAGACATACATGAAGCTATGAGGTCAAAAAAGATGAATGTCCGTAGTACCATATAGACTCAACAAATAAAAATGTCCAAGGCTCTGAGTGAGATTTATGAATATTGTATAAGATTAGGCCAACATGTGGTTTTGATATAAATCATCTGTTCTTAAATTAGAATTACAATCGTTGAGTACAGTGTTGAAAATGGCAGATAGATTTTAGCTGTCTTTGCTCAGTAGGGAAAATGGAAAAATGTTTAGTTTGGTCAGATTTTCACTTAACTTCTGAAAAATCTTACGTTTGAGAGAACCCTTCTGAAATAAGAATCCTTAAAGACATAACCCCTTTGGCACAAGTTTTCAAGAAACTTGTTGGATGTTGTAGACAATTATATGGCACACGTACTGTTCTAGATGTTTCATGCCAATAATATGTAAGCCATACCAAGGTTACATATACATATAGAGATGTTCCTCAGCTTACAAGGGGGCTATGTACAGAGAAACACATAAAAAACTGAAAATGCATTTAATACCCCTAAACTATCAAATATCATAGCTTACCTTAAGCTTATTTCAACATACTCAGAACACTTACATTTGCCTGCATTTGGGCAAAATCATCTTAAGCAAAGCCTATTTTATAACAAAGTATCAAATATCACATGCAATTTATTAAATATTACACTACAAAAAAGAAGAATGGTTATATATAGAATGGTTGTAAGAATATCAGGTGTTCACCCCTGTAATCTTCTAGCTGACTGGGAGCTGTGGCCCACTGCCCCTGCCCAGCATCACAAGACGGCACCATACCACATGTCACTGGCCCTTTTTATAAAGACCCAAATTCAAAATTCAAAGTACAGTTTCTACTGAATCACTTTCACTTTCACATCTTTGCCAAATATATTGTAAGTTGAATCATTGTAAATCAGGAGTCATCTTATTTGAAAGTTAAATCACAGTCACCTGTATACACACAAAAAAAGGCCTTCATGTAGGGCCATCTATGTATCTCTAAACAACATAGCATGACCTATCAACAGCAAAAAATGGATGTGAAGGGGACAATTGCTTTGCGTCAGTACTCTGAGCAGTAACATACATGGCCTTACTCACCTAGCAGAACTCCAGAGCTAGCTGATGGCAAGGAATTTTACAAATGTTTGCTGAACAGCTTAAGCACTATTATTTTTAAATTAGTGTGCATATCTGTTTTCTAAAGATATGTTAATTTATTTTATGGACTTATTACAAAACCAAATAATTTCCTCTTATTTAAGTGGCAGGTAAATAGAATTCTTTTTAATTTAAATCAAATGGCTTTTTAGGGAAAATATACTAAAAATTCTGAAACTTGTATTGCTTATGAATCTTTTATTGGAATCCTTATCAAGTTGTATTTTTCAAGTTTTTCCTAAATAATCTTCAATGAATTGAAAATATTTTTTGGATTTTATTCAAGGCTATTAACTCACAATTTCACTTTGTTAAATATAGTGCTAAACGTTCAACCAAAACGTTGTGTCTTTTTTTTTTCCCACTACCACATCCTCCATCTACTGACTGGATTCTCTCCCCAACTAGCACATATATACCATTGTCTATCTTTAGGATAAGTAAGGGTCATCTTTTGTCTTTATTCTATTCCTCGCATGCTTCTGAACTTGTTGAATTTTAATATAGTCACACCATAAGCATCACATATTTGATTCCCCTTTCAATAGTAAACAGTGCACAACCAGAGCATACCTTCAAAGCTATCAATAGACTTACTCTGATATATTATTTTTGTATTTTTGTAAATTAAAATAATTAAATTATAGAACAAGAGTTTCAGGTGGTAGGTGTTGTAAGTTTTACCCAAGCTGACTTTTGTCAAACTCGTTTTTGTCATCATATATGACAAGTAGTTTTCTCACGTTTGTTTTTAGAATATCCTTGTATAATGAATATTTACACTGATATCTAGTATAAAAATCTTGCAATTTATTTTAGAAACATTAAGATATTGAAAATCAATCTATTTCTTTGATTCATTAAAGACATTTTTGGCTTGTTTCCAGTACTTTCTTACTGGTTAAAAAATGAATTTGAAGTAGTCTGAATTTCATTATTATATGGCACTTTCCCTTTGATGAATACAAAGACGATATTCTATATTAGCTATCTGAGAAGAATTTGTTTTTTTAATTTTATTTATTTGTGAGTGAGAGAGAGCACAAGCAGGGGGAGCAGCAGGGTGAGGGAGAAGCCAACTCCCGGCTAAGCAGGGATTCTGTTGCAAAACTGAGTCCCAGGACCCTAAGATCATGACCTGAGCTAAAGGCTCAGGCGTTTAACTGACTGAGCCACCCAGGTGTCCCAATCTGAGAAGAGTTCTGTATGTTATTCCTATTAATATGCAGTTTAAAGTCTAGGTGATTAACTTAATATTTTAGTGGCAATTACATAGATAGCACTATGTTCCAGGCAGAGAGTAAGAAAGAAATAGTAAATCAACCATATTCTATGCATTCTAAATGAAAATAATTAATCAATCATAATAAATCCTTCTATTTATGGAATATCAACTTATAAGCTTTCCTCCATATGAAAAATGCCAAATACCAGAATAAAGGGTCATCTAATACAAATAAAGGATAGAATTAAAGAATTCTGGTAAGCCATTTAATTTTGAAAAATGGTGCTATATTGTTGCTGAGTTGTGGTTTTCAGTTACATAATATCTGATAAGTGTAGAAGTAACATGAGTGTTACGTGAGATGAGAAATGGTTTATAATTAAGATAATTTTAAAAGTACAGATAAATACAAATTTGTAAACATAGCATTATGGAGGAATAAAAATAAATGATAGCTACACACTCTAAAGTGAATAAATCTTGGAAAGTTAATAGAGAAGTAAAAAAAGGGCAGTGCAAAAAGTATGGTACATTTTTATGAAGTTCAAACAAATTCTGTGAAACCATAGATGGACTTAAAGATACTATTATGTATCAAATATTGTAAAAATTAAGCAAGGAAATAGCAAACATAAAATAACCAAAGCATACAAACTTGGGTAGATACAATAGGTGTGATCATGTTCTACTTCAAAAAGAGATGAGTTAATAGATAAATAGAAGTAACTAGACTTTTTAGAAGTTAATAAAACTTTGCCTGTTATTTCTTAGTAATATAAAATATATGGTTTTCTAACAAAAACGTTTATCTTAAAAATATTTAAAAATAAATTTCAGGCTACTCATAAGGTTATATTTACTTTTCCACTGAAGGAAAAGCTGGTTGTTGTAGTTGTAGTTGTTTGTTTGTTTTAGTCTCCTCCTGGTTTTTATTATTATAATGTGGAATAAGGAATGTTAGATTGAAAAGTGAATTATTTTATAGACAAAATCATTGCGTGATTCACCTCCTGGTAGAGCAGATGGAACTCCTGAAAATATGCCCTTTTGCCTTACAGAAGAGTAACAGTTATGCTTACTTCTGAAACATACTTGGTGGTGGCCCTAAATAGTGACACCATAGTAAACATTTTGAATATTTGCAATTAATTTTTATAGTCATAGGGCTCCAAAAGGCACTGCTGGTATCTTAGCAGGTATTTCAATAAAGCTAAAAGTTGCCTGACTGTTTAAAAATATTAACAAGGCACAAAACAGCAGAAGTATTGTCCTCAGATATTATTTTTTCCATATGCTCCTGATTCCAGACATGACAAGTTATTTTTTTAAATTTTTTTATAAAAGATTTTATTTATTTATTTGACAGAGATCACAAGTAGGCAGAGTCAGGCAGAGAGAGAGGAAGAAGCAGGAACCCTGCTGAGCTGAGAGCTCAATGTGGGACTCGATCCAAGAATCCTGGGATCATGACCTGAGCCGAAGGCAGAGGCTTTAACCCACTGGGCCACCCAGGCGCCCCCATGACAAGTTATTTTTGATAGATATATATACAATGTATTTTCCAGTTATAAGAAAAATGGTTCTGCTATTTTTAACCTTTTTTAAAAATTACATAATTTTTAAATTAAAATTTTATGTTTTAATGTTTTAATTTTCTTTTCTTTTTTTTAAAAGATTTTATTTATTTATTTGAAAGATGGAGATCACAAGTAGGCAGAGAGGCAGGCAGAGAGAGAGAGAGAGGGAAGCAGGCTTCCTGCGGAGCAGGGAGCCCGATGCAGGGCTCGATCCCAGGACCCTGAGATCATGACCCGAGCCAAAGGCAGCAGCCCAAACCACTGAGCCACCCAGGCGCCCCAATGTTTTACTGTTCAATATACTACTTAGAATATAAAACCTATTCCATTTGGTAAGATATTTACCATTTAAAAAATGGTAATTTTCTCATAGTGTGTTCCCCTCACATTGCTTTATTTTGAATAAAAAAAATTTCACAATAAACATAACTGATGCTTTCCTTTTGATTGTCCCTCTGTTGGTCATACTGTATATGAGCCATGACAATTAGTTTTACAAAATTTATTCATGTTTGTTGATATGTTTTATCATAACTAATTTTCCCTCCCTTATCTAGATTCCCCAGCTTTCAGACAGGTGGACACTTCAATAAACCATACCCAAGGGATGTATCAAGTACTTCTTAGACATCTCTCAGATCCTTGAGGTCTCATTTTACCTAGGGATTTGCAAAAGGTTCTGCCAGAGGCACCACTGTGACAACTGATGACCATGGTCTATCTCTTGCTAAGCTCAAGAGGTCACTGGTTTCCAAGTTTATCTATACAATTAATGCATTCCAGCAAGTTCTTTGTTTTTTAATATTAACAAACTTACTTTAAAGTTTATATGAAGAGGCAAAGACTCACAATAGTCAACATAGTGTTGAAGGAGAACAAAGACTGAGGACTGACTTCAAAGTTTACCATAACGAAGGGGCACCTGGGTGGCTCAGTGGGTTAAGCCTCTACCTTCGGCTCAGGTCATGATCCCAGGGGCCTGGGATCGAGTCCTGAATTGGGCTCTCTGCTCAGCAGGGAGCCTGCTTCTCCTCATCTCTCTCTCTGTCTGTCTCTCTGCCTATTTGTGATCCCTCTCTGTGAAATAAATAAATAAAATCTTTTAAAAAAAGTTTACCATAACGATAATTGTAAGCAAGATATTGTAATACCACAGAAAGACTAGATTAAAGGAACAGAATATATATTATCAATTATATTTTATATTTAATATAAAAGCAAAAGCAACACAAGAGAGCAAAATACAATCTTTTAAACAAATGGTTCTGGAGTAATGGTGAAGCTAAATGTAAAAATATAAAATAATAATAAAATAAAATATTAAAATAAAATAAATCCAGGCAGATATCATACACTCTTCACAAAAATTAACTCAGATTGGATTATAAACCTAAACATATAACATGTAGAAGGTAATATAGAAGAAAATTGAAATGACCTTGGTTTTGGCAATAACTTTAGCTACAAAAGCACAAGCACTGAATTTTAAAATGTCTACTCTGTGAAACACAATGCCGAGAGAATGAAAAGGCAAAACACAGACTATGAGAAAAAATTTGCAAAATACACATCTGGCAAAGGACTGTTAATCAAAAATACACAAAGACCCCTTAAAACTCAACAATGGGGGGAAAACCTGATTAAAAATGAGCCAAAGACCTTAGCAGATACCTCACAAAAGAAAATATTACAGATGGCAAATAAGCATATAAAAAGATGCTTCACATCATATGTCATCAGGAAAATGCAAATTAAAACAAAAAAGAGACACCCGTACATACCCAGAATTCAGAACACTGAAAACAGAACACGAAATGTTGGTGAGGATGTGGAGCAACAGGAATGTTCTTCCATGTCTATTGAGAATAAAGAATGGAAAACAACTTGGCAGTTTCTTACAAAACTAAACATATTCTTGCCAGATGATTCAGCAGTAGCAGTTCTTGGTATTTATCCAAAGAAGATGAAATCTATACCCACAAAGAGGTCTATAGTAGTTTTATTCATAACTGACAAAAGCTTGGAAGCAACCAGGATATCATTCCACAGGTGAAAGGTCAAATAAAGTGTAGTACATAGAAACAATGGAATATTATTTAATGCTAGAGAAATGAATTACCAAGCCATGAAAAGATATGGATATAAATATTTGATTTTAGGCTTCTACCAGTCTATCAATAGTATTAGTATATTTTAACAGGGAATGCTCAGCATTCATGAATTTACCTAATAAAATATTTTGGGTTCAATATTTTAAATACTTCAACCTCTATGATTATATTCCTAATAATTTTGAATTGGGGTAAATAAACCTTAACTTTTTGTAACTTGTTTCAATATGCAAAAGAGCTCAATGAAATTTTAGAAAATAAAAATTTACAAAAAAAAAGTTTAGTTTACTATTGCCAAATAATTTAAAACTTTATCTTATATTCAAATACATATATTTTTCTAAATTGATTTATATGCTACTAAAACCAAAAACTTTTAGTTATACTAGATTTCATATCATGCCATCAATGCCAGAAAGCCATCTGTCGATGACTTGTCTTAAATAGAGTTAAGATGGGCGTTATTACAATGCAAGATGGAAACAAAGATAGTATAACAATTGAGTGTTACATAACTTTTCTGTTTTGATCAAGTTACTAATCTACAAAAGGCTTTTATCGGTGACAGACTTGGGAATTTAACAAAACTTTTAAACTAGCATGTGCGACTCATTCCTAGAAAACAACACAATCAATAACACTTTATTTAGATTAAATCATGACTATTTCTCCATTTGAATAAAAAAGGTAGCAACCCCAATAAGTTTATTGAACGTGAAAAGTTGAAATGCTGTAATGCTCCTAAGGAATCAAATGATCCAGTCATGAATTACAAAAAAATGATATAAATACCAAAGTGTTTGTATAATTGTAATGTACAACTGCCCATTATCGTTCAATAGTGTAGGCTTGTACAAGAACTCTATAAAAGAACTCCACTTCTAAACTGTGGAAAATATGTTCCCTTTCTCCATTTATACAACTATTAAGCCATTCATTTAGCTTTTAAAATATCCACTTAATACAGGCTTTTTACTCATTTGAACCCGGCAGCAGGGTTCTATTCTTATTGCTTACATCTGAAGGATAGACTTCTAGCGTAAGAGGTAAAGCCCAAAAAGGAGCCCAATAATAACAACAAAATACAGTTTAGTGATCCCTTACAATCTGCCAGCTACCTTTCTGAGAATACTTCAATTAATAAAACATATAAAATAGCTGACCACAAAGAGCTTACATTCTTTTGAAATATAATAGTGAAATAAACCAATAATAGAGGGGTGCTTCGGTGGCTCAGTCCATTGAGTGACTGCCTCTGGCTTGGGTCATGATCTCAGGGTCCTGGGATGTAACTCCCCAGCAGGCTTTCTAGGCAGTGGGGTGTTTTCTTCTTCCTCTGCGCACCCTCCCAATTCTCTCTCTCTCTGTCTCAAATAAGGAAATAAAGCAGTAATAGAATAAGGATTGATGGTTGATGGCGATAAGTGTTACAAAGAAATACAAGAAAGGTAAAAGCCATTGGAGAATGCTGGGATGAAAGTTAATTTTATTTTGTGTTGGGTGGTTATATCTCATTTAGGAGATGTTATTTGCACAAAGACCCAGGAAGTGAAGGAGGGTGTTATACAAATATTAAAGGAAAAGATTGCTCTAGGCAGAGCAAGTAAGTATATAGACTTTGTGTGAACAGCTTGTCTGTTACTTTTGAGGAAAAGCAAGGAGGCCAATGAGGAGTTCATAGTGGTGGAGAGAGGAAGAACGTATTGTACCTTCTAGTACATTGAAACGCCTTCAGTTTTTATTTAATATGAAAGGGGAAGATACCAAAAGACTTTCAACAGCAGAATAAAATCATCTGACTTGATTTTTAGGTTAAGTTGCTGTACCAAAATAAATTTGCAGGGAGAAAGGAGTGCAGTATGTGTGGAAGTGGGGCTATCAATCAAGTCAATAATTCAGGAACATATGATGGTGTTTTTAGCATGCTGGGTGGTAATAGAAGTGGTGAGGTATGGTTTTTATTTTGTATATATTTTGATGGTGAATATTCCGGTGAACAGGATGGGGTATGTGCAGGACAGACAATATCAACATTTATTTTACCTGCACAAACAGAAGGGTGGAGTCTTCATTCCCTGATATGGAGAGAACTCTGAGTTCAATTGTTCTTTGTCATTAAATGGCATAGTGATGATGAGGATTTAGTCAGACAGTGAAAGAGAACAGTAAGCATAGTGTTAAGCGGTAAGACATTATAATACATTTGAACAACAAAAAACGTTGTGTTGGATCATGTGTTTGTGTGAGTAAATAAATAAATAAAGCTTCCTGGGCTTCTGATAGAGGTAAAGAAGACTAGTATATGATCCAAAGGGGCACGTGCACCAAATGTTTATAGCAGCAATATCCACAATAGCCAAACTATGGAAAGAACCTAGATGTCCATCAACAAATGAATGGTATATATATATATATATATATATATATATATATATATATATATATACGATGGAATACTATGCAGCCATCAAAAGAAATGAAATCTTGCCATTTGCGATGACATGGATGGAACTAGAGGGTATTATGCTTAGCAAAATAAGTCAACCAGAGAAAGACACTATCATATGATCTCTCTGATATGAGGAACTGGAGGTGCAATGTGGGTGCTTGGGGGACAGGAAAAGAGTAAATAAAACAAGATGGGATCAGGAGGGAGACAAACCATAAGAGACTCTTAATCTCACAAAACAAACTGAGAGTTGCCGGGGGGTGGGGAGGGTAGGGAGAGGGTATTGGGGTTATGAACATTGGGGAGGGTATGTGCTGTGGTGAGTGCTGTGAAGTGTGTAAACCTGGCGATTCACAGACCTGTACCCCTGGGGCTAATAATACATTATATGTTAATTAAAATAAAAAGAGGTTTTCAGCAAAGAGTGTGTAATCAGGCATATTTTATTAAAGTAACCATGTAAAATGATGGTTGAAAATTGGAATAACAGAAAACATAAAAATTAGAGATTTTAAAAAGAGATCTGGGACAGTGTAGAGAATATAATCAATGATATTATAATAGTGTTATATGGTGACAGATGGTGGCTATATTTATAGTGATCATAGAATAATGTATGGAGATATTGAAAACCTGAAACCAATGTAACACTGAATATCACTATACTCAAATTAAAAAATAGTAAAAATAAAACATTTTATTTTAAAAAGATAAAAAGAGGGACAAGAATTTGTAAAGTGAATTTCAAAAAGCTTAAAGATGAGGCTAAGACATACTCTGAACCTTGAGGAAAACACCATTTTGAAAATTCTTCCCATTTTGAGAAAACTCAAATGAATCAATACCATAAAAGAACCCATTTTAACTGAGAGATGTAATGAATGCTCAAGAAATAATTTTATGACAGGATAATTCTTCCCTATGAAACAGCATACAGAAACCAGGGGAAACACCTGGAAGCAAAATAAACTATACTGAAAATAAGAATTAGGAAAAAGATAAATGATGAAAGATAAGAAAATTAGAACTGCGAGAGAGACCTAGTGAATAGAATTTTTAGCTTGTGGTTTAATGTTTTTGAGGATAATCTAGAGTTCATAACTGCCTTTGGACAGGCTGGTTGTAGGCAGTTTAGGCAGACCCCTAAGACAGGCCTACTTTGGGCAGATGGTGTTGGAGGAGGCCATTGGGCTGGACAAAGACAAATCCAACCATTTGACTAAAGTGTCTGTGAAGATGTTGAAGTCAGATGCTACAGAGAAAGACCTGTTAAACCTAATCTCAGAAATGGAGATGATGAAGATGATTGGTCAGCACAAGGACACCATCAACCTGCTGGGTTCTGCACACAGGATGGTCCTTCGTACACTCTCATGGAATATGCCTCCAAAGACAACATACAGGAGTACCTGCAGGCCCAGAGGCCTCCTGACCAGGAGTACTGTTACAATATCAGCCACAATGCAGCAGAGCAACTCTCCTCCAAGGACCTGGTATCCGGTGCCTATCAGGTAGCCTGAGGCATGGAGTACCTTGCCTCCAAGAAGTGCATACACCAAGACCTGGCCACCAGGGAAGTGCTGGTGACAAAGGACAACATGATGAAGATCTCAGACTTCAGCCTTGCCAGAGATATCACCACATCAGTTACTATAAAAAGACAACCAACAGTGGACTGCCTGTGAAGTGGATGGTCCCTAAGGCCATGTTTGACCAGAGCTACATCCACCAGAGTGGCTTCTGGTCTTTTGGGGTGATCCTGTGCAAAATCTTCAATCTGGAAGCCTCCCATATCCTGGAGTGCCTGTGGAGGTGGCTTTCAAACTGCTGAAGGAGTCATTTGATGGATAAGCCAATAAGGGCACCAGAGAGTTATACACAATAATGAGGGGTGGCTGGCCTGTGGTTCCTTCAAGCTGCTGGTAGAAGACCTGGATCATACTGTGGCCTTGACCTCCAACCAGGAGTACCTGGACCTGTCCTTGGCCCTGGAACAATACTGTCTATGCTTTCCCAACACCTGAAGCTCCACCTGCTCCTCAGAGAAGAATTCCACCTTCTCTCATGTGCCGTTGCCCAGGGAGGCCTATCTGCCCTGAAACCCAGCCCAGCTTGCCAATGGTGGACTCAAATGACTAGTATCCCTATTACTCCTGTCCAGATTCCGTCATAAGCTGTAACCCTTACCCCCCACCCTCCCTGCAAGACTCACTGCCTTCTCCTTTGTCCCTTTCCTACTGGCAGGAGCCAGCTGCCTACCTGAGGCCTTCACCCCTTGAAGTTTACCTCTCTTCCCCTTCCTCTTCCTCCTCCTTACAACCTGCTCATGAAAGAAAGGCACAGAGAGGCAGGTACTTGCTCGTGGCTACTTCCTTCCCGCCCATATGTTGGACCAAGACCCCTCCCTGGCATCTGGTACTGCCTGGACGTCGAGGGAGTGGGAGATGAGGCATGCCAGTGAAAGCTGTTGGAGCTTTCCTGTTTTGGTTTTGTCTGCTTAGCATAACATGTAAGGCTGAGTTCTGGTGGCAGGGACCTAGTCCTTGGGGCTATAGCACTAGCGAGGGGAGGTCAACTGCTGTGGGCCTTGGCTAAGAGCAACCCCTGCTCCAGAGATATGGTGCCAAGGGCTTATTAATTTTGATACTAATTTGCTTTGCTGACCAAATACCTGGTATCAAAAGATGGGAAGGCAAAGACTGAAAGCAGTGTTGTGACCATGGGGTCCAGCCCCAAACTATGAAGAAAACACAAAGTGTATAAATCTGAGTAAGTATATATTTACACACCTTTTTAAATAGGTTGTTATCAAAGATTTAATCAATGGGTAATATGCTCCTCGTGGCTGGGAAGCATCAGTTGCCATATATTAAAAACAAAGAAAAGAGGTGTCTGGGTGGCTTCCTCCATAAGTGTCCCTTCTTTTCAGGTCATGATCCCAGGGTCCTGGGATGGAGCCCCACATCAGGCTCTCTGCTCAGTAGGAAACCTGCTTCTCCTTTTCCCTCTGCCCTGCTTATAGTTCCTCTTCCTATCTCTCTGTCTCTCAAATAAATAAAATATTTAAAAAAAAGAAAGAAACAAAATGTTTTTAAAAGGTCTTATTTTTAAAAAATTTTCTAGGGGTGCCTGGATGACTCAGTTGTTTAAGCAGATGTTTGCCTTTGGCTGAGGTCATGATTCCAGTGTACAGGGCTCCAGCCCTGCATGGGACTACTTGCACCCCAAGGAGCTTGCTTCTTCCTCTCCCTTTGCACGTCATTCCCCCCGATTGTGCGCTTCCACTCTCTCTCTCTCTCTTTCTCTCTCTTGCTGTCAATAAACAAAATAAAATCTTTTCTTAAATAAATAAAAAAATAAATAAATTTCTAAACCTACTTTCAGTTTAGGTCCCTTAACAAAAATTGCTACTGCTTCATTTAAAAAAAAAGATAATTTAGAAATGTGCTTCCAGAGCTAAAAAGCTGTTTTGTTTTTCCTTTTTTTTTTGGTCAGGATTAAATATAGAAGTGCTTTAAAAAGTAAAAGAAAAAATATGCTATATTAACAGTAATCACACTATAACTTTGGTGGTTATATCAAGATAATGAAAAGTGAAATAAAGCAAATTTCATTATCAGACATAAAGATCAAGTCAAAATTACAGAATAGTAAAAGGATGAATTCCTCAGGGAGTATAATAATTCTTGACTTTTAATACTTAATAACAGATTTGGGGATATAGAGGGAAAAACTAAGAACAAAAATCATAACTTCTACCTTAGAAGAGAAATGGAAAAAAATTTCAACACCTTTATTTTAAGATTATATAGACAAATGGTCATCAAATTGGTAAGATATGTAAGACTTGAACAAAATTATCAACTAACTAGATATGCTTGATATTACAGAACACTCCCAACAACCGCAGACTACATATATCTTAAGCCATGATTTTCTTTGCAAAGGTCAACATTGATAATGTTCTAGTCATTCCTCCGTGTACCAGGAAAGAAGTAGCACTTTCTTGAAAGACACAGCTATCAAAGCTCCATTGAGAAACCGTAAAGATGGAGAAGGGATTTGAAAATTATATATTTGATAATGGACATCTATTCTGATTATTAAAAAAATGAATAAAAATAAAAAACCTTACTAATAACCAAACAGAGTATCCAATTTTACATGTGAAGAAAATTATTGCAGAGACATGTCACCAAAAGGATATGGATGGCTTATAAGCACATGACAAATTTCTCAACATTTAGACATTAAAGAAATACAAATTAAAATCATAATGAGACATGCTTACATATCTATTAGAATGGCTAAAATTATAAAGGCTAATTGTACTTCGTCTGAGCTAGATTGAGAAGCAACAAAAAATCTAAACTGTTGTTGGCATATATCATGATACCACCACTTTGGAAAATATCTGCCATATAATAGGTTCAGTAGACAATTTGTAAATTTCAGAAAAAAATAATGTTGAGAGTATACTGAATTTCATAAGTCATTTCAATATTTTTTTCCAAAAAATAAACTATGTAAAACATGCCTTAAATTTACTTTCAAAATATTTTATAGCATATAATGGACAATATACATAAGCCTTAAAGAAACAATCATATAAATAACCATTTCATACCTATTAAAAATTGCATAATACCACACTCCTAGATCCTCTCTGAATGCTCTAAAATAACCCTTCAAAGGAAATACATTTTTAAAAATAACAGATTTTTTTTGGCAAATAATTTAATAAATAAAAGTTTCATTCATCTACGTAGATCATAATAAATGTTTTAATAAGCATGAAATTATAACTATGAAGTGTGCTAAAATGAAACCACCTGCTAAGGGTGAGAGAACAAAAATAAACATTATTTTTCCAAATAAGAGGAATTTATTACCTTTGAATCAAAGCATGTGGATTTGTTCAAACTGGCAATAAAGGAATATGGAAACACAAACCATAGAAAGTCATATTTTAGATTTCTAAAAGATTTCAAAGTGAAGAGTATACATTTTTTAAATGTTACATAATGCTACATAATGACAAGATGACAGGTTGTGACAAATAGCATTTTAAAAGCTCTACTCATAATGGAACGGAAGGTGTCATTTCCCTATAATTTTATATATGTCATTAATTTACTATATCTGGATACAACATATTACCAAACAGATGATCATAAAAGAATAAATCATTTTTAATGGAACATAATAATTTGAACCTACATCTATTAATCATTTTTTTCGATTAAACATTTATAGTCTCGCTAAACTTTTTATCAGTTGTCGACAAAATTAAAAAACAATAGGATAAAAAGTCGTGTTTGGAAAAGTAGATTTTCTTTGTAATTTGCATTTAAATGAAAATATTTGCTGATATTTTTAAAACTTTAAATGTAATTTTATATATATCTGACCTATCAAATGATATAAAATTTTTGGAGACATAATATAGTTTGGGGCACATGGTAAGCAATAATCAATTTTTCTGTTGATTCAAGTGTTCTTGTATTATTTTTCTTAATTATTCTAGTACCACAATTTATAGTTCTAAGATTTTTCCACCCCCCCCATTTTAATATCTCTTAAGGTGGCACTCACCTTGCACTTGATGACATATCCTAGTTTAACTGACAGCATTTCTCTTTCTTAGTCGAACATAAACTATAGTGCATCTTACCCTTGATGAAAGCTAGGATGTAATTAAATACTCTATTATGGTTACGATTCTGATATTTGAAATCCTCCGGTAGCTCCCTGTGCCCCCACAGTGTAGTACCTCACCTCCTCGCCATAGTATACAAACTATCTCACCCCCAGTGTTAACTCCGGGGCTCAGCCTCCATCCCCAGGTGATGCTGCCAGATCAGCTGTTGGTTGTCCTGAACTTGCTGTAGATTCCCGAATGCAGTGTGCTGCCCCCTGGCATTTTGAAAGTGACACACTCATCCCCATTCTTCACTTTGCCCTTGTCTATCACCTCCCCTGAAAATCTGTTCCTAAGTGGCTTTTCCCAGCTCCCACCTACCCTTGGCTGTCTTTTATCTCCCTGTGGTAAAGCCTGTCACACTGCACCATGGACATGCCCATTGTCCCCCTGAGAAGAGAAAAGGGACAGTGAGGGCCCCCCAGCATTTGCAGCTCTAGTGCAGAGCGCCATGCCTGGCTTGCAGGAAATGCCAGATAATGAAGACAAACGGAGATCATCCTCTGGCTAAAACCAGCTCTTCTTTGCCTACTGCAGGATCTGGATCAATAAAGGGCAGCCAGTTATTATTGCTGTTTGTCCAGGGATTTTTCCCCATATATTTCCCAGGTCTTTAATCTTTTTATAGCACTTTAATTCAGGCTTCAACCACTTCCTAGTCAGATCAGGTGAAATCATTTTTCTTCCCATACCCTCGATGTATTTCACATCTAGTTATTCTTTTTTTAAAGATCTTATTTACCCATTTGACAGACCACAAGTAGGTAGAGAGGGAGGCAGAGAGAGAGGGGGGAAGCAGGCTCCCCACTGAGCAGAGAGCCCGATGTGGGGCTCCATCCCAGGACCCTGAAATCATGACCTGAGCCGAAGGCAGAGGCCTAAACCACTGAGCCACGCAGGAGACCCCATATCTGGTAATTTTTAACCAACGTGGATTTGCTGCATCAAATAGTTCCTTCTTCTTCAAATATAAATATATAAATATATTGATCAAGTCACACGCATGTCTTAGGAGAATGTCATGCCTTTAGTAGCAAACTTGAAATCTTGGCCATTGGTTTGGATTTTTGATTTTTGTTTTGGTTTGATTTGGTTCGGTTTTTGTAATTTTAAAAATGCCTCCAGCCCTTGGCTCTGTCTGACCTGATTGCTTTCAGCTGTTTCTGCAACAAAATCGTCCCGGCAGCGAAAACTCTCATTGTTTACAGTGGCGCACCCTTCTGAACACTTTGTTAATAAAAAGCTTTTTTTTTTTTTTTTTTTTTTTTTTGGCTAAGATAAATGTGGAACAACAATGAGGTATTTCAAAGAGGTGAACCACATAAATTTTTTAAGGGTGGGGTGAGGGTTACTCAAAAAGGAACTTGACAAGGCTTTTAAAGATATCGACAATCATTATAACATAACGTGACTGATTGTTACTGTGCTCTTAAATGGGCAAACGCTTGATGGCTTCCAAGAAAGACTAACATAGTTGAGATGGTTCTAGCGGCCTTCTAGCACAGGGTCTCATGAGGCAGGGATTCTAGCCACTGGCTGTGCAAGGCATGAGGCCTGTTAGTGATTCTATTTTTTCCTCTGCAGAATAGGTCTTTCTACATTCCAGGTCCTTTCTACCCCAATAAATAATGTGGCGATTCTCTCAGTGAGTTGTACTATTGGTTTAAACAGCCAACTGTCTCTTTAAAAGGACTTTTGTTTAAATTCCTTTAAAAAAAAGTCTTTTTAAAAAAAATCTTTTTCTTATTTTTTATTTTTTAATCCCATATGTTTACTCTGATCATGGAACTTTGTCATTATGACTTTCTCGGCTGATTAAAATATTCACCATCAGCACCTACTGCTCTCCTCTCCTGGTGGTCTCTCCGGAAGGGGACTTCTCTAGCTCTTCTAGCAGGAGATGGGCACTTCCCCTCTACCTCTGTTGCCGGACCAGCCTTACCTATCCTGCAGGGTCAGGTCGTTCTGGCCTTTTATCTGTTGTTCTCTTCTGAGTGGTTAGTTTTTCATAGATACCATGCTTTCCTTTTGTCAGGATTTACCCTGGACTATCAAAACCCTTTTCATGTGCCAGTGAAGCCTAAGAAAAAGTCCTGATGCGAGAACCAGGAACTCGAACAGATCATATTTATCCTGAATGTTCTGTCCAAAATGAAAAATACATTTCTGAGGAGCCTCAAGATCTCTGAGAAGGGAAGTTTCACCAACTCTGTCATGTAGGGGCATCAATTCCGATTCTGTGTCAATTTTCCTACTTTCCCAGCTAATAATTCTCTACCTCATAAAGCCCAATCTCAACCGTTTCCTCTCTCAAAGGCAGTTTCTCTTAGAGTCTTCACATGGCACTTGGGGCCTGCTGCTCATTGGCAACTGCGCTCTGTACTTTGGGTCTAACAGCTGCGCGGCATCAAGATGAGAACGTCTCTTGTTCTAAGACTTAATATAGTTGGGGCACATGGTAAGCAATAATCACTATTTTAGTTGATCCAAGTGTTCGAACTTTTCTTGATTATTCTAGTAACACAATTTATAGTTTTAAGATTTTTCCACCCCCCCATTTTAATATCTCTTAAGATGGCACTCACCTTGCACTTGATGACATATCCTAGTTTAACTGACAGCATTTCTCTTTCTTAGTCGAACATAAACTATAGTGCATCTTACCCTTGATGAAAGCTAGGATGCAATTAAATACACTATTATGGTTACGATTCTGATATTTGAAATCCTCCGGTAGCTCCTTGTGCCCCCACAGTGTAGTACCTCACCTCCTCGGCATAGTATACAAACCATCTCACCCCCAGTGTTAACTCCGGGGCTCAGCCTCCATCCCCAGGTGATGCTGCCAGATCAGCTGTCGGTTGTCATGAACTTGCTGTAGTTTCCCAAATGCAGTGTGCTGCCTCCTGGCACTTTTATACTTGACACACTCATCCTCATTCTTCACTTTGCCCTTGTCTATCACCTCCCCTGAAAATCTGTTCCTAAGTTGTTTTTCCTAGCTCCAACCTACCCTTGGCAGTCTTTTATCTCCCTGTGGTAAAGCCTGTCACACTGCATCATGGACATGCCCGTTGTCCCCCTGAGAAGAGAAAAGGGACAGTGAGGGCCCCCCAGCATTTGCAGCTCTAGTGCAGAGCCCCATGCCTGGCTTGCAGGAAATGCCAGATCATGAAGACAAATGGAGATCATCCTCTGGCTAAAACCAGCTCTTCTTTGCCTACCGCAGGATCTGGATCATTAAAGAGCAGCCAGTTATTATAGCTGTTTTTCTAGGGATATTTCCCCCATATATTTCGGGGGTTTCTGGTTAGCCCCAGAGGGCAATGTTTTTTCTTCTGGAGGGCAGGCAGAGGGCTGCATTTTAGTTCTGGAATTGCCAAACTGGAAGGCTTGTGGGCCAGGAGTTGAGGACAGAAGTCTGAGAACACAAGCAACCTTAGGGTCTGGGCAAGGGCATGGCAGGTACACTCTGCAGATGAAACAAGATCTCGTGCATCTGAAATCAGGTGAAGATCTGAAAAACGCTCAGGTTGGATTTTTTGTTTCTTATGGCCCTCTTCATGAAGAGGTGGTGGATCACGAGGCCATGGAATTTTTCCCACGATGGGAGTTGTGAGATGCTCCAAATCGTAAAGATTCTTCTGCAGGGCGATTGAGACCTGTTGGTTGGCTCCAGGACTTCCCATAAGGATCGATTCCGAGTAGGGTTCTAAGGATGGATGGCTGGGAAGCCCGACTCTCATTCCTCTTGTGTCCTAGTGACAAGACAGGTTAGATCTGCTGGATCTGTGGGAGAAACTGAGAGGGTTGAGTTGAAATGGACTCTCTTGTGGATGGGTCCTAATGTGGGTTTGTGTCCATGGAGAACTTGGAATGAGGCAGTGGCACAGGGTCCCTGAAGGGTTCTCCTAACCAGAGGCTTTGACTCAGCTCCAACGTGCAAGATTCCCACGTGGAGACGAGATTTCTTCTGATGGGTGCCTCAAGAAACAGCCATATGCTGCTATTGGAATCCAGGCCTCTGAGGAGAGATGCCTGGACAACAAAGCAATGGATCCGATTAGGATCTAGGGGCCTGCTCACTGCGATTTACCTCTGGGGACATCTGTCCACGGGTCTAAGTGCAGGTAGATGCTCAGCTGGTGTCAGACCGCCCTTGTTTTTCCTGGGCAGTCAACATTATTGGGATGGCCCCAGGCACTTTGGAGGTTTATCATCCTATTTCTAGGTTTGTGGCCAATGGAATGGGCAGAATTCCCAGGTACAGTCCTCAGGTTTGGCTCCAAGAACCTGTGCCTGTAGGTTTTGTGGGCCAGGGCTATGGGGACAGTTGTCTGAAAACACAAACTCGGCTTAGGTTTCGGGTCGTAGGTATTGCAGGACTGATCTACAGACAGTGAGGAGAACTCTTCAGGATATGAACCAGGGGGCAAGTGTGAGACGCTTGCTCAAGATTTTGTCTCTGGATATTGTGTCACTGATGGCTGTGGAATGTCCGGGTGGCCTCATGGGCCATGGACGAGTCTTCCTCTCTGGGCATTTGGCCCGATCCGAAGAGTTTGGGGTTATTCTTTGAGATGGGAGGAGTTGGTTTTGTTGCTTTTACCTCAGGTGTCCCACCAAAACAGAGTTTCCAGAGCAGAGCCCTGGGGAGGGGCGAGGGGACAACCAGAAAGCTGGTTAAAACTTGGGGCCTAGGGGCATGGCAAGCCCATTATGACATCTAATGGTCCAGCCACTGAGAGGACTTACTAGAGGACTGGACTCACGTTGAGGGTCACAATGCGTGTTTGTGCCCTCTTTGTACTTAAGCATTGGCGGGGCATAATGTGTCAGGGTCAGGGTCAGTGTCAGCATTTGGGTTAGGGTTTGGGGCAGGCTCACAGTCAGTGTCAGGGTCAGGGTTAGTGGTTACTGTTAGGGTTAGCCCCGCTCCTGGGTCATGGACCCATCCGTTCAGGGTCTCAGGATAAACCCTGTGCAGAAGGGTGTAGACCCTCCACCCGATCCCACTTAACCAGCCTTAAACTGGTGTGTGAACATAACTTGCCCACCAGACATCTAAACCCTCATCAGCCTGATCCTGCTTGGGGCATCTACTCCCACGATGGCATGGCAAGGTCCTCTTTACACACAGACACACAGACACCCAGAGGCACACACACACACTCAGAAACGGGGAAGAGACCTAGGGCTACACCCGTGGATCAGAAGGTGTGGAAATCTCTGACTCTGAGCCCCCTGGTGTCACCTTTTGATTTTATTAGCCAAAGGGTCTGAGGCATTGGGGAAACATGATATGACCTGAAGGGAGGCGACGTGTCTGGCGGGCGAGCTCTCTTCTCCCTGCATCCTCTCTGCTTCAGTACAGCAGAAGAACATGTCGCTTCCTTTAGGATGTGCCTAGAAATGAGCTGGGCAGGGGGTTTTTCTCTGTAATGGGTTGCCTGGATACATGGGTTGCAATTCCGTTGGGCTCTGTCGTCAGGGAAGTGAGGTCACCACTGCCTGGGGGCTCCTTACCGAACTTCCTGCTGTACCAGAGCTCCCTGAGCCACTGGTGCGCAAGCTGCTCAGGCTCACACTCCACTCAATGCAGTGCCCATTCAGTGACCCCCATTCAGACTCCACCCAGCCCTTTGGAGGCCTGGGTGCAGCTGTTGTCCCCGCTGGAGGCAACAGAGCTGGGTTTAGACTAGGTTAGTGTTAGGGTTAGGGTTTAGAAAGACTTAGGGTCAGGTTTAGGTTTAGACCTCGTTGGGGTCAGGGTTAGCGTAAGGCTTAGGGTAGGGGTCAGGGTTAGGGTTAGGTTCATGGTTAGGTTTAGGGTCAGGCTCACAGTAGGGTCACGGTTAGCGTAACGGTCAGAGTCCGGATCAGGGTCAATGTTAGGGTGACAGTTAGGTTTAGGGTCAGGTTCAGGGTCATGGTCAGATTTAGGGTCAGGTTCAAGTTTACGTTTGGGGGCAAGGTTCATGTCAGGGTTAGGGTTAGGTTTGGGACAGGTTTAGTGTCAGGGTTAGGGTCAGGTTCAGGGTTAGGTTCATGGTTATGGTAAGGTCAGCTTTATATTTAGGATCTTTTTTATGAGTAGGTTCTGGATCAGGGTTAGCTTTAGGGTTACGATTCTGTTCAGGATCTTGGATTGGGTCAGAGTTAGGTGTACATTCAGGGTTAGGGTCAGTGTTAAGGTCAAGGTCAAGGCCAGGGTAAGGTTTAAGTTTAAGGTCTGACATAGGCAAAGTTCAGAGATAGGGGTATGATATGATCAGGGTCAGGTAGAGGGTCAGGATTATTGTTAAAGTGGGGTTAGGGTTAGGGCTAGGTAGGTTGAGGGTTAGGGTTAGACCAGGTTAGGGTCAGTGTCAGTGATAAAGTTAGGGGTTAGTTTTAGGGTTAGGTTCAGCATTAGGTTTCGGGTCAGGGCCCGTGTTAGTGTCAGGGTCAGGGTTACGTTTAGGGTTAGAGTTAGGGTCAGGCTCACACTCAGTGTGAGGGTTATGGTTAGGGTCAGGGTCAGGGTCACTGTTAGGGTCAGGGTTACGTTTCTGGTGTTTGCCTCGGTCAGGGTCAGGGTGAAGTCTAGGGCCAGTGTCAGGTTTACGGTCAGGATCAGATATTGTTTTAATATCCACATTCGGGTCAGTGACAGGGTTATATCGTTGTCAGTGTTAGGGTCATGGTTAGGTTTCGGCTCAGGATCAGGTATAGGGTCAGGGTCTGGTATAGGCAAAGTTCAGAGATAGGGTTATGATCATAGTCAAGTATAGGGTCAAAGTTAAAGTTAAAGTTTAGGGTTAGTGTTAGGGTTAGCGTTTGGTGGACGGTTAGGGTTAGAACTTGTTAGGATCAGGGTCCGTGGTAGGGTTAGGGATTAGTGCTAGGGTTGGTTCAGCGATAGGATTCTGGGGAGGGCCCATGTTAGTGTCAGGGTCAGGGTTGCATTTAGGGTTAGAGTTAGGGTCAGGTTCACAGTCAGGGTCAGGTTTAGCATTCAGGTCAAGGTCAGGGTACTGCCAGGGTCAGGGTTAGATTTATGGTCATGGTCTGGGTCAGGGTCAGGGTGAAGTCTTGGGCCAGTGCCAGGTTTACGGTCTGGATCAGGTATTGGTTTAAAGTCCACATTCAGGTCAGCGACAGGGTTATGTAGTGGTCAGTGTTAGGGTCATGGTTAGGTTTAGGCTCAGGGCCAGGGTCACGTATAGGGTCAGGGTCTGGTATAGGCAAAGTTCAGGGTTAGGGTTATGATCATAGTCAGGTATAGGGTCAGGGTTATTGTTAAAGTTAGGGTTAATGTTAGGGTTAGCGTTTGGTTGACGTTTAGGGTTAGAGCTTGTTAGGATCAGGGTCTGTGGTAGGGTTAGTGGTTAGTGTTAGGGTTGGGACCAGCGATAGGATTCAGGGGAGGGCCCGTGTTAGTGTCAGGGTCAGGGTTACATTTAGGGTTAGTGTTAGGGTCAGACTCACAGTCAGGGTCAGGTTTAGTGTTCAGGTCAGGGTCAGCGTCACTGTTAGCGTCAGGGTTAGATTTATGGTCATGGTCTGGGTGAGGGTCATGGTGAAGTTTAGCGCCAGTGTCAGGTTTAGGGTCAGGTATAGGTATTGGTTTAAAGTCCACATTCGGGTCAGGGACAGGATTGTGTAGTGGTTAGTGTTAGTGTCATGGTTAGGATAAGGGTCAGGGTCAGGGTCAGGTGAAGGTGAGGGCCAGGGTCAGGTTTAGGGTCAGGCTTTGGTATAGGGTCAATGTTCGGTTCAGTGTCACAGTTAGGTTTGTCGGTAGCGTTTGGGATTGGGGTTAGAGTTAGAGTTAGAAGTAGGGTTATGGTTAGGGTTAGCGTTAGACAGCGTAAGGTCAGGGTTAGGATTTGGTTTAGGGTAGGGGTTAGTGTTAGGGTCAGGGTCAGCGTTAGGTTTAGTTTCAGGGTACGTATTAGGGTCATGGTTAGAGATACATTTAGGTTTAGGGTTAGGGTCAGGCTCACAGTCACTGTCATGGGAAGGGTTAGGGTCAGGGTTATGTCCGCGTCAGGGTTAGGATTAGGGTCATAGTCAGGGTCATGGTTAGTTATGAGTCTTGGTTACAGTATTATCAATGTTAGGTTTAGGTTCAGGGTCCACATCAGGGTCAGTGTCAGGCTTAGGTTTAGGTTTAGGGTTCCGGTCAGGATCACAGATAGGGTCAGGGTCAGGGTCAAGGTTTGGGTTAGGGTTTGGGGCAGGCTCACAATCAGTGTCAGGGTCAGGATTAGTGGTTACTGTTCGGGTTAGCCCCGCTCCTGGGTCATGGACCCATCCGTTCAGGGTCTCAGGATAAACCCTGGGCATAAGGGTGTAGACCCTCCACCCGATCCCCCTTAACCAGCCTTAAACCGGGGTGTGAACATAACTTGCCCACCAGGCATCTAAACCCTCATCAGCCTGATCCTGCTTGTGGCATCTCCACCCACGATGGCATGGCCAGGTCCTCTTTACACACAGACACACGGACACCCAGAGGCACACACACACACACAGACACACACACACACACACACACAGACGGGGAGGAGACCTAGGGCTACACTGGTTGATCATAAGGTGTGGGACTCTCTGTCTCTGAGCCCCCTGGTGTCACCTTTTGATTTTTTTAGCCAAAGGGCCTTGGGCGTTGGGGAAACCTGATATGACCTGCCATGGAGGGGACATGTCTGGCAGGCGAGCTCTCTTCTCCCTGCATCCTCTCGGCTTCAGTACAGCAGAAGAACATGTCGCTTCCTTTAGGATTTGCTTTGAAATGAGCTTGGATGGGGGGTTTTCTCTGTAATGGCGTGCCTTGATACAAAGGTTCCTATTCCGTTGGGTTCTGTCGTCAGGTAAGTGAGTTCAACACTGCCTGGGGGCTCCTTACCAAACTTTCTGCTTCACCAGAGCTCCCTGTGCTACCGGTCCCCAAGCTGCTCAAGGCTCACCCTCCACTTAATGCAGTGCCAATCGAATGACCCCCATACAGCCTCCCCCAAGCTCCTGGGAGACCTGGGTGCAGCTGTTGTCCTCGCTGGAGAGAACAGAGCTGGGTATAGACTAGGTTAGTGTTAGGTTTAGGGTTAAGAAAGACTTAGGATCAGGGTTAGGGTTAGACGTCATTGGGGTCAGGGTTAGCGTAAGGCTCAGGGTTAGGGTTAGGTTCATGGTTAGGTTTAGGGTCAGGCTCACAGTAGGGTCACGGTTAAGGATATGGTCAGAGTCAGGGTCAGGGTCAGTGTTAGTGACGGTTAGGTTTAGGTTTAGGTTCAGGGTCATCGTCAGATTTAGGGTCAGGTTCAAGTTTAGGTTTGGGGGCAAGATTCATGTCAGGGTCAGGGTTAGGTTTGGGACAGGTTTAGTGTCAGGGTTAGGTTCAGGTTCAGGGTTAGGTTCATGGTTATGGTAAGGTCAGCTTTATGTTTAGGTTCTGTTTTATGTGTAGGTTCAGGATCAGGGTTAGCTTTAGTGTTATGATTCTGTCAGGATCATGGATTGGGTGAGAGTTAGGTTTACAGTCAGGGTTAGGGTCAGTGTTAAGGTCAAAGCCAGGGTCAGGTTTAAGGTTAAGGGCTGACATAGGCAAAGTTCAGAGTTAGGGTTATGATCAGGTTCAGGGAGAGGGTCAGGATTATTGTTAAAGTGGGGTTAGGGTTAGGGTTAGAGGTAGGTTGAGGGTTAGGGTTAGACCGGGTTAGGGTCAGGGTCAGTGATAATGTTAGGGGTTAGTTTTAGGGTTAGGTTCAGCGTTAGGTTTCGGGTTAGGGCCCGTGTTAGTGTCAGGGTCAGGGTTACGTTTAGGGTTAGAGTTAGGGTCAGGCTCACAGTCAGGGTCAGGTTCAGTGTTCAGGTCAGGGTCGGGTCACTGTTAGGGTCAGGGTAAGATTTATGGTCATGGTCTGGGTCAGGGTCAGGGTGAAATCTTGGGCCAGTGTCAGGGTTACGGTCAGGATCAGGTATTGGTTTAAAGTCCATATTCGGGTCAGCGACAGGGTTATGTAGTGGTCAGTGTTAGGGTCATGGTTAGGTTTAGGCTCAGGGCCAGGGTCACGTATAGGGTCAGGGTCTGGTATAAGCAAAGTTCAGGGTTAGGGTTATGATCATAGTCAGGTATAGGGTCAGGGTTATTGTTAAAGTTAGGGTTAGTGTTAGGGTTAGCGTTTGGTTGACGTTTAGGGTTAGAGCTTGTTAGGATCAGGGTCCGTGGTAGGGTTAGTGGTTATTTTAGGGTTGGGTTCAGCGATAGGATTCTGGGGAGGGCCTGTTTTAGTGTCAGGGTCAGGATTACATTTAGGATTAGTGTTAGGGTCAGGCTCACAGTCAGGGTCAGTTTGTTGTTCAGGTCAGGGTCGGGGTCACTGTAAGGGTCAGGGTTATGTTTATGGTCATGGTCTGGGTCAGGGTCAGGGTGAAGTTTGGCGCCAATGTCAGGTTTAGGGTCAGGTATAGGTATTGGTTTAAAGTCCACATTCGGGTCAGGGACAGGATTATGTAGTGGTCAGTGTTAGTGTCATGGTTAGGATTAGGGTCAGGGTCTGGGTCAGGTGAAGGTCAGGGACAGGGTCAGGTTTAGCGTCAGGCTTTGGTTTAGGGTCAATGTTCGGTTCAGTGTCACAGTTAGGTTTTGGCGGTAGGGTTTGGGATTGGGGTTAGGGTTAGAGTTAGAAGTAGGGTTATGGTAGGGTTAGGGTTAGACAGCGTAAGGTCAGTGTTAGGGTTTGGTTTAGGGTAGGGGTTAGTGTTAGGGTCAGGGTCAGTGTTAGGTTTAGGTTCAGGGTCCGTATTAGGGTCATGGTTAGAGTTACCTTTAGTTTTAGGGTAAGGGTCAGGCTCACAGTCACGGTCTGTGTTAGGGTTAGTGTCAGGGTTAGGTCAGCGTCAGGGTTAGGATTAGGGTCAGGGTCTGTGTCATGATTAGGTTTGAGTCATGGTTATGCTAAGGTCAGATTTAAGTTTAGTTCAGGGTCCACATCAGGGTGAGTGTCAGGCTTAGGTTTAGGTTTAAGGTTCAGGTCATGATCACAAACAGGGTCAGGGTCAGGGCTTTGGTTAGGGTTTGGCGTAGGCTCACAGTCAGTGTCAGGGTCAGGGTTAGTGGTTACTGTTGGGGTTAGCCCCGCTCCTGGCTATGGACCCATCTCTTCAAGGTCTCAGGATAATCCCTGGGCAGAAGGGTGTAGACCCTCCACCCGATCCCACCTAACCAGCCTTAAACTGGGGTGTGAACATGACTTGCCCACCAGACATCTAAACCCTCATCAGCCTGATCCTGATTGGGTCATCTCCACCCATGATGGCATGGCCAGGTCCTCTATACACACAAAGACACAGACACTCAGAGGTGCACACACACACACACACACACACACACACACAAACACACACACACACACACACACAGTGAGAGAGAGACTGCAAAGAGACCTAGGGCTACACCAGTGGATCAGAAGGTGTGGGACTCTCTGACTCTGAGCCCCCTGGTGTCACCTTTTGATTTTATTAGCCAAAGGACCTGAGGCGTTGGTGAAACCTGATATGACCTGCCAGGGAGGGGACATGTCAAGCAGCGAGCTCTCTTCTCCCTGCATCCTCTCGGCTTCAGTACAGCAGAAGAACATGTCGCTTCCTTTAGGATGTGCCTAGAAATGAGCTGGACAGGAGGGTTTTTTCTTTATGGGGTTCCTGGATACGTGGGTTCCAATTCTGTTGGGCTCTGTCGTCAGGTAAGTGAGGTCACCACTGCCTGGGGGCTCCTTACCAAACTTTCTGCTCCACCAGAGCTCCCTGAGCCGCTGGTCCCCAAGCTGCTCAAGGCTCACACTCCACTCAATGCAGTGCCCATCCAGTGACCCCCATACAGCCTTCCCCCAGCACTTGGGAGGCCTGGGTGCAGCTGTTGTCCCCACTGGAGGGAACAGAGCTGGGTTTAGACCAGGTTAGTAATAGGGTTAGGGAGAAGAAAGACTTAGGGTCAGGTTTATGTTTAGACCTCGTTGGGGTCAGGGTTAGCGAGGCTTAGGGTAGGGGTCAGGGTTAGGGTTAGGTTCATGGTTAGGTTTAGGGTCAGGCTCACAGTAGGGTCAGGGTTAGGGTTTCGGTCAGAGTCAGGGTCAGGGTCAGTGTTAGGGTGACTGTTAGGTTTAGTGTCAGGTTCAGGATGATGGTCAGATTTAGGGTCAGGTTCAAGTTTTGTTTGGGGGCAAGGTCATGTCAGGTCAGGGTTAGGTTTAGGACAGGTTTAGTGTCACGGTAGGGTCAGGGTCAGGGTTAGGTTCATGGTTATGATAAGGTCAGCTTTATGTTTAGGTTCTGTTTTATGAGTAGGTTCAGGATCAGGGTTAGCTTTAGGGTTACGATTCTGTTCAGGATCACGGTTTGCATCAGAGTTAGGTTTACAGTCAGGGTTAGGGTCAGTGTTAAGGTCAAGGCCAGGGTCAGGTTTAAGTTTAAGATCTGACAAAGGCAAATTTCAGAGTTAGGGTTATGATCATGGTCAGGAGAGGTTCGGGATTATTGTTAAAGTGTGGTTAGGGTTAGGGTAGAGGTAGGTTGAGGGTTAGGATTAGACCGGGTTAGGGTCAGTGTCAGGGATAATGTTAGGGGTTAGTTTTAGGGTTAGGTTCAGCGTTAGGTTTCGGGTCAGGGCCCGTGTTAGTGTCAGGGAGGGTTAGGTTTAGGGTTAGAGTAAGGGTCAGGCTCACATTCAGTGTCAGGGTTATGGTTAGGGTCAGGGTCACTTTTAGCTTCAGGGTTATGTTTCTGGTGTTTGCCTGAGTCAGGGTCAGGTGAAGTCTAGAGCCAGTGTCAGGTTTACGGTCAGGATCAGGTATTGGTTTAAAGTCCACATAAGTGTCAACGACAGGGTTATGTAGTAGTCAGTGTTAGAGTAATGGCTTGGATTAGGATCGTAACCATAATAGAGTATTTAATTGCATCCTAGCTTTCATCAAGTGTAAGATGCACTATAGTTTATGTTCGACTAAGAAAGAGAAATGCTGTCAGTTAAACTAGGATATGTCATCAATTGCAAGGTGAGTGCCACCTTAAGCGATATTAAAATGGGGGGGGGACAAATCTTAGAACAAGTAAATAGTGGTAGTAGAATAAAAAAGAAAGGTCCAACACTTGGATCAACTGAGGAAGTGATTATTGCTTACGATGTGCCCCAAACTATATTAAGTCCTAGAACAAGAGATGTGCTCATCTTGATGACCCGCAGCTGTTAGACCCAAGGTACAGAGGGCTGTAGCCAACGACCAGCAGGCCCCAAGTGCCATGTGCAGATTCTAAGAGCAACGGCCTTTGAGAGAGGAAACGGTTGAGAGTGGGCTTTGAGAGGTAGAGAATTACTAGCTGGGAAAGTAGGACAATTGACACAGAATCGGAATTGATGCCCCTACATGACAGAGTTGGTGAAACTTCCCTTCTCAGAGATCTTGAGGCTCCTCAGAAATGTATTTTTCATTTTGGACAGAACATTCAGGATAAATATGATCTGTTCGAGTAACTGGTTCTCTCATCTGGACTGTTTCTTAAGCTTCACTGGCACATGAAAAGGGTTTTGATAGTCCAGGGTAAATCCTGACAAAAGCAAAGCAAGGTATCTATGAAAACTAACCACTCAGAAGAGAACAACAGATAACAGGCCAGGCCGACCTGACCCTGCAGGATAGGTAAGGCTGGTCGGGAAACAGGGGTAGAGGGGAAGTGCCCATCTCCTGCTAGAAGAGCTAGAGAAGACCCCTTCCGGAGAGACCACAGGAGAGGAGAGCAGTAGGTGCTGATGATGAAGAATATTTTAATCAGCAGGAAAGGTCAAAATGACAATGTTGCACGATCAGAGTAAACATATGGGATAAAAAATAAAAAATAAAGAAAAAATATTTTTTTGAAAGGACTTTTGTTTAAAGGAATTTAAACAAAAGTCCTTTTAAAGAGACAGTTGGCTGTTTAAACCAATAGTACAACTCACTGAGAGAATCGCCACATTATTTATTGGGGTAGAAAGGACCTGGAATGCAGAAAGACCTATTCTGCAGAGGAAAAAATAGAATCACTAACAGGCCTCATGCCTTGCACAGCCAGTGGCTAGAATCCCTGCATCATGAGACCCTGTGCTAGAAGGCCGCTAGAACCATCTCAACTATGTTAGTCTTTCTTGGAAGCCAACAAGTGTTTGCCCAGTTAAGAGCACGGTAACAATCAGTCACGTTATGTTATAATGATTGTTGATATCTTTAAAAGCCTTGTCAAGTTCCTCTTTGAGTAACCCTCACACACCCTTAGAGAAATTTATCTGTGGTTCACCTCTTTGAAATACCTCATTGTTGTTCCACATTTACCATAGCCAAAAAAGAGAAACAAAAACAACAAAAAAGCTTTTTATTAACAAAGTGTTCAGAAGGGGGCGCCACTGTAAACAATGAGAGTTTTCGCTGCCGGGACAATTTTGTTGCAGAAACAGCTGAAAGCATTCGGGTCAGACAGAGCCAAGGGCTGGAGGGATTTTTAAAATGACAAAAACTGAACCAAATCTAACCAAAACAAAAATCAAAACCAATGGCCAAGATTTCAAGTTTGCTACTAAAGGTATGACATTCTCCTAAGACATGCGAGTGACTTGATCACTTTATTTATATATTTATATTTGAAGAAGAAGGAACTATTTGATGCAGCAAATCCACGTTGGTTAAAAATTACCAGATATGGGGGCTCCTGGGTGGCTCAGTGGTTTCGGCCTCTGCCTTCGGCTCAGGTCATGATTTCAGGGTCCTGGGATGGAGCCCCACATCGGGCTCTCTGCTCAGCGGGGAGCCTGCTTCCCCCCTCTCTCTCTGCCTCCCTCTCTACCTACTTGTGATCTGTCTGTCAAATGGGTAAATAAGATCTTTAAAAAAAGAATTACTAGGTGTGAAATACATCGAGGGTATGGGAAGGAAAATGATTTCACCTGATCTGACTAGGAAGTGGTTGAAGCCTGAATTAAAGTGCTATAAAAAGAGTAAAGACCTGGGAAATATATGGGGTAAAAATCCCTAGAAAAACAGCAATAATAACTGGCTGCTCTTTATTGACCAGATCCTGCGGTAGGCAAAGAAGAGATGGTTTTAGCCAGAGGATGATCTCCGTTTGTCTTCATGATCTGGCATTTCCTGCAAGCCAGGCATGGGGCTCTGCACTAGAGCTGCAAATGCTGGGGGCCCTCATTGTCCCTTTTCTCTTCTCAGGGGGACAACGGGCATGTCCATGGTGCAGTGTGACAGGCTTTACCACAGGGAGATAATAGACTGCCAAGGGTAGGTGGGAGCTGGGAAAAGCCACTTAGGAACAGATTTTCAAGGGATGTGATAGACAAGGGCAAAGCGAAGAATGAGGATGAGTGTGTCAAGTTTCAAAGTGCCAGGAGGCAGCACAGTGCATTCGGGAAACTACAGCAAGTTCATGACAACCGACAGCTGATTTGGCAGCATCACCTAGGGATGGAGGCTGAGCCCCGGGGTTAACACTGGGGGTGAGAAGGTTTGTATACTATGGCGAGGAGGTGAGGTACTACACTGTGGGGGCACAGGGAGCTACCGGAGGATTTCAAAGATCAGAATCGTAACCATAATAGAGTATTTAATTGCATCCTAGCTTTCATCAAGTGTAAGATGCACTATAGTTTATGTTCGACTAAGAAAGAGAAATGCTGTCAGTTAAACTAGGATATGTCATCAAGTGCAAGGTGAGTGCCACCTTAAAAGATATTAAAATGGGGGGGGGCAAATCTTAGAACAAGTAAATTGTGGTAGTAGAATAATTAAGAAAGATCCAACACTTGGATCAACTAAAGAAGTGATTATTGCTTACCATGTGCCCCAAACTATATTAAGTCCTAGTACAAGAGACGTGCTCATCTTGATGCCCCGCAGCTGTTAGACCCAAGGTACAGAGGGCAGTAGCCAACGACCAGCAGGCCCCAAGTGCCATGTGCAGACTCTAAGAGCAACTGCCTTTGAAAGAGGAAACGGTTGAGAGTGGGCTTTCTCAGGTATAGATTTCCTAGCTGGGAAAGTAGTAAAATTGACACAGAATCGGAATTGATGCCCCTACATGATAGAGTTGGTGAAACTTCCCTTCTTAGAGATCTCGAGGCACCTCAGAAAGGAATTTTTCATTTTGGACAGAACATTCAGGATAAATATGATCTGTTTGAATTCCTTGTTCTCTCATTAGGACTGTTTCTTAGGCTTCACTGGCAGAAGAAAAGGGCTTTGATAATCCAGGGTAAATCCTGACAAAAGCAAAGCACGGGATCTATGAAAAACTAACCCCTCAGAGGAGAACAACAGATAAAGGGCCAGGCCGACCTGACCCTACAGGATAGGTAAGGTTAGTCTGGCAACAGGGGTATAGGGGAACTGCCCATCTCCTGCTAGAAGAGCTAGAGAAGACCCCTTCCGGAGAGACCACCAAGAGAGGAGAGCAGTAGGTGCTAATGATGAAGAATATTTTAATCAGGGGTGCCTGGGTGCCTCAGTGGATTAAGCCACTGCCTTGTGCTCAGGTCATGATCTCAGTGTCCTGGGATTGAGCCCCGCATCGGGCTCTTTGCTCAGCAGGAGCCTGCTTTTCTCTCTCTCTCTCTGCCTGACTTTCCGCCTACTTGTGATTTCTCTGTCAAATAAATAAAGAAAATCTTTAAAAAAAAAAAGAATATTTTAATCAGCAGAGATGGTCAAAATGACAAAGTTCCATGATCAGAGTAAACATATGGGATTTAAAAATAAAAAATTAAAAAAAATTTTTTGAAAGGACTTTTTTTTAAAGGAATTTAAACAAAAGACCTTTTTAAGAGACAGTTGGCTGTTTAAACCAAAAGTACAACTCACTGAGAGAATCGCCGCATTATTTATTGGGGTAGAAAGGACCTGGAAGGTAGAAAGAGCCATTCTGCAGAAGAAAAAATAGAATCACTAACAGGCCTCATGCCTTGCACAGCCAGTGGCTAGAATACCTACCCCATCATACCCTGTGCTAGAAGGCCGCTAGAACCATTTCAACTATGTTAGTCTTTCTTGGAAGCCAACAAGTGTTTGCCCAGTTAAGAGCACGGTAACAATCAGTCACGTTATGTTATAATGACTGTCGATATCTTTAAAAGCCTTGTCAAGTTCCTTTTTGAGTAACACTCACCCATCCTTAGAGAAATTTATCTGTGGTTCACCTCTTTGAAGTACCTCATTGTTGTTCCACATTTACCATAGCCGAAAAAAACAAACAAACAAACAAAAAGCTTTTTATTAACAAAGTGTTCAGAAGGGGGCGCCACTGGAAACAATGAGAGTTTTCGCTGCCGGGACAATTTTGTTGCAGAAACAGCTGAAAGCAATCAGGTCAGACAGAGCCAAGGGCTGGAGGGATTTTTAAAATGACAAAAACTGAACCAAATCTAACCAAAACAAAAATCAAAACCAATGGCCAAGATTTCAAGTTTGCTACTAAAGGTATGACATTCTCCTAAGACATGCGAGTGACTTGATCACTTTATTTATATATTTATATTTGAAGAAGAAGGAACTATTTGATGCAGCAAATCCACGTTGGTTAAAAATTACCAGATATGGGGGCTCCTGGGTGGCTCAGTGGTTTAGGCCTCTGCCTTAGGCTCAGGTCATGATTTCAGGATCCTGGGATAGAGCCCCACATTGGGATCTCTGCTCAGCGGGGAGCCTGCTTCCCCCCTCTCTCTCTGCCTCCCTCTATACCTACTTGTGATCTGTCTGTCAAATGGGTAAATAAGATCTTTAAAAAAAGAATTACTAGATGTGAAATACATCGAGGGTATGGGAAGGAGAATGATTTCACCTGATCTGACTAGGAAGTGGTTGAAGCCTGAATTAAAGTGCTATAAAAAGAGTAAAGACCTGGGAAATATATGGGGTAAAAATCCCTAGAAAAACAGCAATAATAACTGGCTGCTCTATATTGATCCAGATCCTGCGGTAGGCAAAGAAGAGCTGGTTTTAGCCAGAGGATGATCTCCGTTTGTCTTCATGATCTGGCATTTCCTGCAAGACAGGCATGGGGCTCTGCACTAGAGCTGCAAATGCTGGGGGCCCTCATTGTCCCTTTTCTCTTCTCAGGGGGACAACGGGCATGTCCATGGTGCAGTGTGACAGGCTTTACCAAGGCTGCCAAGGGTAAGTGGGAGCTGGGAAAAGCCACTTAGGAACAGATTTTCAAGGGAGGTGATAGACAAGGGCAAAGCGAAGAATGAGGATGAGTGTGTCAAGTTTCAAAGTGCCAGGAGGCAGCACAGTGCATTCGGGAAACTACAGCAAGTCCATGACAACCGACAGCTGATTTGGCAGCATCACCTAGGGATGGAGGCTGAGCCCCGGGGTTAACACTGGGGGTGAGAAGGTTTGTATACTATGGCGAGGAGGTGAGGTACTACACTGTGGGGGCACAGGGAGCTACCGGAAAATTTCAAATATCAGAATAGTAACCATAATAGAGTATTTAATTGCATCCTAGCTTTCATCAAGTGTAAGATGCACTATAGTTTATGTTCGACTAAGAAAGAGAAATGCTGTCAGTTAAAGTAGGATATGTCATCAAGTGCAAAGTGAGTGCCACCTTAAGAGATATTAAAATGGGGGGGGACAAATCTTAGAACAAGTAAATTGTGGTAGTAGAATAATTAAGAAAGATCCAACACTTGGATCAACTAAAGAAGTGATTATTGCTTACCATGTGCCCCAAACTATATTAAGTCCTAGAACAAGAGACGTGCTCATCTTGATGCCCTGCAGCTGTTAGACCCAAGGTACAGAGGGCAGTAGCCAACGACCAGCAGGCCCCAAGTGCCATGTGCAGACTCTACGAGCAACTGCCTTTGAAAGAGGAAACGGTTGAGAGTGGGCTTTCTCAGGTATAGATTTCCTAGCTGGGAAAGTAGTAAAATTGACACAGAATCGGAATTGATGCCCCTACATGATAGAGTTGGTGAAACTTCCCTTCTCAGAGATCTTGAGGCTCCTCAGAAAGAATTTTTCATTTTGGACAGAACATTCAGGATAAATATGATCTGTTTGAGTTCCTGGTTCTCTCATTAGGACTGTTTCTTAGGCTTCACTGGCACAAGGAAAGGGTTTTTTTTTTTTTTAAAGAATTTATTTATTTTATTTTGACAGAGAGAAAGTACACAAGTAGGCAGAGAGGCAGGCAGAGACAGAGGGGTAAGCAGGCTCTCTGCTGAGCAGAGAGCCCGATGCAGGGCTCGATCCCAGGACACTGAGATCATGACCCAAGCCGAAGGCAGTGGCCCAATCCACTGAGCCACCCAGGCGCCCCGGAAAGGGTTGTGATAATCCGGCGTAAATCCTGACAAAAGCAAAGCACGGTTTCTATGAAAAACTAACCACTCAGAGGAGAGCAACAGATAAAGGGCCAGGCCGACCTGACCCTGCAGGATAGGTAAGGTTAGTCTGGCAACAGTGGTAGAGGGGAAGTGCCCCTTTAGGTTGGCATGGACAAAGCCCTCAATTAACTTTCTGTGCCTTTGCAACAGTTATGAGAAGTTCTGGTAAGTCCCCAATTAATGAAAACAGTCTGCTCTGACGCCTGTTGTCCTCGTCGGCTTTTCTCTAAGAATTCTTTTCATCTGTTAGTTTGGTGGTACTGGTGGTTGTATTTTAACGGTTCATGATTATAATATTCACCTTCAGAAGAGCTGTAAATGATTTTGTTTTTGCATATGCTAAAAACCTAAAAAAACATGTTCGATTTGAAGAAGACATATTCTCAGAGTAGACAACCTTAAAATGTCAGGGGAGAGGAAGCATATTTCCAAATTCAACTTATTAATGCCACTTTGGTCATATGTAAGTGGTTTCTAACTTACGAATGACTTGTATTTTAACAGTTTGTAATCTTGTAAAGATCCCCCCCCACCCCATGTAATCTACGTGTGGTTAGGTTCCTGGGCTGATCTACAAAAACTGTGTAATCCCTAATGGAACTGAAGGATAATATAAATAAAATGTAATACTTAATAAATGTTACATTTGCATGTTCTCTCAGAAAAATCTCTGTTGTGGGAATGGGACTCCCCACCTCTAAGCCATTGGGAATAGGAACTCCACCTGGGTGAACAGTGGAGGGGCAGTTGTGGCATCACTTCTAACAGAAAACTGTGCTGCCCTGTCTCCCCCCCCCCCGGTCTGTGTCTTGTGCCCTGACTTACAGCCTCTGTCGATTCTGATGCCCTGTCGTAAACTTGTCATAAACGACACCATCCTTCCTTGTGTGTCTCCTCTAGCTTGAGTGGCCTCTTGCGTCCCTCCCCTAAGACAGTACCTGCATCCTAGACAGAATATAAGGAGAACATAATTTAAGGGAAGACACAGTACATGGTTAGAACCAAGAAAAATGCGAAGTAATGGAAATATCAGTGCTGAGAAGCCTAGGGGAAAGGCAGGCAGGAAAGAGTTCGTGAAACAGGTAAAAATCTTGAGTTGTGCCTTGAGGTAGCCAATACTTTCCATGGTTTATGTCTCATTTGAATTTTACAAAATCTTGTTAAAGATACTTTTCCTTGGAATGGAAGGGATTTTCATGGTCCGCTGTTGGATTCCACACCAGCCGCTGTGGGGCTCTCCCACTGCCTCCTTGGTGTGCCTCTTCCTCCCGGGGCCTCATAGTGGTGTTGTTTCCCAAGCCTAGCCTTCCTTTGGCCTCCCACTCTTCTCTCGAACCCCCTCCCTGGAGGCAGATTTGCTCTACTCACACAGGCTCCCGTCCCACCTCACCCCCTGCCATCACCATATCCCCTCCCTTTTCCATGGCCTGTTTTTATGGCCACTTTGGTCCTGCTCAGCCACAGGCCTGACCTGCCTTTCTGGTCCCAACTCTGAAGCTGTTCTGTGAGATTCTCAGATCACTGAGGGATACGACTATATCTGTCTTCATTGCATCCCTGTAGGCTGCCACAATACTGACGTCCAGGAGGTGTTTCATAATGTTGATGGAGTGAATTAATTCACCTTCCTGTGGAATTTTTGTGATCTGCCTACTTCATTCTAGTTGTTTCTGTTAACCTTTGTTTTGGCCCTAATTCCTAATTATCTCTTTATTCATTAGCTTCTGGACATGTTTCTCTACCTCTGTGCTCTGCCTTTTTCTGGTCTTCTGTTCTTCATTCTTGATTCCTGGTATTTCCATACTCACATTTCATCATCATGCATCAGTGCTTTGACATTCTTTCGTTCTCCAAAATATGCAGAATCTAAAGACTTCATCTCAGTGAAGTTGGCCCTCCATTCCTATTTCTGCTTCTCTCCAGAAGGAAGCCTGCAGTGCACATGGCTGTGTGCCTGTCTGACCCTGCCCCTGAGTGTGTGTGCACTTACATCTGCTCCCCATCCCCTCCCCACCTCGGCAGCTGTGTACACATGGCTTTCAGAGTCCGATTCGAGCCCCGTCGCATTTCCAGACTCTCCTGTACTTTGCTTCATATTATCTGTTCTCCATTCTAAGCCCCCTCATCCCCATAACTTTCACTGTATATGTCATTCTTCTTCTAGCCATGCGACCCTGCCTTCGTGTCATTATGCCCCCAGGTCATGAGTCCCCTCAACAGTAACTGTGTCTGGTATATCATGTTTTTTTTTTTTTTTGTCAATATCTGCATAGTACTGGAGCACAGGTATTAATTTCTGTGGAATTGAATGAGATGTAGGAAATTGATAATGTGACAAAACAATGTCTGTAATACATTTTCTTTATTATTCTTTTAAAGAGTCTCAGGTCATCAGTCAGTGAAGGAATTCGGGCAGTAGATGAACGAATGTGTAAACAAGAGGACATAAGGAAGAAAAAGGTACCCTCCAGTAGATTTCTTATGCTGCATGCCAGTTGAAGCCCTCTCCTCTTGTCTCCGCGAACTTGTCAGCACTATTCAGCTTTTTTTCTTTTTTTTTTTAAATTTAGCTTTTTTACAAAGCTCTCACGCATGTGCATTTTATGCATTATGTCACGTTATCTACCTGAAATAAGAAGACAGAATTTCAGAGGTACCCACACGATCTCAAGATCACCCACTTTTTCCAGAACAAGAAACAGTGATAACTGTTGTCGGTGCAGCGCTTGACAATTAACGACTGTATAAATTGTCAGCGGCCCTGTAAAGAAAATAGGCCTATATTAGAGACTAGGGGAGAAGTGGGCTTTCCAAAGCAAACTCAGGATTCTGCCGTAGGTTTGCTGTTATTTTCTGATCCTGTGTTCTTTATGTTCTGGTGTTCACTTTAATTTTTTCAATTCCCAGTAGTTAGCATGCGGTGTTGGCTTAGTTTCAGGTGTGTGAGACAGGCAACGGCTCTGTACATCTGAGGGCTCACCCCGGGAGTGTGCCCCTTAGTGCTATCTCCAGTTCCAAGTGTCCCCGATATCATTCATGAGCATAACGATGTAGCGGCACAGCGGGCATTGGGAGTCTGGGCTTCTGACTCTCGCCTGCTGCTCTGTACAATGTTTTCTATGTGTATTATTAGCATATTTGTTAAAATCTCAGTGGGGAGAAGCCTGTTTGAGGGACCTTCTGTTTAATTCGCCTCTGGATCTCCTCACAGCTTTTGTCCAAAGAATGCTTGTCGTGCGCTTCCAGACAAAACAGTAAGCTTTGTGAGAGCAGGGTGTATTTCTTGCTTTATTTTCTCGTGCCCCCCCACCCCCCGTCGGAATGAATATCGAGCTCCCAGGGGTGTTCATTATTATTATTATTTATTGAATGGATGACTTTGTATTTTTTTGTTCTTTAAGGATGAGAGTTTTCATAATGTCCCTCAACCTCTTTGATAATATTTGTAGTGTAAAAGGTCTTTAATGATTTGGTGCTTGGGCATATAGGTATATGCACATGTAAACTGAGAGGGCCAGTACAATCGGAAGCCAAAGTTAAAACATGAATAAAGGGCCATAAGAAAACAAATGGAGGGGCGCCTGGTGGCTCAGTTGGTTAAACGTCCGACTCTTGATTTTGGCTCAGGTCATGATCTCAGGATCATGAGATTGAGCCCCGCATTGAGCTCTGTGCTCAGCAGGATGTCTGCTCGAGATTCTCTCTCTCCCTCTGCACCTTCCCTGCACGCGCACATGCAGTCTCTCTCTCTCTCAAATAAACAAATCTTTTTTAAAAAAATAGGAAATAAATGCCCATAGAAAGATTCAGGATTGGGAAAAAAAGAAATAAGAGTATAGAATATGAGAAAGCAAAGTCTAGGGTTTTTTTTTTTTTTCCTCTATAAACTTGCAATAGAATATGGAAGTATGCTTATTCTAGAACTAAGATTTGCATTCTTGAGAATTCTGTGTTTCATAGAAATATTCAAAATATAGCATGCCCTATATATTTGAAGTTAACTTTTGGTCTTATATTTTCCTGCATTTAGCATGGGAAATAAAGATGATTAAGAGTAAAGATGGTGACGTTTTTTGTTTGCTTAATTTTTATTTTTATAGATGTGTGTGTTGAGGCTTATACAAGTTATTTGATCAGTGGAAAAGATTGAAAAAATCTTAAATTCACAAAGTTCGAAAGAAACCTCTGCACTAGAAGCAAGCAGGTAAGCATTTTTTTTTAACTAAGTAGCACATAAATTAATACTTCACATCCAATCTAATTAGGCGGGGACGGCTTACTTAGAATTCATTTCTGAACAAGAAGAAAATCCAGGTTTGTGGCTAGAATGTAGCTCCAGGAGAGTGGAGAGCATGAAATGGTGAAATCTATAACACGTTCCTATAAACGCTTTCGTTATAGACCACAGTTCCAACACGTCATTATGCTTGCAGTGTAAAAGTATATTTGGAATCACATTCCCTGAGGACTAGCAAAGTCCTGTTGATCTTTAAGGCATACCTACCATTCATCTTGGTTTTTCTCCATCTCATTTTTTTTCCTAGACATGCCCAGAGTATTACCATTGATGTATTTTGCACCAGCATTATATTATTATGAAACAGTATAGGACATATCCAGTTGAAATTTACAAACAGGAAAGGAAAAACTTATAAAATAGGAAAAAGATGATGGCTCTCTTTGTTATACTGTGATTGTCTTGTTCCCTTCCTGGTGTGAATTTTCAATCAGCCAGGGTAGATGAGTGACTCAGAAAATGAGTAGTTAGGTCCTGTCAGCACTGTGAGACGCACAGTGGTGCAGTGGGAGTAGCCGGGGCTGGTCCTACACATACCAGCTGGGCTGCCTGCGTCAAGGTCGCCTGGTGCCCTGAGTGCTCTGTTGTGTGACGCTAACAGTCCCTCCCCTTGCAGGCGGAGTTAGGTTTCTAAATTTTAGGAATTAAGGTTTTAGATTTGGAAGGAACTTGAGAGACCATATGCTCCACATGTCTCATGATGGAGAATAAGAACGGACACATCCCAAAGGAAGCGATTCTCTGGTCCTAGGTCTCTGTCCCCTTTCACATCAAGGCATTCAACTAAGTGGTCAGCCTCCACTGTGCTTGTGTCTCTAGCCCGTTGCACTCGTGCTTCTGCCCCGTTCGTCCACACTTAGCAGACAGTCTGCACGCGGCCCTTCTGCAGCCCGTGTGTCTCCAGCGGCTCTGCTTCACTGCGGCCCTTGGCAGCGCCTGCAGCCCCTCCAGCCATGTCCACGTTCGGCCCCTGGGGAGCTGGCCCTCCAGTGTTCTTCCCGTCTTTGCTGTTGCTGCTGTGCTCATCGGATAGAAACACCTCAGTGAGCTCCGTGTCTACAATCCTATCCCTTTGCAACACTGTCCTTGATAAACAGACATTGTGCACTTTCTTGCTCAGAATTACCTTGGAGGACTTTTTTCTCCAGAAGAGCAGCTCTGAGCTCTAGAGTCAGGAAAGCCAGAGCAGCGTCAGCGCACAGTAAATCCATCATGCTCTGCCAGGCCCAGAAATGCCGAGAAAAGGATAAATAGGAAATGCACATGGGATCAGTCAGTAGAGGTTGGGATTAGGCTTCTGCATTGGTCGTGCCAAGCGCTTGCCTTCCCTCCACACCAGTTCTGATGCTCTGGGACGGGGCACACCATGGCAGGTCTCCAGCGATTTTGGGTTTTCTTACAGTGTGTTTCCTCACTACCTGACTGCCCATCCTCAGATGTGGGATGCCTCATAGAGCCCAGCAGGGGCTTTGGGGCCTTTGTTGTGTGTTTTTTTTTCTTTCACTGTTCGACTACCTTTTGAATGGGGTTGACGCTTTCTAATGTGGGGGGCAAGAGGGAAGTGTATCCAGTCCACTTGATGGCAGATGCACTGTGAGTGATTTCTCACCAGCTCCCGGAGCACCGAGCTTGCTCTTTCTGCCATTGGGTAAATTTAAACTTGGATTCCGCTGCTCTGAGCGATTTCCCAGGTTGCTGCTAGGCGGTCAGTTTTAGCTGATTGAGGAGACAGCAGTAGTTGGTACTGGGGAGGTACTTGGGAGGGAGAATGAGGCAGGCAGAGAAGAAGAGGGGGCTTCGGGTATGAACGGTAGGACAGGGCAAGAGAGAGGAGGGGGTTAGAGAATGGGAGAAGAAGGGAGAAGAAGGGCACGAATGGGAGAGCCCGAGGAACGTGGAGGAATCATGCAGTTGTACCCACACTGACCTAAAATAGCTCCATCCCCTTGCCTGGGCCCTGTGGCCCGGGCCAGGCTGCGTCGGTGGCTTCTACGACCTCCCTGCTCCTCACACCTTGCACTGGGGCCTGCTGCACAGACAGTTTGTCATGAAAATTGATGGCGTTCAGGTGCAGGTGCCTGAGCGCTGTAAGGCATGTGGGGCGGTGGGGGTGGCAGGTTTTTAACTTTGGGAATTACATTTCTCTAATTGTCTCTACTAGCCCTCTCTGGACTAGACAGATTTTGGAGAGAATTGCCACAGAATTTAACCAGTTACACTTTCATGCTGTTCAGAGCAAAGGCATGCCTCTTCTGGACAAAGTAAGACCAGCAAGTGTTGGTTTCGATTTTCAATTTGCTGTTTGCGAATTTCCTGGATGATTTTGGTTTGACCTAGCATTGCCCCTGATAATTTCTACTCTACAGGATTTTGAAGATAGCTTTGAATTTTTTTTTTTTCAGTGTCTCCTGCTTGGGACCCTGCTTCCATTATGTCACACTAGATAGATTTTGTGTAAAGACACAAGCGTAGTCTCCAAACTATGCAAGTAAAATTAATTCTGAATTTCATGTAACTTGACACATCATATGATGTAGTCAGAGTTTATTTATCCAAAGCCCTTGACTGGGTTTAAATGCACGTTTGTCAGATTTACTCCGTAGCTTAAGAGGCAAATAACTTTTTGTCATTCCGTAATTGTCTAAACTTCACTTTGATGAAGCCGACTTACTTTCAAAGAAATCATAGGGAGGGGACGCCTCAGTGGCTCAGTCAGTTGAGCCACTGCCTCTGGCTTAGGTCATGATCCCAGGGTCCTGGGATTGAGTCCCACCTTGGGCTCCTTGCTTGGCAGGAAGCCTGCTTCTCTTTCTGCCTGTGTCTCCTTGTGTGCTTGTGCTCTCTCTCGACAAATAAATAAATAAAAACCTTAAAAAAAAAAAAGAAAGAAAGCAATCATGGGGAGAAGAGATTCATTGTTATTCTCTAGGAAATGTTGGGATTTTAATCTTACATATATTCTGGTAGAATTAGAGGCTCGCTTTATATATATAACACATATGTATATAAATTATACACATATATTTGAGCTTTTAGAAACTGTGGTACCTGGACCTTCTTTCCTGGTCTCTCTGTTCTTGCAGCGTATAGCCCACATTACGGCCATGCTGCAGCAGTCCCTGGGAGGCCTGCTGCTAGAAGGGCTTCAGACTTCCAATGTGGACATCATACGGCACTGCCTCCAGACTTACGCTACAATTGACAAGACACGGGATGCAGAGGCGTTAGTCGGTCAAGTACTGGTGAAACCATACATGGATGAGGTTTGTGCCCCCATGCACCTCATTCCACAAACACAGAGCATCTAATCTGGCTTCGTTTCTTGACTGGGTGCGAGAGAGCTCAGGGCTCTTCCTTGAAGATGCTCTTAGTTCCTGCTCTTCTGGTTGTAAGAAAAGGTTGGTCCCGCTTGGTGCCCATCAGCATGGCAGGAATCAGGCATGCGCTCTGGTCTCTTCCAGTGATGCCATAACTCAGGGATCATCTTAATTTAGTAGGGGTGAGGGACTTGCCTAGGAAGAAGGTACGGATCAGAACATTTTCAGGTCAATTTCCATTTCCATAAGTTATACGTTAATGAAGTTGCCGAAAAGTGTGACCCCACCAAGGCGCCCGTGCCCACTGGAGGAGCTGGAAGACAGCTCTGTGCGCAGGGAAAGTCTATGAGGGGAAGCGTATTTGCAGAATTGATGTGGCCTAAGTCTTGAAGACCATGGGGGAGTTTGCCAGGCTAGGAAGGTGGGAGGGAGGGAATATTCAAAGATAAAGGGCTTTGAAGGGCGAGTTAGCGGGGTAGTACCTTAAGTCCAGAACTTGGTTACCCAGTGTTCTTGACCTATAAGGATACAGTAAAATACAGGGAGTCAGTGTATCCTGCCTCTGAGCGGCCGGAGTATGGGCTGCACCATGTGAGGCCGCCAGCAATCAGCAGCTTCCAACTTAGAGAGCGTCGGTTTCATCTAGTTCAAGCTGACAGAAGTCATGAAGCCAGTCTCAGCGTTTGAGGGCTTTCTTCCAGTCACCTGCCAGTGCGAGTGTTCTTTCTGTCTGGTAAGTATAAAGCTACCCACCATGACTTCAGGATGAATGGCTTCCACTTTTAAAACGAGACAGTATCCCAGTGATAGAAGTGAAATTGAAGGATTAATTTCAGTAATCTTCTCAGCTTCATTAAGACTACTAAAAGTAAATGATCTGTCAGTTCTTTGTATGTATCCTATTATAGTTCATAGCTCTCTCTGTGGGGGTGAAAAAGATCATATTATTCTTTGTCACTAAATGAAAATATTTTAGTTATTTAATTTACGCCCTTTTCATTGAACTGAATCTAATATGCTAAATTAGGGAAGTACTTTACGTTTCCATGTCATTAAATGAACTGTGGCCACGTTTGTATTTTAAGTTTGTATGCTTGTCATTCACCTCCTGCAACTCAGCCTCACCAAAAAAAATTAAATACTAAAGAAAAACAAGATGTGTTTTCTTCCATCACTTTCCATCTCAGCCCTTTCCCTGTTCTGGAGACGGTAGAGGATAAGGCCAGGGTGAAGATGATACAGAGCTGTTGTCTGCAGATACAGTATTTTGCTTTTAAGCTCAGAAGGGAAGCAGATGAGTGTGTGTGATGTTTTAGCTTCAGGCCAGTCTCTGTCCCTCAGCCTCTGTGTCCCCCAGGGTTGGAGCAGTATTCCCAAATCCCGGGACCTAGATTTTCATGCCATTGTTACTTACCTCCTGTTTAGAAAGCATACTGAGTGGGGAGGAGGAAGGACGAAGTGCATTTTTAAGGTTTACACGATTCTTTTCTCTGTAGTGTATAGTTCATACTTCTCTTTTAGGTGCTTTAAAAACAAACAAACAAATAAATAAATAAAAATAAAATGCTCTTCCTTCTGCTAGGTGATTGTAGAGCAGATCGTTGAGTCTCATCCAGACAGCCTGAAGATCATGTATGCTAATAAGCTCCTGGAGTTTGTTCCTCACCACTGCCACCTTCTTCGAGAGGTTACAAGAGGAGCCATCTCAAGGTGACGTAAAATGCTGTGTATGCACCTGAGCTCAGTTTAGTGACCACCTGTCACCTCCTCATGTGCCGCTGATCCCTGGCTGTCCTGTCTGACCCAGGAACGTGGGAACGTGTGCTCTTCCCTATTTGTTACCAGTGCTGTGAGGCAGGTGTCACTTGCCTGGGTTTACAGGGAAGGGAATGAAGAGTGGGGATGAATCTCAATGGTGACATTTGTGTGACTCCAGAGCCTCTGCTTTTCTCTTGTCTATACTGTCTCCTTAACCAGGCTCAAAATCAAAATTGGTTTCCTTCCATTATTGTGATGTCATCATCGGTCTAGAAATACCAATTCATTTTAATTCAACATGTTTTATACTGATGGCAATTAAAGTCATGAACGGTTTTCCCTTCCTCTCTTATTTCATTTCAATGGCTTTCCAGTTCTGTTTCATGAATATCCCATTACCTTCCACCATCTCCGTCATCCCAGTCCAGACCTTTGTTGCCTTTTGTTCGAGGGTAGTGGGCTCTCCCCACCTGGTCTCCCAGCTCCACCTGTCCATCTTCATTGCAGCCCTCAGCTGTCCCACCTGCCCAGAGCTCTTCAGCCTTCCTGAGTCGCTCGTGGCTTCTCATCGCCCACAGAAGAGCATCCAGTCTTCCTGGTGTAACCTGTGACCATTGGTGCTTGAGTCCTAGTGGTTCTCCGCTGTAGAACTTTCTACTGTGGAACTTTCCCCCATACCACTATGGTTCCTGGCCAGACAGGAGCACTTGACCTTCCCTAACACACCTGGTACAGAAGATCCCTGACTTCACCTTGGTTCAGTTTATGGTTTTTTTGACTTTTTATAATAGTGCAGAAGTGATATGCATTTAGTTTGGATCTTTTCCCAGGCTGGCGATCTACAGTAGGGTCCTCTTTTATAATGCTGGGCAGGGGCAGCGAGCACAGCCCCCAGGCAAACCACGTGATCACGAGGGTCAGCAACCAACACACTTGAACCGTCCTGTTCTGGCTTTCAGTGCAGTGTTCAGTAAGTTACATGAGATACCAGACACTTTATTGTGAAATAGGCTTTGTGTTAGAGGATTTTGCCCAACTGTGCAATACTGTAAGTGTTCTCAAGACATTTAAGTTTGGCGGGACTAAGCTCTGATGTTCAGTCGCTTAGGTGTTTTCCATGCATTTTCAACTAAAGAGATTTCCAGCTGAACAATGGGTTTATTAGAAGCCGAGGCCATCATAAGCTGAGGAACATCTGTCTATACTGTGCGACTCTGTGTTTTCCTTCATTGCTTCCTGTCTCTTATTCCTTTGTCTTTCTGTTGATCTGTCACTCCACATGAAGCTCCAGTCAAATACAACTTCTTTTTTTTTTAGGTTATTTATTTATTTACTTATTAGAGAAAGCATAAGCAGAGGGGGAGGCAAAGAGTGAAGCAGGCTCCCCACTGAGCAGGGAGCCCGATGTGGGACTCAATCCCAGGACCCTGAGATCATGACCTGAGCCACCCAAGCACCCCCAGGCTATGGTTATTTCAAGAAAAAGTCCTATTTGTGAATTCTTCATCTAGTGAAGATGAATTAAAATCAGAAAGTCAACTCTGCCATCTTTAAAAACCCAGGAACAGAAAAAAATTCCACGAGCAGGTATAACCCTATCCACAATAAATCACTTTCAATCCAGTCCTGAAAACTAATACAGAGTAGGAAGAAAGCATTACAGAAAAATTTTGTTTTCATTAATCAAGCTGGAAAATAACGGGCCTTACATGAATGCCCTTTAGGAAGACAGTTCTTATAGTTTTATGTTGATAGAAACTCACATTACATTCGAAATGCATGTTAAAACCATGACTGTAGATTAACTACCACTTTCAGTCGTCAGAAGATGAAAAATGGTCAAGAGTCACCCAAACTGAATTCTGGTTCCTCCTGGAAAATGTGTTCCTAAATATTTTCCCCCTGAACTACTGTGCTCTTTCTGTATCTTACACAGCAGACACTGCGATGCACAAACACATCCAGAAGGCCTTTGAGGGCTGACAGCCTGCTGTAACAATGAGGAATTCACCTGGGTTTCTGCCTTTCTGCCGGGCCCAGAAAGTTCTGGGTAACCCAGGTGATGTGTCATGAGAATACATGTGTAGCTCACACCATATGTATTATCTCCTCAGGGTAGATACCAAAATCCATGTTCGTATATGAAAATCCGAGATGCATACAGAAATCAAGAGTGATTCTGTCATCTTGAAAGAAAAACACACTGTTGCGCTGCCACATGCCTCGTTTCTCCTTGAGTGACTGCAGGAAGTAGCGATTGCAGTCAGAAATCTCAGAAAGAAAAATTAGAGTAAGGGCAACACCTGAAGTTTATTCCTGAAAATACTTGGAGAGCGACTGTGACCAATAAACCAGGGCTTAGTTCATGAGACTGTCAATGAGCTTATAACATCCCATGTCCTGGTCAAACCCTCATGTCTGGGAGATGGAGGGACGTCTTCATCTTCCAGAGCTACTATTAGGGAAAAAGGTGGAGACAATACTGACTGAGTCCCTACTTCAGCAGGAGAGCCAAAAACACCTTGCCCCTCCATAATCCCAAATGAAAATAAACATCTCGGGGCGCCTGGGTGGTTTAAGCTTCTGCCTTTGGCTGGGATCAAGCCCCAGGTCGGGCTCTTTGCTCAGCGGGGAGCCCACTTCCCTCCTTCTCTCTCTGCCTGCCTCTCTGCCTATTTGCAATCTCTGTCTGTCAAATAAATAAATTAAATAAAATCTTTAAAAAAGAAAAGAAAAGAAACATCTCATTTTACTAGTGTGCAGCAGTGACTATGCAGGAGAAATTATTATTATTTTATTATTAGATGATATATTATTATTATTATTATTATTATTATTGTACTATATTGTTAACCTTTTGAATTCGGACAACTAAAATTTTTAATAAAATATGAAGGTCTTTTTTTTTTAAGATTTTATTTATTTGAAAGACAGAGATCACAAGTAGGCAGAGAGGCAGGCAGAGAGGGGGAAGCAGGCTCCCCACTGAACAGAGAATCCGATGCAGGACTTGATCCCAGGACTCTGGGATCATGACCTGGGCTGAAGGCGAGAGGCTTTAGCCCACTGAGCCACCCAGGCACCCCATGAAGGCTTTTTTTGTTTTTTGTTTTTTTTTAAGATTTTACCTATTTATTTGACAGAGAGATCACAAGTAGGCAGAGAGGCAGGCAGAGAGAGAGAGAGGAGGAAGCAGGCTCCCTGCTGAGCAGAGAGCCCGACACGGGACTTGATCCCAGGACCCTGAGATCATGACCTGAGCCGAAGGCAGCGGCTTAACCCACTGAGCCACCCAGGTGCCCCATGAAGGCTTTTTTTAAAGAACAAAAACTTCAGACTATATCTTTATCCTATCAGTTCCCAGTACAACTGGCTTCTGTCTTGGCCAACATTTAGCCATTCAGATAAAGTCCGTATTTAGTGCTTCATGTGTATGCATGTGTAAAATAAGTGGACAGTCATAAATCTTTAAGATTGTGTATAATAACCGTGAAATAAGGATTCTTGATACACAAGGTTTCGTCTGGGGAAAACAGCTGGAGAACAGTATGCAGTTTTCAAATGACGAAGGGGAAATACGCATTCGGTTATGAGAAAGGGAAGGAGAACAAGACCAAATATTAATAAAAGGGAAAAAAGCTTTTTCTGCCATCTTTCCGTGCCGCAGTAACAGTCTGAACAAATGTCCCACAGATGCCCTCAAGAACATTAACACTGCTGAAAGGGGGGGCGAAGGCCAGGTTCTTAGGAGGCCCTGCACCAAAGTCATCGTCCCGTTTCCTCACTGTGATGACGAAGCATGAGTACATTGGCAAATTTGAAATTATTGATGACCACAGAGCTGGGAAAACTGCTGTGAACCTCATGGGCAAGTTAAACAAGTGTGGCATGACCAGCCCTAGACTTGTATAAATGAAAGATCTAGAAAAGTGGCAGAATATTTCCATCCCCTCAGTTTGGTTTCACTGCATGGAAAAATTCTTCTGGCATCATGGACCATGAAGAAGGAAGAATCCAGGCAGGAGGGAAAATCCTGGGATTCCTTTTTCCTAGAAATATAATATACATGGCACGTGAAATGCCTCAATGGGGAAAAAAAAGGAAAATAAATTACAGTCAACTAATATTTGACAAGACTGCCAAACAATTCAATGGGGGTAAGAACAGTATTTTACTCCCAAGCAGCCACATGCAAATAATGAAACAGGAGTCCTGCCTCACACCATACAGAGAAAATAACCCCAAATGCATCAAAGACATAAGTGTAAGCATTAAAATGATAAAGTTCGGGATGCCTGGGTAGCTCAGTTGGTTGGACGGCTGCCTTCTGCTCAGGTCATGATCCCGGAGTTCCTGGATTGAGTCCTGCATCAGGCTCCAAGCTCCACAGAGCTTGCTTCTCCCTCTGACCTTCTCCTCGCTCATGCTCTCTCTCATTGTCTCTTTCTCAAATAAATAAAATCTTTTAAAAAATAAAAATAAAGTAAAATGATAAAGTTTTCAGAAGAAAACACAAAGGTAAATGTTAGTGGTCTTGAATCTAACAACGGCTCCTCAGCCAAACACCAAAGTACAAGCAACTTAAAAAAAAATAATAAACAAATAAATGGGACTCAACCAAAATATCCCAGTTTTGTGCTTCCAAGGACCCCATTGACAAAGTCAAAAGACAAGCCACTAAATGGGAGAAAATATTTGCAGGTCATATATAAGGAACATGCATTCAGACTGTGTGAAGAATTCTTACAACTCAAATAAAAAGACAACCAAGTTAAGAAATGAGCAAAGAGGGGCGCCTGGGTGGCTCAGCGGGTTAAGCTGCTGCCTTCCGCTCAGGTCTTGAACTCAGAGTCCTGGGATCGAGCCCCGTGCTTTCTGCTCAGCAGGGAGCCTGCTTCTTCCTCTCTCTCTGCCTGCCTCTCTGCCTGCTTGTGATCTCTCTCAATAAATCTCTCTCAAATAAATAAATAAAATCTCTTAAAAAATGAGCAAAGAACTTGAATATACATTTCTCTAATATTCAAATGTATACATTAATATATAAATGTATATATAAATATATTTTACATGATCATATATTTATATAAACATATTTATGTAAATATATTTACATTCTTAAATATGTATTTAAATATAAATAAAATATGAAATATATAATATATATTTAAAGATACATATAAGGTATATATAAAATATATGGGACAATAAGCACGTGAAAATATGCTCAACATCACTAATCATTCGGGAAATGCAAATCAAAACCATGGTGAGATACCACCTCCCACCCACGTGAATGGCTACTATCAAAAACCCCAAAAGCAGGTGTTGGAAGGATGTGAAGAGCTGGAACCTGTAAATTGCTGGTGGGCTTGGAAAATGGCGCAGCCACATTAGAAATGGTTTAGTAGCTCCTCAAAATGCAGAACACAGAGTTGCCATATGACACACCAATATCACTCCTGTGTATAGAGCCAAGAAAAAAAACTATGCCCACACAAAAACTTGTGCATGAAGGTTTAGGGTTTATTCGTAATAGCGAAAAGGTGAGAACAACCCTGATGTTCATCAACTGATGAAGAGATAAATAAAATGTGATCCATCCAGCCTGTGGAATATTATTCAGCCTTGAAAAGGAATAGAATTTTGATATGTGCCACGACACAGAGGAGCCTTGAAAACATTCTGCTGATTGAGAGAAGTCAGTCCCAGAAGACCACGTATTGCATAATTTGATTTATATGGAATTTCCAGAATAGCTAAATCTACAGAGACCGAAAGTAGATTAGTGGTTGTCTAAGACTGGTGGTGATGGCTAAAGTTTTCTTTTGAGGATGATGAAAATGTGTAGGTAGTTCAGTATAGTATAGTTAAATATAGTGAAAGCCATTAAATTGTTCACATTAGATGGTGAGTGGTATGGCCTGTGAATTAAATCAAAATTAAGCTGTCATCGAAAAATGCAAAGAACTTCTCTATTTATCAAGTACAAAAAGAATGAACTTGATTAAAAACATCAAAAATGGGGAAAATAAAAACAAAATAAGATGGGAGGAATAAAATTATGACTGTTTATCATTAATTTAAATGTGTACAGACTGACTTTTTCTATTAAAGCGCTTATCAGGAGGTTACAGATCCACGCTGTTCAAGAAACATACTTAAAATGCAAAAGGGATTGAGAATGTATCAGGTGAGGAGATACCATGCAAAAGAGAAAGCCAGAATGGCAAAATTCATCGCAGACAAGTTGGGTCTAAAGTTATAGGTACTAAGATGAAGAGGGACATTTGTAAAGGCAGAGTTTGGAAAGAAGATGTAAAAGGTATAAGCAGGTATACATCTAACAACATAATACCTGAAGACTCTAAAAATGCAATAACAAGGTAAAATTTTAGCTTTTCAAATGGGAGTATCTACTAGAAGGAGGGAAAAACAAGGACACACAGAAAATAGACATCCTGGGGCGCCTGGGTGGCTCAGTGGGTTAAAGCCTCTGCCTTCGGCTCAGGTCATGATCCCAGGGTCCTAGGATCGAGCCCCACATCGGTCTCTCTGCTCCGCGGGGAGCCTGCTTCCTCCTCTCTCTCACTCTCTGCCTGCCTCTCTGCCTACTTGTGATCTCTGTCTGTCAAATAAATAAATAAAATCTTTTAAAAAAAAAGAAAATAGACATCCTTATTTCCCTCGGAAAACATTTCTTTCTTACACCTAAGGAAAGCCATATTTGTAAAGATTAATTGCATACTAGGCAACAAAGGAAACCTTTACAAGCCTTCCAAATTAAAGATTTAAAGAACAGTTCTTTGATCACAATCCGGTAGAATCAGAATTAGATAACCTGGTAACAAAAAATTGAAACTACATACAAGTTAAGAAATACAGTCTTCAGTCAAAGAAGAAATCATAAGACGACTGAAGAAAATCTTGAAAGCAATGGAAAGGAGACTATTTCATACCAAAACTTACAGAAGACACCAGAAGTTATACTCTAAGGAGACTTTAGTGTCAAATGTCTTCAATTTCAAACATTTTTTTAAATAAAAGAAAGTACTCATTTAAACCCATCAGAAAAGGGCAGCTCAATCCAAAGAAAGGAAGTAGTTATAATAAAGATAAATTTTTAAACTAATAAAAAATATCAGGGGCAAATAAACTCAAAGTTGTTTCTATGAAAGACTAATGAAATAATAATAATAAAAAAAACTTCACATGCCCTATTAAGGATAAGAGAGGGGGAAGATGGGGTGTGGGAGGAGGTGGGGAGAGGGAAGGGGAATGGGGAAAGGGGGGTTTCAGGGAGGAGGGGACAGAGAGAGGGAGAGAGTTGCAAAACAGATAAGGATTGGGAACAGAGATATAAAAGCAAATGCATAATATAAAAGAATCACTAAACTGCAAGGCACTTTATACTAATCAATTTGATAACCTAGAAGAAACGATGATTTCCTAGGAAAACAAAATCATCCAAATGATTCAAGAATGGAAAATTAAGAAGATGAGTTCCAAGATCAGACAGGTTTGCAGCTGGATAACTGTCATTCTACTGTTAAATGGCAACAGGCAATTAAACAATAATAAGTCAATTCACTTGATGAAGCTGAGCACAATTTTAATACCCAAACCTGAGAAGGAGGAACGGGGAAGCTATTAACAAATCTGGCTTAGGACAGGTTAGTTAACAGAAACTGAACTAATGTTAGCAAATAACAGAAGTCAGGCATCTATCAAAGGACTATATCCTGAGACCAACTTGGATTCATTCCAGGAAAATAAAGGGAGCTCAAGACCAGAAAATCAATAAGATTTACCTCATCACTAAATTAACTGTGAAAAAACTCTTAAGACCATAGCAATAAATGCATTTGATAAAAAAATAAAGGCACCTGATAAAAGGTGAGCAACCATTCTTTATAAAAATGAAGATTAAAAACAGAAGGACGTTATGCAGGAGGGATTATTAACTGGGAAGCACTAGATCAAGAGGTAGATAAAATGAGCCCATATTTGTTAAACAGTGACAGAGCCCCATGCGTGCGTGGATAGAGGCGAATGAGCTCATGGATGAGCACCAGGCTGTCAACAGGTATTATAGGGACAAAGGCAGCGGTGAGGAGAGGAGAGTCTTAACAACAGGGAAGAAGGTAAAAGGAGGATTGCAGTTAAAAATTGTGCATGATACAAACACATGCAAATAAGACCGGATATTTTCCGGTATATAGTTTTTTAAAACCCTGCACACATTACTGGAACTACCAACTCTTGCTTTCAGCTCCGCAGCCCTCGCGTGCTTTCCCAGTACCAGGATGCAGGTGTAGATCCTCCGTTGGTGACATCCTCTGTCATTGTACTCCTAAAGGGACAGGTGAAACAGCGCAGGGGCTTGAGGTCGGAACTTAGGCATCGCTGCGCCCACCCCAGCTCCCTGCTCGCCCAGCCCCCACTCTGAAGCGGCGGGCACTTGGAGCTGTTAAGAAGCAGGGATCTGAGCAGTTCTCTGGTTTCCCCTGGAGCCATCTGCATCCATCATATTTCCCACAGCTCTCCCCGAGTGTTGGTGCTGGCTCCCCCCGAGTGTTCCTTTAACTCCAGGCATACCCTTCTTATGACAGCACCTAGTACTCCCCGTCACAGTGCTCTGTCTGTCACATGCATCCATTGATCAACTTTGTGCTGGTTGAGGGCTGGAGCCCCCTCCTGTTAACTTCTCAAGTCCATTTCTAATGCAGCAGCACCTGGCACTTAAGCACCCTGTCAGTACCTGCCAAATGAATGAAATGTACTCAAAACATAGTATGAAGTCTGCGTTCTGAAACTCCTTTTTGGAGCTGTTTGCTATCATTTTCCCAGGCAATTAAAAAAATTTCCAGCCTTGCTGCCAATAACCTGAAGGGGTAAAGGAATGCCGGCATGCCCCATGGGACATGTCACTCTGGATGGTCCTTCGGCAGCAGGGACTTAGATAGCGCTCTTCCAAACCCAGCAGGATGGTGGAATGGGTACGTGGCTGAGTGCCTCCCGGGTCTGACCCTGTGTGACGCCACCCGGTGCCTGCAGCTGCCCTCTGGAAGGTGTTGCTTTTGCGGCAGAGCCGGAGGGCACCAAGCATGTGTCTGTCTCCCTAGTCCTGGGCACCACATCACAATGCCTTCCTGAGAAGCAGAATCAAGGACAGTTGCTGATCTTCATTCCTTCCCACCAAAGATATCTCATACACCATCTTTGGAAGTTGGAGCCAGGGGGTGCCTGAGTGGCTCAGTCGGTTAAGTGTCTGCCTTCAGCTCAGGTCATGATCCCAGGGTCCAGGGATCGAGTCCCACACATTTGCCTCCCTGCTCAGCGGGGAGCCTGCTTTCCCTTCTCCCTCTGCCATTCCCCCCACTTGTGCTTTCTGGCTCTCTGTGTGTCAAATAAGTGAATAAAATTTTTTTAAAAAGTTTGGGCCATACTCTTTAGCCATTCTACTTTCCCTGGGGTAATTTGCCACCTCCCTGAATTTACCTGAATCTTTCCCAAAATCTACTTATCTTCCAGCTTTCTTGACCATAATGAGTCTATAAATTTTCAATAGACCGTGTGAACTTACACTTGCTAATATTTGCATAACATGCACCTCTTTCGATCTCAAAGAAAAGCTTCGCACCGCAATGGTCTCTAATCTCCAATTAGGTTCTGTTCCGGGAATCCACTGGAATTCTACGCGCCTGTCCCCTAAGATCCCATAAATTGTGGCCCAGTTTCCCAGCCAGCCAAGGAAAGCACATGGGAAATCTTGCTGAAGTATGAGTAAGAGCCAACGAAAGGGAACATATTTATCTGCCTCGAATGCTGGGACCTGAGGAAAGCAAGTTTCATTACAGACAAATCAGGAAGGAGGTGCAGATTGCTTTTTATGTCACTCTGGAGTGGAGGTCTGCCATTGATCATTAAGGCCATTTCCTGCAATTCACTCACCAAAGTGATACGCACTTCGGAGTGGACAAAACTTAGAAAATGGCCAAGGGGAGCTCTGCTTACACTTTACACTCTCAGCATTTATTTGTATTATTTTCTTTATAGGGCAGTATAGAGACTTGAGACCACATTGAAAAAGCAAAGCTTGTCATCCTGTGGCCTTGGGTCAAGAATAGAGATAGTGCTGCTCATGTCAGTTTCAACCTCCAGTGGCCAAGGGTTTGATCTGATGCTCTTTCAAGTTTTCACCATAGCCTTTCTCAAGCTCAATGGCCAATAATCCCACAGGAGGAGATTTTAGGGCCCTCTCAAACTTCTGTTTTGCTATCTCTCCCCAGCCTGCTTCCTCTGCAAAAGTCACCACTTTGCCTGTGCATCTACCACCTCTTAGAGCCTTTGGAATCAGCCACGAATTGCAGTGCTGATTCCTTCCATGACCACATATTGTTTACAGGAAAACTCTTCTTCGTTATGCCTTGCCAGTCAGAGTGACGGTTTCATCCGCAACCTGGACCAGGTTCGGGAATGTTCTACACATAAATGTGAGCAAATGTCTTCTGTATTGAGAGACATGTACAATCTGTAAATGGAATCTATTGAAAAACCAATACATAGGGTACACTTATGTCCTGACCCAGCTGGAAGGAGGCAATTCATTTCTATCTTTCAGAAAATTGGTGTAACACATTGATTTTCATAACAAAGAAAGCAGTTTTGTGTCCTCTACCAAAAGACTGTCATAGTAAGCAATAAATTGCCTCTTTGGGGTGAACAAATTAATAAGATATTTTCTAAATTTCAAAATAACAAAGACAGAACGATGTCTGTAATGCTAAGTGCATCCCCTTAGTTGCAGGGCACTGTGTCATGGACCACCTGAGCAATGACACATGGCGGCCGGTAGTCTGATTTGTACATCAATTCACCTGGCAACCTGTTAAAAGAAAGTCTTGCACATGACAAGCTTTCAATAAGACACTGACAAGATGGCCAGGAAGCCCCCTTAGCTGGCTTTTTCAGGTGTCCAGACATCTAGTCAACCTACCTCACCAACTCATCATCATGCTTACTGGAGTAAACCCAATCTCATCCTTCCCCCCTGGAGATGGGAGAAGAGCCACTCACACGTTTGTATGGAATTCTCATTCCCCCTCGCTCTGTCCCCACATGGCGCTGTCCGTGTAATAAATAAACAAATCTGTATGTCACCCGGAAGTTCCTGGGTCAAATTACACAACTCGGACAATTTTGGGTCACTACAGCCTTTTGTTTTTCTCTCCACCTTAAGCCTTCTGGGTGACCAACAACTATCTAAAACTCATGTTGCTGCCATATGCTGTTGTTCTGCTTCATCTTCCCAGTAAAGTTCAGTATTTTTCCCTAAAGTTTGGTTTATCAGTATCTCCAGCGTCTATCTCCAGCTAGGGTCATGATCCCAGGTCCTGGGATCAAGTCCCACTCTGGACTTCCTGCTCTGCGGGTAGCCTGCTTCTGCCTCTGCCTCCCATCTCTTATGAATAAATAAAGAAAATCTTTAAAAAAATTTTAAAAAACCATTTCTATCTTCCCACTTTTAAAGATTAATTCTAGGAATTATTGCTATAAATCCAGTGTCCTATCTCTTTCTTAAAAAGTCTTCTCCAGGGCACCTGGGTGTCTCAGTTGATTAAATGTCTGACTCAAAATTTTGGCTCAAGTCATGATCTCAGGGTCATGGGATTGAGCCCTTAGTGAGGCCTCTGTGCTCAATGGGGAGTCTGCTTCTCTCCTTTTCCCTTTGCCCCACCCCCCCTACTCACATGTGCACACACGTGTTGTCTCTCTCTCTCTCAATAAATAAATAAACAAATCTTTAAAAAGTCTTCTCCAAAGGGAGTTTGACAAATAGTCCAGTAAGGGGCTGGAAGAAAATATTATAAGTTTTATTCATATTTCATGTCATCCATTTAACTGTTTAGCTTTTGCATGCCTTTTATAATAATTTAGAGAGTAGTAGAGTTTATAATTTATCAAAAATTTGCTTAAATTTCTGCTATGTCCGCAAATATTTTTTGTATGTATGTATGTATGTATGTATGTATTTATTTTTGTGAAAGAGAGGTGCACAGTAATAAAAGGAGATCACTGCTCCAGGGACCCAGATATTTCCCCAAGTCCTGTTTCCTTCCATTCCCTCTGGGCTTCATTAGACCCCCTTAACACCAATCGTGTCCCTAAAACACGCCCTCTGCAGCACCAAGTTCAAATGCTTAACTCGGGCCATCACTGCAGGCTGTACCGGGATGACCTTAGGGAAAAGGGTGGTGGGTCTCACGGGTTAGCTGTGTCACCTCCATGAACAGTCCTTTGTTCTGAACAGCTAGTGCAGCCCACGTTTGCAATCACAGGCTCTGGCACCAGAGTGGGCGTAGATCCCAGCTGGCCCCTCAGTAGCAATATGGCTTTGGGAAAGTTGTGTCATTTCTGGCCCAGACTTAAGGCTCATCCATAACGTGGAGGAGAAGACAGTGTGACCCTCAGTGGGCTGTTGAAAGGATCACAAGATGGTTCGACTCAGGTGCTCCGAGGTACCCAGCACACAGTAGGCCCACAGTAGAACAAAAAGTTGTTCTATTGATCTTATAGTTACTATTACTCATACTAACAAAACTAACTGATCATTTGAGATGATTTTCAAGCGAAGTGTCTTTGCCTGGATTTCTAAGATTAACCTACTTCAAAATGAATTCTGCTCTACTGTGAAAAACGAGCTAACCAGCAGGTTTCTTCTGCATCTTTTCTGAACTTTTTAGGATCCTCTCTAGAGAAAGGTTCTAAAGGAAGGCAAAGTGCAGAAATACTCTTGCTTCAAAGGATGTGTAGGAAATGATTAATTTTGCCAAAAAACAGTGCCTTGAACATAAAAGATGTTTGACGAAGCTCACTGTAGACAGTGTATCCCTCCAGGATTCATAAGTTGAAAACTCAATGTCCAAAGGGACATAACTAGGAGATGGGGTCCTTGGGAGATGTTTAGGTCATGAGGGTGGAGTCCTCATGGGCGAGATTAGTGTCTCCATAAGAGAGACCCCACAGAGATCCCTCGCCTCCTCCACCTTGGAGGTTATAGGGAGAAGATGGTCATCTGTGACCCAGGAAGTGGGCACTTGAACAGACACGGAATCTTCCAGGGTCTTGATCGTAGACTTCACAGCTTCCAGAACTGAGAGAAATAAGTATGGCTTTAAAGCACCTAGTTTATGGTGCTCTTGTTACATCAGCCCAAACTAAGATAAAGCTTGTCTCTTATACTGAAAAATAACACAAATGTTAACAACAATTTAAAAAAGGAACATTGTGGCCAATGACATGTAATGAACATCATCTCTCCTCTACAGAGCCAAGAGCTTAATTAGTTTCGGGCAACTCAGTAGAGTATGATTAAACCAAAGAGCAGCAAGATGTCTAAATGCTCAAGTCCTCTGCCTCCTACTTTTCTGCCAAAACAAAAGAAAAGCCCTAGGCTGGTTTTGGTTACCACCAAGCACAAAACAGCCAAATTCCAAATTAAAAAGCTCTGGGGTTTAATTGTGGATGTATGGAATTACATAGAAGCTCTCTTTGATCATTCCAAAGGATGTTTCCCTCAAAGGTTACAAATACATCTCAGCCTACCAACCATCTCAGGCCTACCACAAAAATTATATATATACACTTTTAGCATTTTAAAATGTGTCTAAATTTCAGTTTCGGATCCAGTTTTGACTATTGTTATGGGCTTAGTTGGATGCCCCCAGATTCCTACGTTGACGTCCTAACACCCAGCATCTCAGAATGTGGCAGTATTCAGAGACAGGATTTTTAAAGAGGTGATAAAGGGAAAACGAGCTCACTGGGGGTGGGCACCAAGCCAACAGGACTGGTGTGCTTACAGGAAGAAGAGATTAGGACACAGACAGTACAGACTGAAGGACAATCGTTTGAAGACAGAGTGGAGAACACAGCTATCTGCAAGCCAAGGAGAGACGTTTGAAGAATCGAACCCTACTGCCACCTTGAGCTTGGACTTCCAGCGCCCAGAACCATGAGAAAATAAATTGTATGTTGCCTAAGCCACCCGGCTGTTATTTTGTTTACGACAGCCCATGACTCAGAAATTTGAGGACCTCCCCCCCAGACTTTATCCTGAAGTTCTGTTTCAGCTTCAGGGGCTTGTGTAATACTACTGTATCAAGGAGGGAGGCTCCTGACATTCCCTGCACTGGGTCATTGAGACACTGCACAGCTGTCCCCAGGGCTGGCTACATAATTTACAAGCCCCATTGAAAATGAAGATATAGGGCCCTTTGGGCAAAAACAGGGAGGAAGTGTTTGTTAAAGGTACTAAAATAGAAAGCTCATTTCCTCCATCATCTGTCTTCTGAAGGGGAATGGCTGCTGTTTTCTATTTGCATTTAATGTCATTCCAAGCAAATAAAATTTTTATAATGTGATTATGGGCATGATTTATGCCATTCATCTTCACAGGGTGCAATGTCAGTGTTAAATAATTCACGCAGGGATTCCACAGCTGGGGCACACCCACGTGCCCTCTTCTTATCAGAACCGTAGAAATCCTGCACAAGACCAGCTCTGCCATCTTTACCTCACCTGGGGACTCACACCTGTTCCACCAACCCTGCTGCCCTCGGCTTCCTGATGAGTACGGAACTTGACAGGATCAGGAGCCAGGGGCTGCCTTTCTTTCCCTTCCCTCCTAAGTCACCACTTCCAAGGCTTGGCTAACACAGGGAGGTGACATGAGTGAGAAAGGACAAGACAGGGTTCTGGGCTGCTCACAAGAGGCCACCGCCTCCTGCCGGTGCTCAGAGCAAGCCCTGGTCTGTAGGGAACACGAGCTCTGGTTGACTCGGTCATAGACATCACGTGGTCAGCGAGTCTCGTTGACCACCACTCACGAGGTGTCCATTTCCATGCTGTGCTCACCGGGCAGGGCGAGCAGTACATGCAAATGAGCAGTACAGGCAAGGAATGGTGGATACCCACAGTGGGCTGTCCCCTCCACTATGTACGTGCTCCACTATCCCACCTTTTATGCCCCAATAATGGGTCCATGATTAAAAGAGCGAGACTGATACAAAGCGAAGGTCAAACAAAGCTTTATTTTGCACCAAGCATCAAGAATAAAACTGACCAGCCAGGGCTGCTTTTCTTACAGAGAAATCAACCCCTCTCTCCTTTACAGACTAGCTTTTAAGGACATAGGCCATGCGGTTGGGCCTGGTCATGCACAGGTGGCCAATGAAATTGTAACACACAGAGAAAGCTGCACAGTGATGCTAGGTGACCAATTGAATTACAACTTACCTTTTAGTAGATATTTGACCTAGCCTATCACCTTGGTTAGGATTTTCGCCCAAAAGACTCACAAAGGGCGGGACCCATACTCCTTGGTAGCTAGGGAGACAGTATGCAGCCCTCCACTGATCAGATGTCTTACCTGGCCTGACCCACCCTTGTATTTGGGCTTTGTTACCTGAGGTTGATTTCCTGGACTTGTTTTTAAGTAAGTCCCCTGGGAGAAGGGGAGCAGGGACAGCTTAAGGGTTAAACAACAAGGTTATTGTGTAACCTCAATGGAAGCCTCTGGCTAAAATATAAAAATATAAAGTAGGTCCTTACACCACCCACTTCGCTCAAAAAACACAAAGTCAAAAATAAAACTGAGTAATTCCTAGACATTGAGAGAGAAGCACACTGACTTCACCTTAGAACCCTTCTGAGGGCGGTGCTTGGCAGGGTAGGGGGGTGTGAGTGGGTTGGGGGTGGATAATGGGACCTCTGAGGGTGTGGCCAAAGGGCAGGGCCCTTTGGGAAGGGGCTTTCTGGGGGAGGGGCCCTTCTGGGAGCAAAGCCCTGGGTGGGGGCATTCCCTCTGGGGGCAGGGCTGGGAGCAACCCCAGAAACCTGGCCCACAGAGAAGCTGGTCCTTTCTCTCCCTCTGCCCCCTTTCCCCAGGGACCCTTAGGCTTTGGAGACTAAAGTCAAAATTAAAGCCATATGTCTAAATGGTTCATACTGTGGTTGGGTAGTGTTTTTAACATATTAATTGACTGGTTTTTCTCAGTATTTGTCAAACCTTTCCCAACTCAAGGCTTTCTCTTAAGCAGCAGCGCAAGGCAGGCCGTTCAGTTGGGTCAAGCTGTTTGGTGATTCTTTGTAAAAACCCACCCTCTTGCGCTGCGCAGGAGGGCAGTGTTGCGTCCTAGGATAAACATAATTATATATCAAATGTGTTTACAAGTTATATTTATATGTATACATTCAATTCTCTGTTTACATATATATGTATAAAATAAAAATAATAATATTGTTTAAAAGGCTGTTTTCCGGGGTGCCTGGTGGCTCGGTGAGTTAAAGCCTCTGCCTTCAGCTCAGGTCATGATCCCAGGGTCCTGGGATGGAGCCCCTCATCAGGCTCTCTGCTCAGCGGGGAGCCTGCTTCTCCCTCTCTCTCTGCCTGCTTCTCTGCCTACTTGTGATCTCTGTCGGTCAAATTAATAAATAAAATCTTTTAAAAAAATGCTGTTTTGGGGCACCTGGGTGGCTCAGTGGGTTAAGCTGCTGCCTTCAGCTCAGGTCATGATCTCAGGATCCTGGGATCGAGTCCTGCATCGGGCTCTCTGCTCAGCAGGGAGCCTGCTTCCTTCTCTCTCTCTCTGCCTGCCTCTCAGTGTACTTGTAATTTCTCTCTGTCAAATAAATAAATAAAAAAAATCTTTAAAGAAATGCTGTTTTGCAGGGACCCTGGGTGGCTCAGTCCTTAAAGCGTCGTTTTTCCACTCAGATCATGATCTTAGGGTCTTGGGATGGAGGCCCACATTGGGCTCCCTGCTCAGCAGGAAGACTTCTTCTCCCTCTCCCACTCCCCTGCTTGTATTCCTGCTCTGTCTCTCTGTCAAATAAATATTTTTTTAAAAAGAAATACTTTATTAAAAAAATATATGTAAAATGCTATTTTGCCCTCTATCCTGGTAAGATTGAACACATTTCTAACAAGAGATCTTTCTTGACTCCGTGATAAAAATTTAACATTGTCTTAATGAATCCTCACAACATCCGCCTCCCCAACCCTTCTCAGATGTTACAATTAAGGTTTAGTGAAGTCCAAACACTGGGCCTGAGGTAATATATCCAGTATGTGGCCTCTTGGCATAGTCTAGCAGCCCAAATTGGGGGCGAGGGTGTTTGAGTGTCGTTGGTCAGGATGAAAAAGCTGAAAGATGAAAAGAAGGGTAGTCTTGCTTTTTGGCCCCAAAAAAGAAGATTTAGAAAGAAAGAGACCTGTCGCCCAAAGGAGGAGGCTCCCCACTGATCCCGGCTGGGCAGGAGTCAGAGCAGAAGGAAAACTCCCATCATCAAGGAGAATGGGCTTCTCCTTCATACAAAAGCATAGGATCCCTCTCACCTGATATGTTTCTGTCCCATAGTCATCCCCCTGTGCCTGCCCCATAATAGCATTCACAGGAAATGGCTGAGAGATACATTCAACTTGCGGAATTATAGCAAATAAAGTAATCTTTGACCCATCCTGGGAGCTTCTGATTACTGGGAGGGGCCAAGCCATCCTAGGGCAAGTGCACTCATTTCAAGAACCAGTAAAATGACTCCAAGAGTATCATAAGGGCTAGTGATCATGACTGGTCCAGAAATATTTCTGGGAGTCCCTTTTAACATCCCTCCCATCATTTCTTCTCATCTCCAAGGGAATGGTACTTAGGTATTCTGAAAGAAATATGCATGACTAGTAAACTGTGTGTGACCCCTGCCGCCTAATTCATCCCTCACCAGCAATTAACACTGATGGTTTGAAGGATGGCTACTCCCCTGGCAGGGCAAGTGCTGAAGCAGAAAGTATGGGGCGAGGCGGCTCTTCCCCCTGGATATAAATAATTAAACCCAGTAGCCACCCTTCCTGCCTGGCCACTGTCATTTAGGTATGGCTGATTATCCCTAAATGGGAATGAGATGGGTGCGGGGGTGGGGGAGGGAAGCAGGTGACGGTCAAAAAAACTACAGTAGCTGCCACTGAGGGTCCAACCTGGCATTAGACTGAGCTCAAGTCCTGATTCCATCATATACGAGCTGTATGAACTTGGAAAACTGAGTTCAACTCTCGAAGCATCTGCTTTGCCCCCCCTTGGAGTGAGAATAGTCAGTAGTATTGACTTCACAGGGCGTGTTAGGAGGATTAAATTAGATACTGTTCATTTAGCACAGTTCCTGGCCTATAGAAGGCACACATAAAAGTTGATTATCGTTTTTATGGACCTCCAACTTTAAGCCTTCTATAAAGAACCAAATGATATCTCTGAAAAATACCAACTGCCTACAAGGTTGTAGGGAAAGTGGTATCTATGTTGACCTGATTAGAAAAAAGTAGAAAATCTCTCTTGTTTAAGCCTTGTTGAAAATTTTCTAAACTCTGTCCACTCTTCTGCTTTAGTAATTAGAACAAACGTTGGAGACTCGTGATTTTCTGATAATTGAGTTGCTCGTTGTAACGCAGGGCAATTCGACATTAGTGTTTATTTAAAAAATTACCGCAAATGAAGATAAATGGTGAGACGTGCACTAAATTTGATGAAAATCCTGACGTGAGTGTTTCTTCTTGGGATTCTCTCTCTCTCTTTTTTCTCCTATGATCTGAGAGCGGATTACATTCTACTTGGGTGATGGCTCAGGTCAAATGTGTGGTTTTGCAGGTGCCTAGCCTTTCACAGACAATCTTGGAAGAACCATCATTGTCTCTGTAAGAAAACGGAGGGAAAGATGTGATTTTAACACTCAGCCTACAACAGTTCAACAATCTACCAATGTGAATTTAGAAACGCTGAGCAAGTCCCCCTTCTAGTAACGAATATCTCTCCCGTTTTCTTATAATACCTGAGTTTCTACAACTGAGCAATCTACTCTTTTGTGTAAAACAGCTTCCCAGGATTGTTTCTCCTTTAAACGCAAGTGAACTTTGGGGATGGCACTCAGATCCCTTTCTTTTACTGGACAACTGTGGAGCAGGGGTTGGGTGTGCTTCAAGAGGGAAAATATCCACAAGGGGACAGAAAAAGGACATAAATGTACAAAATCCCATTTTCCAAGAATGTAAAAAGCTAACTTCCAGGGGAGCCTGGGTAGCTCAATTGTTAAGCATTTGCTCTTTGGCTCAGGTCATGATCCCAGGGGCCTGAGAATCCAGCCCCGCATCGGGCTCCCTTCTCAGAGGAAAAACCTGCTTCTCCCTCTCCCACTGCTTGTATTCCCTATCTCATTGTGTCTCTGTCAAATAAATAAATAAAATCATTAAAAAATGCGAACTTCCAATATTTATTTTTTTTTCCTTTGCTCTAAATATCTCAATGTTCACTTGTTGAAAGCAATTGATTGAAGCCCTGGGAAGAAGTGGTAGATTGAAGCACTCATCAGAGTTGTTTGTGCTGCTTTGCAGGGGTCTGGCTGCACTAAATTATTTCAAGTAGTATTAATTATCTAAGTCACTCAGAAGAATCCATTTACCTATTTCATTTTCTGTTTTTGAAGAGAATCTTTTTTTTTAAGATTTTATTTATTTGTCAGAGAGAGAGAGGGAGCAAGAGCGAGCACAGGCAGACAGAGTGGCAGGCAGAGACTGAGGGAGAAGCAGGCTCCCTGCCGAGCAAGGAGCCTGATGTGGGACTTGATCCCAGGACGCTGGGATCATGGCCTGAGCCGAAGGCAGATGCTTAACCAACTGAGCCATCCAGGCGTCCCCCTCTTTCATTTTCTGTGGTTCTTGATCCTTACCCCAAATTCTCACAGGCCTCCGCAGCTGGCACAGAGTCCACTCCCATAACTATAATCCCTGTCCCATACTCTCACCTCCATCATACATCATACATACCTGATAAAACCCCACCCTGGTAAAAACCCAAACTTCTGTCCACCCTATGTCTGCCCCTGGCAGCTGAAGGTGGTTGGTGAGAAAAGCAACAATGCTGGAAGCTTTCACATTAAATTCTTTTTTTTTTAAGATTTTATTTATTTATTTGACAGAGAGAGATCACAGTAGGAGAGAGGAAGGGAAGAGATCACAGAAAGAGGAAGGGAAGCAGGCCCCCTGCTGAGCAGAGAGCCCAATGTGGGACTCGATCCCAGGACCCTGAGATCATGACCTGAGCCGAAGGCAGCGGCTTAACCCACTGAGCCTACCAGGCACCCCTTTCACATTAAATTCTCAGCCACAAATCCAAGTATGTTTCTCTGACCGACAGAATCTCCATTCTTCTCGTGAAATATTTTGACTATTTCACATCTTCTTAGCTCCAACCTTAAGCCAGGGCTTCTCAACACTGGCCACACTTTTGAATCACCTGGAAGACTTTAAAACACAGGAGTGCCCACCTCCAAAGGACCTGATCTAATTGGTGTAGAACCAATTAGATTAATATCCAATTAGGGTCTGGATATAAGTGTGCTTTTAAAATTCTCCCAGTGATTCTAATGTACAGCCATTTTGTTCAGAGTGAGAATTGAACACCTTCCATCAGATACAGCTGATGACTGACCAGCTGATGACTTCACTGAGAAAAGTAAATTGAGGGCATCTGGGTGGCTTCAGCTCAGATCCTGGTCTCAGCGTCTAGGGCTCTCGCATCAGGCTCTCTGCTCAGCAGGAAACCTGCTTCTCCCTCTCCCTCTGCCTGCCTCTCTGCCTACTTGTGATCTCTCTCTCTCTCTCTTTCTCTCTGTGTCAAATAAATAAATGAATAAAATATTTTAAAAAAAGAATGAAAAACAAACTGGGTGGGTGTCTAGGTGGCTAAGTGGTTAAGCGTGTGAATCTTGGCTCAGGTCATGAGCTCACGGTTATGGAGTCGAGCCCCACGTCCGGCTCCATGCTCAGCGGGGAATCTGATTGAGATTCTCTCCCTCTCCTTCTGTCTCTTCCCCCTGCATGTGTGTGCTCCTGCTCTCTCTCTCTCTCTCAAATAAATCTTGAAAAGAAAAATCGGTAAGGAAAGAAGACCCACAGAATCCCACTAAGTTTACCTGGGTGGAACCCTTACTCCAATCCCTTCTGAGTGAGGACAAGCCCCTCCACTTGGGGTTTCTTCTCATTTCCCTGATCTCTGAGTATGAATGTGCTCCAGGACCCAAGCTCAGACTTCTCCTCTGTCTACACTGAGTCCTTGGTGACTGTCCCTCTTCTACCATCTATCTCCTGATGACTCCACATCTCTACCTCCAGTCCAGACCTGGATTTTGAGCTTTCTTCCACTGCCTGCTTTCCAGATCTACCTAGATGAGTTAAACCCAACATGTTCAAAACCAAGCTCTTATTCTTCTCGAGCTCTGCTGGTCTTGCAATAGCTCAAACAGGAAACTGTAGAGTCATTCTTGATTCATCTCTTTCTTTCACTGCCCACGTTTAATTCTTTGGTAGAAGCTGTGGATTCTATCTTCAAAATATATTCTAAATCTGACCAGTTCTCCACATTTCAGTTACTCCCACTGTGGTCCAAAACACCGTCTTCTATGAGTTATTGTAATAGTCTCCTATCTGGTCTTCTGGATTCCATCTTTGCTCTGTTCTAGTTTATTTTCCACTCAGCAGTTAAAGCAATCCGTTTAAGACAAAAGTCAGACCTTGTTATTTCTCTGCTCTAAGATCTCCAATGGCTCCCCACTTCACTCAATACAAAATTCAGTCTTTAACACTCAACTTCCTTCTCAATTCATCTTCTACCTCTTCACTCAGCTGTCTCTGCCTCCGCTCACCAGCCTCCTTAGTGTTTAACAGAGTACAGCAAGTGTGTGCCTTTCTTGGGGCGTTGCACTTGTTTCCTCTTCTTAAATGTACCCGCCTTGTTCTCTGAATCCACTCAAGGATCTGCCAATGTCTTCTTATCAGAGTAATCTCCCCTAACTGCACACACAGCCAGCACCAGCACCATCACAATCAACATAGTTTCTGTCCCTCTCTACTTTTGACTTCTTATCAACAGCTGACATATTATATATTTATTTATTTACTGTCTGTTCTCTCTCTTCTATTTGAATGCATGTGCTATAAAAATGGTATTTGTGGGTTTTTTTCCTTATTTATTCTGTGTTCAGAAGAGGATTTGATACATAATACTCAGTACATAATTGTTGAACGAATGAATGAATGAATGAATGAATCAATGGAAATATCAGGTTATCTCAATCATAAGAGAGATTTCTCTCAAGCATTTTCTATAGTATTGCCCTATTTCATTCTCTGCATCTCTGGGTTGATTAGTAGATAAAATCATCATGTAAAATCAGTTTTAGCAAGGTTGGATCCTTAAGCTTCTATGTCACCTAGGACTCCAAATGTCACGGTGTACCATGCACATTTGCCTCCAGCCTTCTCCCCCATATTTTGGTCATGGTTCAGCAGCTGTGGCATCGTTCAGCTTTCTTTTCCCCTCCCCTGTCTCAGTTCCAGGAGGTCCTCCTTGGCTTTGGGCCCCCTCCCTGTGTGTGATGAAGGCAATGTAGGGAGAAGCAGCAGCTTCCCTGACTCACCCCTGCTTTCTCCATTCATACTGATCCAGTAACGCATAGCCTGTGCAGTACAGGGCTGGCCAGGTCAGTCTCTGCCACCTTAGGAACTCATTTTTGTTCCCTGTGGCAGCTTGGCCATTTGCAAAATCAGAAATTGTAAAAGTACAAACAGGAGACAATATGCCATATTTTATGGATTTTAAGATGCCCCTCCCCTCCCATTTTCTTTCACATCTCCAATGTCAGGAATTGTCTTATAGTTGGGGCTGAGCAGGTGGAAGTCCCTATAAAGTTACCACAGCTTGACCCTTGCCATGTGGTTACTGCTCCTAGGGTACAACTGGTCATCTACATCCCTTGGCATGCCAAGCCACAGGCCTTTTGAGGACCATTTAAAGAAAGAAAATAAACTGGTTATTATATGAAAATCTCAGATAAGGAAAAAAAAAGAAAAAAGAAAAAGAGAAACCCTACCAGCATCAAACCAAGCAGAATGGATGACCTCAGAATACTTTTATAAGAAGTGTAGCATGCAAAACAATCTTGAGAAAGGAGAACAAAGCTGGAGGTATCAGTTTCTTGGATTTCAAGATATACTACAAAGTTATAGTAATCAAAACAGTAGGGTACTGGGAGAAAATATACGCATAAATCAACGGAAACAGGATAGAGAGCCCAGAAATAAATCCACAATTATATGGTCAATTAATCTTTGACAAAGGAGGCAAGTATATGTAACAGAAGAAAGTCTCCTCAAAAACAGTGTTGGGAAAACTGGAGAGCCATTTGCAAAAGAATGAAACTAGACCACATTCTTTTACCATACACGTAAAGAAACTCAAAATGGATCAAAGATCTAAATGTGAAGTGTGAGCTGTCCCTGTCTTGCTCAGCCTTTACAGCATGTGACTCTTATTCTTGAGGCTGTGAGTTTAGGTCCCACATTCAGTGTAAAGCTTACTTAAAAAAAAAATTAAATGAATAAATGAGAGCCCTGAAACCATAAAACTCCTAAAAGACAATAAGCAGTAATCACTTGGAGATTGGTTTTAGCAACATTATTTGTGGGTATGTCTGCTTAGGCAAGGGAAACAAGAACAAAAATAAATTATTAAGACTACAACAAAATAAAAAGCTTTTGCACAGTAAGGGAAACCCGCAACAAAACCAAAAGGGAACCTACAGAATGGGAGAAGACAGTGGTGAATGATAAATAAAATAAAGAATTAATAGCCAAAATATGTAAAGAACACACACACACCAAACCCCCAAAAAACCCAAACCCCAACATATAATCCAATTGAAAAATGGGCAGAGGACTTAATAGACATTTTTCAAAAAAATACATACAGACACCCAATAGACATGTGAAAAGATGCTCAATATCACTCATCATCAGGAAAATAAAATCAAAACCACAGGGAGATCTATCACCTTATACTTGTCAGAATGTCTAGTATTAAAAAGACAAGAAAGAACAAGTGTTGGCCAGGATGTGGAGAAAAAGGAACCTCTGTACATTTTTAGTGGGAATGTAAATTGGTGCAACAACTGTGGAAAACAGTATGGAGGTTCCTCAAAAAATTAAAAATAGATTTACCATATGCTTTAGTAATTCTAGTACTTGATATTTACCCAAAGGAAATAAAAACACTTGATTCAAAAAGATATATGCCCTCCTAGATTTTCTGCAGCACTATTTATAATAGCCAGTATATGGAAGCAGTTCAGGTGTTTATCAGTAGATGAATGGGTAAAGATATGGTGTATATAGATATATAATGGAATATTATCCAGCTATAAAAAAGAATGAGATCTTGCTATTTGTGACAATATGGCTGGATCTAGAAGGTATTAGGTTAAGAGAAATAAGTCAGACCGAGAAAGGCAAATACCATATGATTTCACTTCCTTTTTTTTTCCTTTTTAAGATTTTATTTATTTATTTGAAAGAGAGAGAGATCACAAGTAGGCAGAGAGACAGGCAGGTGAAGCAGGGTCCCCACCAAGCAGAGAGCCCAACTCGGGGCTCGATTCCAGGAACATGGTATCAAGACCTGAGCCAAAGGCAGAGGCTTTAACCCACTAAGCCACCCAGGGGCCCCTGTAATTTCACATCTATATGGAATATAAAAAAAGAAACAAGTGAACAGACAAAAAAAAATAGACTCTTAAATACAAAGAACAAACTGGTGGTTATGGGAGGGAAGGTGGATGGGGGATGGGTGAAATAGGTGAAGGGGATTAAGAGGTACAAATTTCCTGTTATAAAATAAATAAAATAATTTTCTGTTCTCATCTGGAGATGAAAAGTACAGCATTGGGAATACAGCCAATGATATTATAATAAGTTTATATGGTGACGTGATGATATACTTACTGTGGTGATCACTGAGTAATGTATAGAATTGTCAAATTACTATGTTGTACAACTGAAACTAATTTAACATTGAATGTCAGGTATATGTCTAATAATAATTTTTTAAGTGCAGCATGACAAAAGCTCTGCGTGGCTCAGAGGAACATATTGTGAGAAAAATCTGGGCACTGAAATCTCTCAGTTAGAAAGTAAATAAAAGTAGTGAGATTCTTAATGTGAGGTTTGGAAAAACGTTAACCAAAAATTTTAACTTTTATTTTATGTATGCATTAAGGCCATATGTAATAAAAATCTGTCTAAATACTTACCAAAGAGCTTTTTGAATACATTTAAATTAAAATATTAATGAAAAGAAAACATTGTATCATAGTTTGAATGGTAGCATTTTTTGTTTCTTATTAAACTATACCAGTAAAGGAGGCCAAGACTCAATGAAATATGGCTATTATCCCCAGTTTCAGAAGAGCATGAACCTGTCTGGCTTAACAAAGCCTAAGGAATCTACTACAGAAATGGGTTGTTCTTACTACCCTGGAGCCTTTTGTGCAGACTATGAACCAAAAGCTCAATATTAATTATAATTAATCTTAAAATTAATTATATTACAAAGTTGTATTATTTGGAAGATGTGTTTAAATGACTCAAAGTTAAAAGATCTCAGTATAATGCTGGTTCTATAATTATCCTCCCAGAAAACATTACTTGTAAAACTTAATGATGTAGAACCATAATCATAGCATCGAGTAGGAGGTTGCCAAGCAGATGGGAAAGTTTTTTGGTTTTTGTTTTCCAGTTGTTTTCTTCCCTTTCCTCCCCTCCTTTCACAAGGAGAATCAGCCACCTGTTTTTAAAGGCTGAAGTATTTTTACTGTTCTTGGTCGGAAACATTTGTTTAAACAAAGTAGCACTTGGTTGCTAAACCCTTGATTCTAAATGGACAGAGCCATCTCATTTTTGTTGGGCCAGGGTTTGGATAACAATTTGATTTCCCAGTCTGTTTCTTTTGTGACCATATAATCCTCTCCCAGTGTTGCATGCTCTGTGAGCTACAAGCACTTGAGAACTCATAAGCACAAAGACTCTAAGGTTTCTTTGGGATTAGCACCATACAAATGCAGATTTGGCACAATGGAAGACTGATTCCATCCTTGTAACTGTTACTACTCTACTTCCTGCTTCCTCTGGGTAGCAAAGCAAGCCACTGTTTTAAAAATACTTACTTTAGCTGCTGACTTTTCATTGGCTGCCTGGAGAAGAGAAGGAGTTCTTGCCTATGTATTTCAGTGTTTTGATCCCTTTCAATTATTTTTTTAAATATATGTCATTAAATTTTACAGGAGTATTACAGAATTCCTAATTGCAGAATTTGAACTTGAGCTACACAATCTTACTTTTCATCTTTAATCTATGTGTCAATGACCTTTTTAAGTCTGATTACCTTCATGAACTCTCTTCAGAATCTTTCCCTGGTTAACACAGTATAGAGAAGTGCTGGAAACCAGTTCTTTTCTGTGACACAATTCTTCCAACGGAGTTGAAATGCTTTGCAAACAATTTCACGTATATCAGCCAATTCATATACAAAGCAATGTCATGTGAATCCTTTCCTTTTTATATATCATCTTTCAGTGATGATCAGGAATTCATGCTGGTACAGAGACTCTGGTTTGGGAGGAGGAAACAGGGGCTTGCGAGGGGAGGGCGAGAGCAGAAGCTGCTCACCTGCTGTTAGAACGACCTTAGCTGGTGGTACCAACATCTTCACCCTTTATGCATCTGCATCCTTTATGCATGAAATAGCAATATGCCTTTCCCTTTCGTGTAAACCTTATTTAGTTAATACCCAGTAGGATTTGCAAGCCCTTCACATCTCTGTGGATTTAATTTATTTCAGAGTGCAAGTGACTTTATGGCCCAATTACCATCATTGTGACTTATTGCATTATTGTTGGGAGGGAGAGAGGAGCAAGAAACGCCTGATCACGTGTATCGTCATCAATGGAATGAGTGCCACGCACTCCTGGCCAAGGCAGAGGGATGGATGAAACCTTTCTGATCTATTGTTTATCAGAACACTGAAGCCTGGGTGATTGTGCCGTACTTTAACAGACAAGTGTGTCAAATGTATGGGTGAAGATGTTGCAGTGGTGGTGTTAGAGTAATTAATATTTGGAAGGTAATGAATATTTTGATTTTAAAGATGTCAAAGGTCAAAGACGGAAGGAATGACTAAGATCGGATGTTGACCCCCTGAAATTACAGGGGTATTGAAGCGAGACTGAGTCACCACCTGACCCCAGGAATGAACCAGCGAGGAGGGCTCCTTATTAGAGCAAGGCTCCCGGAAGCCAGATAGCCCTTGTGCTTGCAAGAGCTCAAGGTACAGCCGGCTGTGGAGCACCGAAGCAGCAGCAGCCACAGCAGCCACGGGAATCGTGACCCTCAGGCCCGGCGCCTACCTGGAATTTCCGCAGCGCCTGGTTCAGAACCACCGGGGCGGACAGCTCCCCGCCGCTGCCGGCGCCAACTGCGGAAGGGGACCGAGAGCGGGGGCTTCACGCTCCGTGAGCCGGCTGGGGCGGCGGGAAGACCGGCTGCGTCCCCCCCAACCCCCGACACCCACTGGGCTCCTCCCTTCCCCCTGCGGGGCCGCGCGGGGCTGCGGGTGGCCGTCCCGAGCCACACGTCCCGCAGGCGAGGAAGCCACCGGCCGCCCTTCCCCCTGCCGCCACCGCCGCCGCAGCTGCTCTCCTCGCCCCGCTCCGCCGAGGGGTGTGGGGCGTGCCCCGCGCGGGCCCCGCCCCGGACTGCTCCCCATTGGCCGCCGGGCGGGCCTCAGGTGCGAGGAGGCGGGTCCGTCTCTGGCGGCTCGCGCCCAGGAAGGTCCGCCAGGGAGCGCGGGGTGCGGCGGGAGGGCGCGTGGGGACGCAGCGGGCGCCGAGGAGACGCAGCGGCGGCTGTAGCGGCGGCACCTGGGCCCGGCCGCAGCCCCTGCCTCCCGCCCTCGCGCCCTGCGTCCCTCCGCGGCCTGCAGCCTGCGGCGCCGAGCTCCGAGGGCGCTTCCTCGGGCGCTAGGCCCGAGGCGGCCAAGATGGCAGGCCGGCCGGGCGTGGGGCGGCAGGCGCTGTGCTGCGGGCTGCGCTGGTGGGGGGCGGCGGGCCGCGGCGCGGGCCCGGTGCCCGGCGCGTGCGGCTGGGAGGCGCTCTGGGGGGCGGGCGCGCGGGCGAAGGCCGGGGCCATGGCCCAGGTCGGCGGGAGCGCGCGGAGGAGGGCGCCGGCGCTGCTCGAGGCGGCCCTCGCACGCCACAAGAGCCTGCACATCTGGGACGAAGTGTTCGGCGAGTCCGGCCTGGACAGCGGGAACGCCTTCTACAGCACGTCCGCCGCCTGGCGCTCCTCCTCCGCCGCCTCCTCGGACGCCGAACACGAGCGCCCCCCCCCCCCCCCGCCTCCCGACGCCCCCGAAGGGCAGGAGTCCGACGAGGACGAGGCCAGCGCGGGTTGTAGTGCCACGCTGCGGGACCGTCCGCCCCCGCGCTTCGTGGACACTGGCGGTAAGGCGCGGCCCGCGGGTGCGGGGGCGGCCTGGGGAGGCGTGAGCGCGGGGCTGGGAGAACTCCAGACGCTCCGGGGGCCGGCTGCTTGAGGGCGGCTTTTCGGTCAGCACACAGATGGGGCCCTGGCAGCGGCGATTTGAAGTGCGAGAATCAATCTGGTTGCGTGGTGGTGGTTGGTGGGGGCCGCTCCGACTTCCCCGCGGATGGAGAGGATGAGGTGGAGGCCCAGGTGGCACCCTGCCGCTGGCAAGGACCCAAGGGGGGGGCTTCCCTCCCTTGCTGGGAGTGTCCAACCCAGTCACACCTGTGGGGTTGTTGTTAGGGGTGCGTTTGAGTTAGGTTCCTAAAGCCCGATGCAGCTTGTGTGTGTGTGTGTATGTGTGTCTGTGTCTGTGTGTGTTTGTTGCGGGTGGGGGGTACGTAAATAGTTTTGTGTGGATGGCCCCAGAGCAGCGTTACCCAGGTGCCAGGGGTGGGGCAGCCAGCCTTTGGAGGGAGGCCTAGTGCGAGCCGGGACTTCTTCACTGGCTCGTGTTTTCTCCAGTGAATCTGACCAACTTTGTCCATCCCTTTCAGGATCACTTGCTGAGAGCAGAGAAGAGTGAGAGGACCAGTTATCAGCGTTAAGCTGTCTTCTCTCGCTCCAGAAGGCACTTTTGTGTTCTGCTTACCGACACGGTCATGGTCAAGCCCCTGATATCTGGAGGTCGCAGGCCTGCTGGTGGTTGTGGCTGCTTGAAATCCTCCTTTACTGCCTACTTTTTGGGAAGGTAATTCTGACACGTCTCTGCTTAGCCTGCAGAAGCTCTGCGGCCTCTGCTATCTGGGAGAGGTGGAGACCAGCCAGCAGTCTCACCTGTCCCCTGATGCTTTCTGTTCCTTGCTCGACAGCCTACTGTGGCAGGCCCTTGTTTCTGCACACCATTTTCTTGTGTTGAAGAGTGTGCAACCAGTGTTGTGGAGGACCAGGGAGTGGCCATACTGGACCCAATGCCGCTCTCCCTGTGGCTCTCCATGATTGTTGTTCAACCATAAGAGGGCAGGCCAAAGGGAACCCTGGCTGGTACCTGGGCTAGGATCTGGACCTTGTGCCACAGCCTGCTGGTAGGCTGATTGGGTTGGCTGGACTCTCTCAGCAGGCAGTGGTCTGCAGACCTCCCACAGACAGGCTGCAGTGTGGACACCCTGAGCTACAGCTGGACTCTAGGGTCCGAGTCAACTGTGCTGTGTTTTGGAATGGGTGAATTTAACATATTCTCATTTAGGCTTCAGTTCAGAGTTTGGGAATTTTGAAAGTCACATCACCCTGCATAATCCTTTTAAAGCCCATACATTTCCCAGAATGTCATAAGGGTTTCCAGCCCCAGATGGCTGTTTTCCATTTAATTAGCTCTTTAAGAATTGTACATACCCAGAGCTCTGGTTTGGCAGACTTGATGCTGTGAGTGCTGTGATCCAGTTTTTGATCTTGGAACATGAGAGACATGTCCTCTTGTTTCCCTCCCTCTCTGGGGAAAATAGGGGAATCATGTTAGCTTAAGCCTGGTTATGACTAAGAGCCCATGAGTGTTGGTCTGAGAAGGATGAGCGCACCTAAATACATTTTCAAGCAATATTATGTTTCTCAGTAACCTATACTTGGGAGAAATTCTGCATCAGAGCAATTTAGTCTAGCCACTGTGGCACTTAAATGATCATGAAGTTCAGGATCATTTGTCATTTAGCATCAGGTTCAAATTCTGCTTCCTTTGGATGTGCACTGAGCTCACATCTGGACCTGAGAATCACAGGCAGGCAGGTGCTTTAACCAAAGACATTTAGTGGTTATTGGATGGTATTTATACCCAATTTTGTTTTCTGGTTTTTTGTGGAAGCTTGCTTTTAAAATCCAGCCCTAATGAAGAATTTCCTTTTCTTCTTGAAACAGTCTTTCCCTGTGGGAAATTCGGGGTGGTTGCGGAAGGGTGAGGTGGATGGTTTATTAAGCATGAGTTCAGATGGCCTGGAACAATGGGATATGATTTATGGGGCCTGGAAATAGATGCCGGGCAGAGAAAACCCTTGTGCCCCGCGGTGGGGGGAGGAGAGATGGACAGGTTTGGTAAGAGTGAGAGCTGCACCCTGGCCAGTCTGAGAGCAGAGAGGCTCAGGCTCTGAGGTTTATTAAAGTGTCAAATATAACCCCACTTTAGGAAGGCAGCTTGGGCCTGTCTTCCATCTTTGTTCCCTGGTTCACTGACAGAAGTCAGCGGGCCGGTGGGGTAGGAAAGGGTGGCAAACAGGATGGTGGCATTTGGATCTGTGATCAACCCTCGAATAGGAAAATCCGTAGCAGAAATGGCTGTTGCTGCTAGAAGCAGATGAGGAAAGCAAAGGACTTAGGGAACAGGTTTCATGCCTGCCTTCTGCTGCAAAAGCGTGTGTGTGTGTGTGTGTGTGTGTGTGTGTGTGTGTGTAGATAAGTGAATGTGTATGTGTGCATAGGTGTCTTACACATAAATATGTATTGCTTGTGCTGGATTGGGCTGGTTGGGGATTTTGGTTTTGGTTTTAAATTAGAGATCACAGGTGCTGTCTAGGAGTCCCGCTGATGCCCTAGAGTCCCTGCGCCAGAGAGAGGCATCGGCACTGGGCACCCCTGAGCTTGGATCTGCATCTGGAGTGCAGTAGGGAGGCACCTGGTGCCCAGCCGAGGGGAGGAGGGCAGGGAGGCAGAGGTGTTTCTGTGGTTCAGGTTGAGACTAGTCCACGAACAGCTCTTCTAGTCTTCCAGTCTTCCCAGATTCTTCCTTCTGTTCTGTCCACACATTTAGCTTCCTGGATCAGGCGCTCCAGAAGTGCAGCCAGCAGATAGGAGTGGAGGTACCCTCTCCCTCTCCCCCTTCCCTCTCCTCCCTGGCTTCTGGTTGTGCCTGGAGATATGGGCCCCCTTGAGGTGATTTAAATACAAAGACCATGCTTGCCCCGCTGCCTCTTAAACCCTGTCTGAAGGGAGGGTCAGCTTGGAAGCTGGAGATGCGTGCTGGGACCCCAGGGTCCAGAACCTTCTCCTGATCAGACTTACAGCTCTCCCTCTAAAATAACCCCTTCAAGCTGTCAGCCTCACCTGCCCACTGTGTAAATAACTGACACAGCAGCACAGCAGGCGGGCTCACTCCTTGGAAGCAGCACGAAATTCAGGACGCGCTGGTTTCCGGGCTTCTGCCCTTCTCATTTCCCATTCTGAGCAGTCTTGTGACTCGTTTCCTCTGAGGAGGCAAAGGAACAGGCAGATTCCCAGATGCTCAGGGGCCCCTCTGTGTTTGGCTTTGTCGGTGGTTCCTTTGCCGTGGCTGGCTGCATTCTGAGCTGTTTGTTTTTTCTCTTAGAGGCTGGACATCCTAAGAGTTTTTTTTTTTTTTTCTGTGTACCGTGTCAGCAACCCTCGCTAATCATTCAGCAGGGAGGTGTGACCTTGAGAAGCTGAAGACTACCGTAGGCCTTAGGAAATTAACACGGTTAAATGTTTTATCTTAGGGTTTGTTGTTGGTTTACTCGGCTTAAAGTCTTTTTTGACTGAGAAGTAAGAGGAGAAACATCTTAAAGCTAGAGTTAAATGTATATGCTTGTAATGGGTTTGTGAGCTGAGGTACCTGAGCCCTCATCATTGGTGTCCACGGTGAGCCACTGCTCCCAGCTTTAGCTCTGTATGGCATTCAGTGGCTCCGGGAGGAGCTGGGCGTCTGGGCGAGCGACAGGGTACGCCTTATGCAGTGCTCCCTAATAGTCAGCCACGTGCCCCTACCACACAGAATTCAGAGAAGGGAGCTTCCTGGAGGGAGGTGGTGTTCAGGCTGTGGGCATGACGGTGACCACAACCAGCGGGCCCCGGTCATAGTGTTCCGTTTCATAATCACGCCAAACCTTTGCGAGTACTCCGAGAGAGCTGCGATCACCTCCACTTCACAGAGAAACATGGTTTCGTCTGAGGCGATGAGATTACCTGGGGAAGTGGTAGCCTTCTCTCGAGGGAGACTTGATTAATCAGGGAAGGTCGTGCCTTTTTAGTTTTTTTTTTTCTTTACAGCATCTGAAAACTTTTGCTGTCAGAAATACTTTTGTATTTTTACAGGGAATTGCTTTACAGGGTCTTTTTCTCAGGGCGTACGCAGTTCAGTGAGATCTAATGCATGTATGGATTTGGATTTGTGTAACCAATCTGCACAGTCGGATAAGAGACAGGAAATCTGCAATGTTATCTCTTTATTTAATCTGTCTCAGCCACTGTGATGAGCGTCGATAGAGCGCTTCTGCAGGCAGCAGGGCTCTGAATCCATGGGGAATCTGGGAGTTGTGTGGGGTCTGGTACTCAGTTTTATTTTATTTATTTAAAGATTTTATTTATTTTATTTGACAGACAGAGATCACAAGTAGGCAGAGAGGCAGGCAGAGAGAGGGACGAGGAAGCAGACTCCCTGCTGAGCAGAGAGCCCGATGCGGGGCTCGATCCCAGGACCCTGAGATCATGACCTGAGCCGAAGGCAGAGGCTTTAACCCACTGAACCACCCAGGCGCCCCTGGTACTCAGTTTTAGAGTTGAAAACTCACCTTTATTTTTAAGAAGTGTGATTGTGTATTTTTTCTTATTAATAAGTAATATATGTACATTTTAGGGAAAAATGATAAAATTTTAAGAAATCCCATAACCCCTCATGACCTTAGCTAATCATAGTTAATCATATTGAGTATATTCTTCATATATCTTAGGTGTCAGCTTGTTGGGTGACCTGCTCTTTAATTGTAATTAATATATTGTAGTCGTTTTCCATTTACATTTTTAAATGTCGATTTTAATGAGTCCGCGGTATCACACAGTTTCCTCTGGGTCCGTGTTGTTGCTGCCTCCCTCTTGTATTTGTTCTGCTGTGATAAATATTCTTGAAACCTAAGTCTGTGTACACATCTGTAGCACAATCCTTAGCAGAAAATGACCGAAGCAGAATTGAATCAAGGACCCACTATAAAGTTTTTGGTGTCTGTGGTGAAATAGGTCTCCATAAACATATCTACAATGCTCCTGCCGGCTGTGCACCGAAATCCTTAGAAAGTCATGCTCGGAGGACCTGCTCCAGTGTGTGATTCCTGCCCGCCGGGGCTCTTAGAGGACCGTTGCCTTTGGTAAAGCTTGCTGAGGTGTAATACACACACACAGCACATGAGTCCTAGCATGCGGCACGCTGTGTGTAACTACTACCCAGATGAGGATCAGGAACATTCTGAGCACACCAGAGGTTCCCTCCTGCTCCTTCCCAGTCAGTCACTCCCTGCCCCCTGCTTCTCTTCCATCACCAGCGATCAAGTTTGCCTGTTACCTTGCTCTGGTGGTTCGGTTCCTCAGGACATCTGTGGATTCCTTCTTGTTGTCGCGTATGTGGCATCTTAAATTTCGTTATCGTCTGTTGTCTTCCATCACGTAGGTACTGTAGTCGGTTATCCATTCTCCTGTTAATGGTCTTTTACATGGCATCCAGTTTGGGGCTTCCGAGGATAAGCTGCTTTAGACATTCTTGTGGTTTTGATGGACAGATACATTTCCCTTGATCATGTAAACCTAGGAAAAGGTTTTCCAGGTCCTAGATTAGATGCGGGTCTCCCCTGTCGACCTCGTGGACTGGGTGATGTTTTGCTGAGGCCTGTCTTGTGCATGGCCAGATGTTGGCCACCTCCAATTTGGCCTCTCCCCACCAAATGCCCAGTGGCGCCCTTTCCTCCAATTACATCAACCAAACGTTTCTCCAGGCATTGCCATATGTCCCCTGGGGAGCCAAATCACCTGCAGCTGAGAACAACTGCTTAATTTTTTAAAAATTTATTTTAAATTTATTTTTTGAAAAGATTTTATGTATTTATTTGAGAGGGAGGGGAGAAGCAGAGGGAGAGGGAGAAGCCAACTCCCTGTTGAGTAGGGATCCTGGTGCAGGCCTGGATCCCAGGACCTTAGGATCATGACCTGAGCCGAAGGCAGATGCTTCACAGACTGAATCCCCTGGTGCTCTGAGAACCCCTGCTTCAGTACATGCTGCCACACTGTGTTCCAGTTCATCCAGCTGCCAGCGATGTGCGGGACATGCCATGTGTTAATTCAGCAACATACTGAACCCTGCTGGGATAAAATGATGAATGAGACCTGTCTCCTGGGGTCCAGCAGGAGAGACAAAGTAAAGACAAGGAGAAAGAGCCTCTGGGAAGCAGTGGGATCAACGTTAACAGGGATTTATATGGAATTCTGGGGAGGGTCACCTGGTCCAGCGGGGTTGGGGAGGAGGTGGCCCCCTGAGCTGCTTCTGGGAGCAGAGATAATGATTACTCAGGTGAAGAGGAAGGAACAGGGCATCTCCAACTCGGGCAAAGGCCAGGAGGAGAGAGAAGGTATGCCACTCTGCCCAGGGGCGAACCCACCCTTTTCCTACCCTGAGCATCCCGACCCGAGGCCTTATATACGAAAATGTCCTGAAACGCGACATGATGTCCTTGTTACCACAGCACAAGTAACTGTAGCTGGGATCCAAGGTCCCATGTTCAGGTGCAGATACAGATGTTTCCGGCGTTTCCTGGCGCCCACAGGGAGGGGAATGTGGTCGGCTCGGTGAGATCTATGAACTTAGGATGGAATCTCTGGAGAAGCCCTGAGCTCTGCCCTCGAAAGAAGGAAGAGGGAAAGGGAAAAACTCAACTTCTGTTGGCGGAAAGAGGCACGGTGTTGTCTCAGGGTGGGAGGGATGTCGTACTAAAAGGATAACAGGCTCTGAAAACACCCTGTAATGTGACGATGATGTTCCGCCCTGACTGGCACGTGGTGTAGAGAGCCCCTCTCCCCTTTTTGAGTTTCAGAAAAAACTTATTACAAAAGTAGGAACCCTGGGCAATAGTTAGCTGTGTGTTTAATAAGCCACTTTACTAAAAAGTTTAGAACTGCAAATCTTGACACTCTCACTGCGACAGACTCACTCCTTGGCCAGGATATTGGAAACTTCATCTGCTTCCATTTCCAGCTTCTAGGCTCGTGGACACCCCCACCCCATCCCCATTTCTTCTGTGGAAGAAGAGCGATCTTTTACAAATATAGGCTAATCTGATGATTCCCCGCTTAAACCTTCATGTAGCTTCTGGCTGAAACCAAAGGGAATTCCAGAGTCCTTCGCAAGGCCTCCAATGCCGACAGCTGCTCCGCAGCCTTCCTTTCCAGTGTCCCCTTAGTCCCCTGTCCTGCTGTCTGCCCATAATCTATTCATTTCCGCCTTCATGCCTATGGGGCCCGTACCTGGAATGTTCTTCATGGCAGGCTCTGCTTGTTATTTTGATCTTGATTCAGATGTCACTGCCTTACCCCATCCCTCTTTGCTGCCACATTTGCTAATATGTTTCCTTTGTGGGATGAGATGCTGGATGTCTTGGTCACAGTTAGGACACGGTGAGTCCTCTATGTTTGTTGAATAAAGGAACTAACAGAAGACCAGATGAACACACAGCTAGATTGTTAAAAATGAGGATGGAATCAGCACCAATGGAGAAATGTCTAAACGTTTTCTACATCCCAAATAGTGGAAGAGAGGTTGGACCACTCTTGAGGGAACGGATTCCCTACTAGGAAGGCAGCGAAGCAAGTCTGGGATGTGTTTTACAGGTTTTCTGTCCTGCATAGAAAACTGAACTTGGCCTCGGAGGAACTCTACAATCTTGGGCTTCTGCGGCCTTCCCCCTTCCTAAGAGCTAGAGACCCCCAGACAGGAGCCTATTAGAAATCTGAAGGGAAGCCAGCCTCTTGTACCCTTTTATCTATTTAACAAGTGCTTGTGTGTCCTGTACTATGTGCATATAGTGTTCTAAGAACTTCGTTTTTTTAAAAAATTTTATTTATATATTTGAGAGAGAGAGAGAGAGGGCAGGAAGTGAAGAGGGAGGGAGAGGGACATGCAGACTCCTCTCTGAGCAAGGAGCCTGACACGGCCCTCTCCCAGGACCATGAGATCATGACCTAAGCTGAAGTCAGATGCTTACCCACTGAGCCACCCAGGTGCCTCTCAACACTTTGTAACGTGTGTGCTCCTCAAAACAATCTTGTGATGTATTGTTATCCTCATTTTTAGTATAAGGAAACTGAGTCACCGATTGGTCAAGTGATCTCGGTGAAAGAGTTCCTTTGATTAGGGCTCGAGGAAACCCCATGCTTATGGCTTGAATGTGGAACACAGTATATCTGTTCAGATATGCTACTTAATGGTATTTCCCTTGTGAGGGGCCCTTGAAGGCCAGTGTCATTCTCCAGATCTGTCTGACCTGCTGCCTCTCTTCCTGGTGGCGGCACCTCATTTCTCAGCACCCTTTGTAGTGAGACGGGGCCGCTGCCTGGATTCAGCGTGGTGGAAAAGGAGCCCAAGGGTGGGCTCCACTCTCAGGCCTGGCCGCGGGGAGGCCCCTGGGAGCCACACGTCAGGGATGTTGGGGGCTGGCAGGCAAAACGACCTCGTATCGAAATCACCATTTGGAGAAAAGCTGCTCCTGCATCAGCCACAGCTCTCAGGAATTAAAGGCTTGTCGGCCAGAAATGAACTTCTTCCCCCGTTGGTTCTTGGTACGTTTGGTGGGGGGTGTTAGAGGAGCCGGGTTTGCAGACACAGACGCTGAAGAAAAGCGGATTCCTCCAGGGAAGTGGATTCAGAGCAGTAGGGCCCACGCGGCATTGCTGCGTGGGGACTCCTGAGGGGCTACGAGGGAAGACAACCCAGAGGATAAAAATCGATTCCCTTTCTCCTTGCTGCGACATTCCCACGGTGATTTTGGGAGTGGCCACGGAAGGGTGCCGGGAAGCCACGTGCATCCTGCGCTCTGGAGATGGGTGCTGAACCGCACGTCAGTGGTTTGAGGCTGTAGACGGTTTGGAAGGGGCTAGGGGGTCAGTTTATGGCTGGAGAGGACCTGGGGCAGGAGGCCTGGGCTGTGCGTGGGCTCCCCCTGTGACTTTGCACCAAGGGGCTCCTTCCCAGGGTTCTGAAGGTCAGGAAAGATGTGCGGGGAAGCCCAGAGCTGCTGGCTCATTCTGGGGAGCTTTATCTTTCTTCCTTTAAACTCCCTCTGTCCCGTGTGGCCAAAATGCACATGATGGCTTTTGTGCTACTTAGGAGATTTTCAGACCTTTGCAGCAACCAGGAACCTTAAAGATGGCAAACCCAGGGTACCTATATGAGGCAGGGGAAAGCAGGCGCTGTCTTTGAAGTTGGGAGTGGGAGGGCCCCAGAGCCCCCCACCCCACCCCAGGGTGCTTCCACACCCCATCCCGCTCAGTTCCTCATACTCTAATGTGAAGGACCTTTGGCTGGGACCTGGGTCAGGAGGGGAGAGAGGCCTCTGAGAGGCACCCAGTCCTTTTCTGAGATGGTGAAGAGGACACTGATAAGTCAATGAGATTCTGGTGTTTCAAAGCCACCCAAAAGTGTCTATGGCAAAGTGACTAAAAATTGAATTATTTTGGGTGCCTCAGTTGGTTAAGCATCTGCCTTCGTTCAGGTCATGGTCTCAGGGTCCTGGGATCGAGCCCCAAATCGGGCTTCCTGCTCAGTGGGAGAGTCTGCTTGTCCCTCTGCATATGTGCTCTGTCTCAACAAATCACAATTTTTTTTTTAAATTTTAAAGATTTTTATTTTATTATTTTGGATGGAACTGGAATGGGAGGACACCTGTTTCCTTCTTTAGAAAACTGTTACAAAAAGAAGATCATAGATTGGGAGAGAGGATGATTTTCTAGGAAGAAAAAAGGTAAATAAGTGTAATTGCCTAAAAGTGGTGACAGTCTTGCTTGTAGATGTTCCTCCTGCATTTTGGGAAGTTGGAGAATCCGTAATACTTTCAATTAAAGTTTTCCTGAGAATCCCCAGCTGACTTTGGGGGTGGGGGGCATTGTCCTTTGTGAAGATTTTGAGCTTCTGTGAGTGAGCAGACCTCCACTCCAGAGTGACATAAAAAGCAGTCTGCACCTCCTTCCTGATTTGTCTGTAATGAAACTTGCTTTCCTCAGGTCCCAGCATTCGAGGCAGATAAATATGTTCCCTTTCCTTGGCTCTTACTCATACTTCAGCAAGATTTCCCATGTGCTTTCCTTGGCTGGCTGGGAAACTGGACCACAATTTATGGGATCTTAGGGGACAGGTGCATAGAATTCCAGTGGGATCCCAGAACAGAAACTAATTGGAGATTAGAGACCATTGTGGTGTGAAGCTTTTCTTTGAGATCGAAAGAGGTGCATGTTATGCAAATATTAGCAAGTGTAAGTTCACACTGTCTATTGAAAATTTATAGACTCATTATGGTCACGAAGGCAGGAAGATAAGTAGATTTTGGGAAAGATTCAGGTAAATTCAGGGAGGTGGCAAATTACCCCAGGGAAAGTAGAATGGCTAAAGAGTATGGCCCACACTTTTTTTTTTTAAAGATTTTATTTATTTGCCAGAGATAGAGAGAGAGAGTACACACAAGCAGGCAGAGAGGCAGGCAGAGGCAGCGAGAGAAGCAGGCTTTCCGCCGAGCAAGGAGCCCGATGTGGAACTCGATCCCAGGACCTTGGAATCATGACCCGAGCCGAAGGCAGTGGCTTAACCAACTAAGCCACCCAGGCATCCCTGGCCCAACCTTTTTTTTTTTTTTTTTAAGATTTTATTTATTTATTTGACAGAGAAAAATCACAAGTAGACGGAGAGGCAGTCAGAGAGAGAGAGAGAGGGAAGCAGGCTCCCTGCCGAGCAGAGAGCCCGATGCGGGACTCGATCCCAGGACCCTGAGATCATGACCTGAGCTGAAGGCAGCGGCTTAACCCACTGAGCCACCCAGGCGCCCCCTGGCCCAAACTTTTTAAAAAGATTTTATTCACTTATTTGACACACAGAGAGCCAGAAAGCACAAGTTGGGGGAATGGCAGAGGGAGAAGGAGAAGCAGGCTCAGGGGAGCTGAGCAGGGAGGCAAATGTGTGGGACTCCATCCCAGGAGCCTGGGATCATGACCTGAGCTGAAGAAAGACACTTAACCATCTGAGCCACCCAGGCGCCCCCTGGCTCCAACTTCCAAAGATGGTGTATGAGATACCTTTGGTAGGAAGGAATGAAGATCAGCAAATGTCCTTGATTCTGCTTCTCAGGAAGGCATTGTGATGTGGTGCCCAGGACTTTGGAGACACACACATGCTTGGTGCCCTCTGGCTCTGCCACTAAAGCAACACCTTCCAGAGGGCAGCTGCAGGCACCAGGTGGCGTCACACAGGGTCAGACCCGGGAGGCACTCAGCCATGTACCCCTTCCACCATCCTGCTGGGGTTAAAAAAATTACCTATATATATTAAAAAAAAGGACCAGAATAGTGGGAATGAATGAAAGATAAAAGTTTCCTATGTAGTAGTGGTAGTTCTCTTGTAGTAATTTCTCTCTCTCTCTCTCTCTCTCTCTCTTTTTTTTTTTTTCTTTCTTGGTTTGTTTTCTGGGGAAGGGGCCTGCCATGTGGGTTTTCAGTCAATGATGTTCCCTGACTTAAGTCCTACCGCCCCCCTCAAGGGGGTGGGCTCTGAGGAAACTTTTTTTTTTTCAGGCTTTTGTTCTCTGGCGGTTTTTTGTTTGTTCACTTTTTTTTTCTCACTTTGACCGCTTTTGATGGTTTTTGTAGTTTTAGAGGAAAACAAACCGCACCCTGATCTCCCTCTCAGAGAGAAGCCTCAGTATGGCTGCAGAGCCCAAATAAGTTCCCCCTTGGCCGCTGGCAGAGCAGGTTCCAAGTCGCTGTCCCTGGGGATGGAGGATCTTTTGCTTGTACCCAAAAGCACGGCAGCAGCAGCTTTGGGCACCTCTAGACCGCTAGAGAGGTTCCAAGCAGCAATCGCACACTGAGATTTTCCCGCTGGCCCGGGCTGGGAGTGCCCGGTCTTTCTGGGTCTAAGAGCGCCCACCTTACATGCACCAATTTCAGGGAAGGCAGAGGTTCGCGCGCGGGTCTCAGGCTCTGAGAATGGGGCACAGGTCCGAGAGCACCAGGCTGGGCCTTCGCGCACCTCTCTGGGGCGAGAGTTTGGTGCAGGCTCTGAAACAAGGGCGTGTATCAAAGGGCACCGGCTGGGCCTTTATACCTCTCTCAGGGGAGTATCTCAGGCTCTATAGCAGGACTCTTGCATTCTGCCGCCTGGTGTGGCTCCCATCCCCTCACAGGAAACGGACCCCATGCATTCTCCTTGCTCTGGCAGCTTAGGGACCAAGAGCTGGTTTCACTGCCACCCTCTCTCTGACTCAGTGCCAAGGGAGGCTGTCCTGGGACCAGGGACTTAAGCCCCTGTCCCTAGCCGCCCCGATTCCCACTATTTCCCCAGAGATGCTTTGCTCTTTTGGAGTGCTTTCAACCAGTCTCCGAGTTAATGCTGGTCCCCAGACGCAGGGCACTCTCGCTTGTATTGGGGTATTACTTTCCAACTGGTTGCCTCTGGTAGCTCCCTCCCCCTTTTGTTTATCTTCTGATATCAGTTCACAGTTCCCACTCCGCTTTACCTGCCCACTGGCTTCTTCTCCCCCTGTAGAGATCCACACGTGTATAATTCTGATCTCAGGCTGATTTCATGGGTGATTGGAGTTCATGGGTGATTGGTAGGTAATCAGCTCATTTTGGGGTACAAGTTGAAAAGACGCCTCCTACTTCCGCGCCATTTTGTCCCCCCTCTTAACTTTTTTTTTAATTTTATTTGACAGCACAAGTAGAGGGAGAGGATGAAAGAGAAGCAGGATCTGCACTGAGCAGGGAGCTAGATGCAGGGCTGGATCCCAGGACCCTGGACAGATGCTGCACTGAGGGAGCCACCCAGACACCCTTTTAGAACTAGGATGCAGGTAGGAGAAGCAAGCCAGGGGTTCCTTGGCCCAACACTAATGACCATGGCTCAGACAAATCCATCTTCCACTTCAGGCTTCCAGATACTCTGCGAAGGAGACATTCCCCTTCCTGTCCCTGAATGCTCTGCCAGTTCAAGGCAGATCCATGTTTCTGAGGGTTCCTCTTTGGTCATTCTGTCAGGGACAGCCAAGAGGGCTCCAAGCCTGTGTGGACCCCAGGCCTGGGGATCCCAGCCCTGAACTCTTTGCTCTGCCCTTGATGACCCCAGAATAGATCAATTCAGCAACTGTCAATCCATGCCAGGCCAGGGAACAAACCCAGCAGTACACAAGATCAACTCGCCTTGGTCCCAGGAGACTGGATTCCCCAAGGAGGGCTTCACCTGGTCTCTGAAGGGGATTCCAGGGGTTCCAAGATGGCCATGGGTGGAGCCCACCAGGTAGAGAGGCCCCTGGAGAGTGTCCACTGGCACTGAGCAGAGGGAAGATCCCCTCAGGCCTTCCCTCGCGGCTCCACTGTGCCCTGGGGAGAGAAAAGGGCCAGCCACACCGCACCGGGGCCGCGGGGCCGCAGCTCGGCCGCCCAGGAGCAGCAGCGGGCCTAGCCTGGAGCTCAAGCAGAGGCAGGGAGCGGCAGGGAGGCCGGGACTGGGCGGGGACTGGGGTCCTGGAGTCAGCAGAAGAGCAGTGGGAACCAGCAGGGGGCGCAGCCAGCCCCCTCACCGGACAGGACAGAACAGGAGGCTGGGCAAGGGCGCGCAGGCCTGCAGAGAGGCCTGCACTGCTGTTTGCCGCCTCCCACCCGCCACAGCTCGCCCGCACCTGCCTGCCCCGCCCACCGCCTTCTGTGGGCCCAGCAAACTCACTGCGCAAGTAGCGCCTCCCGGGAAGGCAGGGGTTCTGGGCTGGCTGGGCAAGGCGCGGGGGAGTGCATCGGTGCCCCGCTGACTCAGGTACTGAGGGGCTGGGGAGGGGTAGGGGCGCTAGGCAGAGAGGGACACTGGGGCCCTGCTGCCCGCTGCCACCTGCTGCTTCGTCCAAGGGAGTGGGAGGGGGGCCTGGCGGACAGGTTCCTGGCGGCCTGGTGCTCCTACGCCCCATAGCCCTTGCCCCACAGCCCTCGCTCCACTTCTCGGTATCCAGGGAACCCGTGGGGCCCTACTGACATCAAGGGGCCCAGCCCCACTGGGCTCGTCTGGACCCCGGAGAGACGCCTGTGCTGACAGGCTTCTTTTCCAGAACTTGATGGAAAATTTTGTCCCTCAGAATCGCCGGGCTCCCCAGCCTGAGAGGCGCTGGCTCTGCCCGCGCAGCCTGGGCCCCACTGGGCCCCCTCCACCTCAAGTGCCTTTTACCCAGGAGCCCCAGGATACCATTTTTTTCTGGCCCATGGACCCCTTTCCCCCACCCCCACCCCCACACCTCTACTTCCACCCTGGGATCACTTCCATCTCCGGCCCCCTACCCCTTGTTGGTGGTCCTTGTCCACCTCCAGGCCTGACCCCTGGCCCCTCTCACCTCTGGAGTTACTGAAACCCTTCCACTTGGGGGCCACTGGCATCTGTGATCCCAGACTCCCGGGACTCCCCTCCACCTTGGAGCTCCCTACCCTGTTTCCTCTAGGAACTGCTGTGCCTAGAGCACCGAAACCCCACATTCTCAAGCCAGCTGTCTTTGGGCCAAGGACTCAGGTATCCTCAGGGACCCTCCTTTCCGGGGCACATACTCCTCTCTGTGCAGGAGAGACCAGAGAGAGCAGGCTTGGGGATCCTTCACTCCAGCTGGATGGAGGGGCAGAAGCTGGGGTGTGTGTGAGGGGGTGCTCACAGGTGGCCTCCCTGGGTAAGGAGCTTCCAGGAGGAAACTTCAGAGTGAGGCTATGATGTGGAAGCCTCAGGAAGCACTGGCTGCACAGACTCCAGGCTCCTGGCTTGGGCAGTGGGCATTTAGTGGCCAGAGCCCTACAGGACCAACCCTGTCCAAACCCACCCCACCATGGCCGGCTTTTTTGTCTTGAATTTGCACAGCAACCTTTTCTCCAGTATGAAATTGAAAGCTTTGCTTTGGAAAGTTTTGTGTCCAGGAGGCTCCTGGGCATCCACTTACTTTATTTCCGGAGGCTAGTTGAGGAGGGTGGAGTCTTTGGGACCTTAACAGCAGGTCTCCTGATCCTTCCTGACTTCCTTTTTTTTTTTTTTTTTTTTTTTTTGATTTATTTATTTGAGAGAGTGAGAGAGAGAGAGATAAAGAGCACACCACAGAACACATGCAGGCACAGGTGAATGGACCTGTGCCAAAACAAAGAGTCAGATGCTCAACCAGCTGCAACCACCACCCCCCGTCCACCTTTTACAGATGGGTTACATCTACACACTGTTAGGCGCTTTGCCTGGACCCGGCTAGTCTTACAGCAGTCCTAGGACACTGTCTCTTGCCCAGTGTCTCTGGTCAGTACCAACCCATGCCTCAAGTGTGGGAATGACTTCTTCCTGACTCCTTTTTTTTTTTTAAGATTTTTTATTTTATTTTATTTATTTGACAGAGAGAGATCACAAGTAGGCAGAGAGGCAGGCGGAGAGAGAGAGAGGAGGAAGCAGGCTCGCTGCTGAGCAGAGAGCCTGATGCGGGACTCGATCCCAGGACCCTGAGATCATGACCTGAGCCGAAGGCAGCGGCTTAACCCACTGAGCCACCCAGGCGCCCTTCCTGACTCCTTCTTAACTCCCTGTCCAGCCTGGGTTGCCCACCCCCCTCCAGGCTGTCCTAGTTGTATATATTGGATCTCTGTAGATAGTGGGCACCATCAGATCCTCACCTGTCGTGGCCGGCGCAACAAATCAACCAGGAACATGAGGGTAAGAGGATGAAGAAAAGAACTCGAGAAGCAGAGAGATGGGGGACAGGAGGAGCACTGACGAGGATGTCCAGCAGTGCTAAGTTTATTCAAAGCCTTAAGGCCATATATATAGTGACATTACATCTGTGTTTAGTTAAGCAACTATGGTTCCTCATGACGCCAAATGGCTGATGCCAGTACAAATACAGCAAACCTGAAAGTAAATTATGGGTTGTACTAAGGCAGCAAGGGCCAGCAACGAACTTTTTAGCCCAACCGAATTGTTCTCATTTGTTTAGTAAGCGTGTGGGAAGTCACGTAGGCGAGCGCACAACACATAGCACAGACTCTTGCCCAGTGCTACTGAGCTTTTCCCGTCCTAAACCTTTTGTTAGGTTATTTGGACTTTAAAGGAGGCACAAGTCAGGGTCTGGTTTGGTTCTCGTCTCAAGCCTTATTGCGGCCTCCCACACTCACCGAAATGAGAACATGGCTCAGGGTTATGGAGTGAATATACCCTTTAGGAAACATTAAAGGACATAGCATAACTGGTCCGGGGTCACCCAGCCTGTGAGAGGCATGGGTGAGATTCAGACTGCACTGGGTGCCACAGCCATTTTCAGCTCACCTTAGTGTCCAACCTGGTCCCAGAAGGTTCCTGCTCAGGACTTTGCTTTGTGCTGAGCTGGGCTTGCTTCCTGCCTTTGAAGCCATTTTCACAGTGTATCCCCAGCCCACCCTCTCACATTGAGCATCAGTGCTGCCTTGGCTGGCCTCTGTTGATCGTGCCATTCCTCTCAATCCCTCTGTCACCCCTCCGGCCCACTGTCCTACTGTCCTCTGTCCGGTGGGCCAAGTTCTGAGTTTCTTACCTGCACTTCCTCTTAACTGTGCTCTGTTGAAATCCTCTCTAACAGGGAAGACCTGCTTATCGGAGCAGCTTGATTTGGAATCCATCTCCCCTGGAGGTCAGAGCTTCTGACCATCATGTCCCCAGCCTCAGCACTGGGGATGCCTGCCCAGCCTATTCTGGGTGCTCGTGGAGCTCTGGGATCTTGGAGAAGATTTGCCATGAAAATAAGCATTTATACATAACACGGAAGAGAAGATTTGAGGAAATTGAGTGAGTGTCATCTGGTAATGTTTGTGTTAGGATGGTTCTGAAATTTCTGGGCCCTGAGTTACCAAGAACCCTAGGTTGCCCAGCTGGAAGGACCTCAGATAGATCAGCTGGGCTCCTCACCTCATTTGACAGATGGGAAGTTGAGGCCCAGAGCTTAGTGCCACAGAGCAGGAGTGAGGAGAGATGTTAGTGACAGGAAGAAATCATAGGGTAAGCACAAAGTGGCTGAGCCTGGGCTTTGTTTATGCAAATGAGTTGCTAAAACAGTGGGCCTGAGGCTGCTGACTCTATCTAGTGGCCAGCAAGAAGTAACACCAGCCCACACCTTCTGAGGTTTAACTCATGCCAGGAATGATTCTCAATGTTTTATTTGTGGGCACCTGGGTGGCTCCGTTGTTCAGCTGAGGTTATGCTCCCAGGGTGCAGGGATCTAATCCTCACCAGGCTTCCTGCTCAGTGGGAAGCCTGCTTCTCCCTTTCACACTCCCCCTGTGTGTGTTCCCTCTCACCCTGTCTCTCTCTCTCTGTCAAATAAATAATAAAATCTTAAAACAAGAACAACAACACCAAAATGCTTTATTTGCCTTAGGAGATAGGGTCTGTTATGGCTACCATTTTAATGCATGGAAATATGGGCACAGGGGAGCTAAAGGAGTCCAAGGTCACACAGCTTGCAAGTAGAGGAGCCAAGATTTGAACCCTGGGCAGCCTGCCTCCAGAAACTGTATTATTTTTTCCCCTTGTGTATGTCATTTTTAAAAACCTTTCCCTGAATTCTAACAGAGATGTGTAAACATTGTTAAGCATGTAGTTTATTGATCATCACAAAGCTTAGGTTCTGAAGCATTGCAGCAAGCTGGGGTGGGCTTTGATGTCAGAACTGGTTGGAATCCAGTTCCTGGTGCTGCATGATCTTAGGTGACTTACTCAGCCTCAGTTTCTGCACTGAGTTTGGCAGCCTTGTGATGAGTAGAGCGTGTGACAGTGCCTAGCGGGTTTGGTGCCTGGCGAGTGTTTAATAAATGGTTTTCTCTTCTTAATAATGAAAATTCTAAGTTGTGTTGGTTTTGTTAAGCAGTCCGAATACCTTCCTCATCGGTCAGTTGCCTGTCAGTCGTCTTGTAGGTACTTGTGATGAGTCACTTTGGTAAGTCACTATATATAGCTGAAACATTTGGGGGTAGTTGGGGGACACCCCCCCCGCCCCCACTGCCCCTGCATTGAAAGTCTGTAATTTAAAATGTTCCACCTGTGCCTTTTTTTTTTTTTTTAAACATAACCACTTTGGGACAGTGAAAGTTATATGTCTTCTCCTTAGGGTTGTGACGGAGCCTTTGGGGACCTGCAACAGCTTACTTCGTTTCTGTCTGGCATACTGATGGGCCAGAACTTATTTTAACAACATTCCATCACATTCCAGGCACCTGGAAGGAGGAATATGTTGAACTACTCAGAAATTATTTTTTGGAACTCTTTTTATCCTGAGGAATAACCCATTTAAAAATTGAATGACCTTTATGGTTGACTTTTCCACTCTACATAATGCCAACTGAAAAACTCGTTGTTTTCAGCTGCTTCTGCAGCAGTGGGAAGAGCAAGCCTGTGGGAGTCCTCCCCCGGTTGGCCCCAGCACAGAGCTGCATCATTCTACACACCCCTCATGCCTTGTCTCCTTGTCTGTGAGGTGGTAATGATGGTGCAGGGAGCTCCAGGGGTTGTCGTGAAGGTTACAGAGATGGGGGGTGTAAACTTTGAACAGTGTGCCCCACATAAAATGCAGATCTGGTGAGCAGAGGCAGCTGCTCACATTAATTGTTGATGCCAAGGCACTGGAGTTCCACAACAGCCTATGCCTTTCTTTCCTGGGTCCTTTTTGTCTCAGCCACCACCTTAGAGAAAGTGACTCAGCAAGGCTGGTGCTTGTGGAGCCCTCTACAAATCCAGCTAATTCACACGGGCGATGCCCTGGAGATAAGGGGGTTTTCCTGGGTGGTAGGACCCCATTTCAGAGGCTTAACTAGCCGGTTTCTCCTAACTGGTCCTGTCCTCCAGGGTCAAGTTGAAGGCCTGCCAGGAGACTGGTGGTCTCACCAGAGTTTTCCACTGGAAGCATGAAGGACCCCATGGGGCCTCGTGCAGAATGACATGGGTGTTGGGGGGAGAACAGAGGGGACATCGCCTGTACCATCATGGGCAGGTCACTATATCTGGCTCACGCCGGCTTTCTTCCCATCTGGGAAATGGCAGAAGACCATGCTTTTTCACAGGAGGGATGAGGGTTTAGGGAGGTATTTGATGACTGTGTTGGGGCTGCATGAGTAACAGAGTTGACGGAGGGGCCTTGGAGTCACAGACTTGGGTTCAGGCCCCTGCTGCTGCCACATAAAAGTAGATCGCTTGGGTAAGCCATGGACCTCAGTGTCCTCCTCTGTGCACTGTGGATAATACCTAGCATGTAGGTCTGTGAGGGGTACAAAATAGAAGGCCATATTAGGAGCTTAGAGCAGAGCCTGGTACTCACTAGATTGTAGTTTTATGGAGATACTCTGGCATCACTGGTGTTGCAGACCTGGTCCTACCCTCTGGAAACTTTGGCTGTGTGACAGGTGGCTTATGAGGCCGTGGCTGACAGAAAGAAACGGTGTCTGTATTTTCTTAAGATTAAGGGTACAGAGGGGTGCCTGGTGGCTCAGTCGTTGAGGCATCCAACTCTTGGTTTCAGCTAGAGTCATGATTTCAGGGTGGTGGGATTGAGCCCTGAGGTGTGATCTGCTCTCAGTGTAGAATCTGCTGGAGGTTCTATCTCCCTGTATTTGTGTGTGTGTGCTCTCTCTGTATCTCTCTCTCTGTCTATCTCTCCCTAAAATTTGAAGCTGTAAAAATAAATAAATACATACATGCATAATTTAATTAATTATGGGTACAGAAATCAGTGATGGAGCTGGGCTGATGGGACGCTTGGCAGCAAAGACAGGTGCACCCTGCTTGAAGGCTCGGGGGTAGCTGCGGTGTCACCAGTGGTGATGGGGGTGTGAGGAAGTTGCCTCGTGCAGCATCCAGAGAGGAACTTAGATGGGGGGGTTCCAGGGAGTAAATGCCCAATAGTAGGAAGCATCTTCAGATGAATGTCAGAGGGTGTCCTCATGGATGGGAAGGCACCCTTTCTCTCTGAAGCTGCCCACGAGTGGAGGTGTGCCTGCTGGGGACATAACTAAATCATTGGGGTTTAGCCTCCTAAGCTGTTAATTTATGAAGATGTGGCCAAGACCTTGTCTCACTGTTTTTTAAAGAGAAGTAAATTAAACTGTTGTTTGGTATGGTGTTGTCTTCCAAAGGCTCATTCAGAGTCAGTGGCAGAGCTGCTGTGGGCTTTCCAACTTGTCTTGAAAGCCTGGTCCAGGCAAGGGTGAGGGATATTCCCATCTCTTGGGGTCTCTTGCCCTCTCTGTTTATGGCAGAACGTGGTTTTGTGACTGGTAAATAAACAGGCATCCTGTGCAGATCCTTCAGCTCTTCGTGTGGCTGCAGTAGAGGAAATTCCCATTCACTGGGCACAGACTGTGGCTGGACGGGCGGTGTGGCGGGGCTCTCACTGAGCATTCTCCTTTCACGTAATCCCCGACCAGATATGAATTTTGTGGTGTTGCCACTTTCCTGCTGGCCAGGAGGGAATTGAGGCCCAGGAAAGTTACACTTTCTCGCTGTGGTAAGCGGCAGAGCCATGGCAGCCGGTCCAGGCCCTGGCTTTCAGGTCTGTTTGCTGTGAGCATTTCCTCTTGTGTTTCCAGCTTTTGGCCTGTTTGACCTAACAAACTACTGATGGTGTATTGATAATTCTAATACTCTCGACATTGTGAAAGATTAGCTCTTCACTTTGTGCTAGAAATGTTTCTTGCTGTATTTTTCTTTTAATTAAAAAAAAAAAAGTCAAAGTCCCACGTTTCTGCCCATTTGAATCTCCCTGAGTCTCCCTGTTGTGAAGTGGTTGGGTTTGGGGATTTCTAGGGCAGGGGCCTAGTTGGTGGTGGCTTTGCCTGGAGGAGCCCATGGCTCAGGACTTAGAGTGGGGACTGGAGCAGTGTGAACTGTGGCCTGAAAATGTGTTCATGTGTGCTGAGGTGGTGCCCAGATTCTTTTGGAGGATGAACTGAGGTTTTGATCAGTAGGTTAGAGAAACACTTGATGGAATAACACTGATAATTTTGTTTTTGTATTCAATCCTAATTTTGTGTTTTCGTTTTCGTGTAGTGCAGTGTGCTCTATGTTCTAAGAAAAAAATTGGCAATCAATTCATACAGTATCATGATTTAATAATCCTTCCTCACTCACCGGGTCATATTTCAGGTTTTTATATGTAGTTTTTATATCTGTAGTTCTGTTTCTGAATTCTGCATTTTGATTCATTCCTTCATTTTTAAATTTCTTATTTTAAAGATTTTATTTATTTGAGAGAGAGAGAGAATGAGCTAGGAGCAGGGGCAGAGGGAGAAGAAAAGGGAGACTGACTCCTCACTGAGCATGGAGCCTGATGTGGGTCTCAGATCCCAGGTCTCTGAGATCAGGACCTGATCCAAAGGCAGATGCTTAACAGACTGAGCTACCCATGTGCAGCCACATTCCTTCATATTTTTATTTTTACTCCAGTGCTGCACGGTTTGGCTGGTTGCTTCAGTTTCTGGGAGGGAGGGAGATGACCCCCTCCCCTGTTCTTCTAACAAGTTTGCTTTTGCTGCGTTGACTGGAGAAGGGCCAGGCTTCCTGAAGATGAGTAGGATGATTCAGTGACACCCAAAAGGCAGTGGCTATCATTGTTCCCACTGTGCTTCAACAACTTCACCCACTGACTCTTTGATGATGGCAGCCACCAGCAAATCTTCTGCAGAGGACTGCTGCCTTGGGATGCTTTTCTTGTGGTGCTGGACTTCATTCCCCCTGGCAGCCAGTACAGCTAGGATTAGAACCTAGGAAAAGTCCCATTAAAACCCAAGAAAGTGGGGTGCCTCAGTGGCTTAATCGATTGTCTGCCTTTGGCTCAGTTCATGGTCTTAGGGTCCTGAGATCAAACCCTGCACTAGTGTCCGTGCTGGCTGTGGAACCTACTTAAAATCAAACAAACAGAAATCAGCCCAAGAAAGTACGATCCTTTGTGTTGTTCTATACTGTGGATCAGATTTTATTTTTCTTTTCTTTTTTTTTCTTTCTTCTTTCTTTTTAAAGATTATTTATTTGTCAGTGAGAGAGCACAAGCAGTGGGAGCAACAGGCAGAGGGAGAGGCAGGCTTCTGGTTGGGTAAGGGGTCTGATGTCGGACTTGATACCAGGACCCTGTGATCATGACCTGAGTCATGTTAGGCTGCTGCCTAACAGACTGAGCCAACCAGGCATCCCCCAGGATCAGACTTCAATAACCCTACCAGATTTCTTTAGCTTTGACATTTTAAAGGACAATGAAAGCTAGCTAAACCTACACCAGGATTCTGCATCTGCTGGGGCTGTGCTGTCCGGGCCTATGTGCCTCCTGTTCTTCTAACCCCATCAATTCCACCCATGTTTTAGCCAGAGAACTGTAGGCAGGTGTGGGTGTGTCACTGAAAGCTTTGACTCATCATTCATATCTTTATTGTAAGCTTATAATCTTTATTTTTTTCTTTTTTTTGGGTAAGATTTTATTGATTTGTTTGTTTATGAGAATGAATGGGGAGCAGAGGCAGAGGGAGAAGCAGACTCCCTGCTGAGCAGGAAGTCTGACATGGGCAAGATCCCAGGATTATTTATGACCTGAGCCCAATGCAGATGCTTAACCGACTGAGCCACCCAGGCGCCTCTTTATTTTTCCTTTATTGATTATCTGCCTTTCTGAGGCAGCGTTCTACCTGGGTTTTCATAACTCCACACTAAGGTATTCTTCCACTAGTGTGGCCTGTTTTGAGGTAATTCCTATACATTCTGGCTATGCTGCTAAATGATGCTATGATCTTGGACTCTTTTTTTTTTTTTATCCTCTCTGAGCCTTGGTTTCCTCTGTGCTAATGTGGATAATATACCCTCTCTTGCAGATGTGTGGAGGGCCATGGCTGACTTGGATGCAGTTGGAGTCATCTTGAGGCACATGGAATACACAATTTATCTTGATTCCTGTCTTGATAATGACATCTTGATTTTCATGCTGTCTTAGAACAAGTAGAACTTGACTTACATGTAAGTTGTGAATTCACGTACTTTTGACAGAGGTGTTATTTTAGTTTAGTTTAGTTTAAAGTAGGCTCCACACCCAGTGCAGAGCCCAGTGTGGAACTCAAACTCACCACCGTGAGATCAAGATCCGAGCTGAGATCAAGAGTTGGCCGCTCAACCAGCCTAGTCACCCAGGCATCCCTTCTGTTTATCATTTTTCAAAAAATGTGACAAGTAACACTTTCTCTGCTTGGACCTGTCCTCACACCTGCTATGCTGGTCTGGGGGTCAGACGTGTAGCTGGTGTGGTGCTGGTGATGTTGAGCAAGACAGTTGTTAAGTCTTTTTACCCTAATTGCTGTTGTCCTATTATTTCCCTTTTTTTTTTTTTAAGATTTTATTTTATATCGTGGTGATATATGCTAAAACTGTTGCTTCTGGTCCTGCCTTAAAACTTGAATATGTAGGGCATTTTTTAAGGATTCATCCCTGGAGATACAGTATTTGTTTTTCTCTGTCTGACTTATTTTGCTTAGCACAATACCCTCTAGGTACATCCATACTGTTGTAAATATCAGGATCTCATCCTTTTTGATGGCTGAGTAATATACCATTGTGTGTATGTACCATTTTGTCTTCTGTTGCTGGACACTTGGGCTGCTTCCATATCTTGGCTATGGAGAAAAAAATGCTGCAGTAGGCTTAGGGGTGCCTCTGTGCTTTCAGAATGTCGAGTCTGATGTGTCAACTGCCACAACAGTCGTGGCAACTCAGGAAGGGAGCCAGGTGCAGGAGGTAAGAGGAGGAGTGCAGCTTTAGGCAATCTGAGTTGAGGTGTCTGTTGGACGTGCAGGTGTAGGTTCTGGTTGGACAGTCAAAATGTAGGAATGGGTGCTTGGGGGAAGAGAGATGCAATCATGCTGTTGCCAAGGGATATATTCCTTGTAGAGAGAGTGACAGTTAAGGATTTAGGGTAATTCCTTCTTTTCTTGGGCAGATAAAGGGGAAGAATAAAGGAGTAGTGGATGGAAGGGGAGGGACGTGGCTTTGATGCCAGGAAGGCATTTTTGCACAGATGTCTAGAGAAGAGAGATTTCAAGGAATGAAATGTCAGCAAAGTTCGATGATGTGAAAAGTTGCAAAGCAGCTTGATTAGGGGGTGGGGGTAGATCGAGGAGGTTGTCACTGAGTACTGAAAGAAAATGGGAGGTGACTAGTGGAGTCCTAAGCCAGACATAGAGATAGAGTGCCTGGGCGTGATACCATGGAAGTCACACACAAGAATAGCCTTTTAGAAAGTTTGATGGTAAAGACACAGACGATCATAACTCCAGACATAGCTTGGACAAGGGTGGGTTTTACAGGCTGTGTTTACCTATTTGCAGGTTGACTGAAGGGAGATGACAGATGGTGCATGCTGCTGGATGTTGTGGGTTGAGATGGGATCAGGTATACAGAAAAGCACACAGAGAGGAGTGTATGGATGCCCTGACTGCTTCTGTAGAACACAAGGCCAACATTAGGCATGGAGGGAATGGAACGTGGCTCAAGGAGATGTGCAGTCTCAGATACAGACCACATGGCTCAGAGTCTTACAGGGCTCTCCTTGCCTTCGCGTGGCCCTTCTCACAGGGTTTAAGTTTTGAAGAGTCCTTTTGTTTCTCTGGGTTTGGGGTGTGACTGGAGAGACATAGCAGAGAGCAAGGGCTGAGGAAAGACCAAGAGGGCAGGAACTCACAGAGGGGAGTCTACTACCCTCTCTGCCTTTTCTGGTATGGGCTCTCTCCTGATCTGGATGGACGGATGACCTGCCATTACTTCTTTTAAAAATGCATTTGGCTTTACCCTGCCAGAAAGCAACACATGTTTATTGAAGAATAGTGGGAAACCCCAGAGAAACTGAAGGAAGAAAATAAGCACTCAGCTGAAGACAACCATTCAAAAGTTCTGGCACCTTTTCCTCCCAACTTTCACTGAAGTTGAACAGATAAATGTATATATATGAAGTGATTTCTGGGAAAGACCAGAAAAAAAAAAAAAAAAGATACCAACAACAAGAAAACAAAAAAGAGAACAAAGCAGAAGAAAACGGTGTTCATTTTCTTCCTGAGGCTGCCCTTCCTCGATACTGCTACTTGGTTTTACTACCTGCTTTTCTCCCTGGGCTTTCTTGACAAAACATGGTTCCACTACTTTTACCTTCTTCAAAGTGTTTGACAGAGTCGTTTGCTTTCAACATGGAGTTTGAGCAAAATGGACTATTGTTTTAAAATATTCTATCATGTGTGCTGTAATATCTCATCCTGGACATGATACAAATGCTATGATAAAAAGAAGAGATGCTTTTAAAGTGATCACCAGAGTTGTGAAATTCATTGGCATGATCCTTCTTTTTTTTTTTTTAAAGATTTTATTTATTTATTTGACAGACAGAGATCACAAGTAGGCAGAGAGGCAGGCAGAGAGAGGAGAAAGCAGGCTCCCTGCAGAGCAGAAAGCCCGATGCGGGGCTCGATCCCAGGACCCTGGGATCATGACCTGAGCTGAGGGCAGAGGCTTAACCCACTGAGCCACCCAAGCGCCCCGACATGATCCTTCTTTTGAGGGTCATAATTCGTTTAATTTTTTTCTGCTCCAGCTTAACCTTCGCAGTCTTCAGTTGCTATGTGCATTAGACACAGTATTAGCAGTAGTGGAAGTAAAAATACTCCTGTCACCCTTTACAGGTACCATTTTACTAGCATCTCCTTACCACTGTAGCAGCTTTAAACCCTGTTTCCACCCTGTTCATTCCTTTAAATGCCTTTTCCTTAAAACCTTTTCTTAGTTTTTGGTGTTCTATAGCTTTACCACAAAATGTTTAATTGAAGATTTATCATCTTGCTTGGTATCTGTGCATTTCCTGTATTTCTGGATTTATCATTTCTGTAATATCCTCAGCTGTTTTCTTCTGAAATTTTGACTCTGTCCTTCTGCTGTACTTCCCAGGATTCTTATTTAAACCTCCCGTCTGTTGTTCGTGTCTCTCAAGCTGTTCGTGTCTCCCATCCTCTTCTCCTGCCTCCTTGTGTTGCATTCTGGGGAATGTCTTCACTTCTTGGTGCAGTGTTGTGAAGTCCTTCATTCGGGGTTCATCTACTGCCCCACCATTCTGGTGTGTTTTCTGTTGTGTTTTACGTCTCAGTGATTTTTGGTCCCTGTTTAACTTCCTTCAGTTCCATGTTCACACTTGGCCTGTTGCTTTTGATAGGCTCTTGATCCTTCTTCATTTTTAAACCTCTTTTGTGTTCTTAAACAATTAACATGTAATATTTTCTATTTTGTATCTGATCATTCCAGTGTCTAAAGTCTTCATTTTCCCTCAGTCTTCTGTCTCTCACAGTGGCCTCATTTCTTGCATGCTCTGTGAAGGGATTTTGAGACCAGATTTATTGGAACATAGATGTAATCTCTTTTAATTCTGTTTTTTGGTGTTTTTTTTGTTTGTTTGTCTGTCTGTTTTTTCCTGGAGGGTTTGTCTTTCCTTTGCCAGGAGGCTGGGAGTGTTCTTGGTTGGGATCACTTTGGTTCCATTTGAGGGTCCTGGTTTATTAAGGAAATCTCAGGTTCAGTTCCCCCAACTTACCGTGTGGTGGGAACGGGGTCTGGAGGGCACAGGCCTGTAGAGATTCTGCAGTGAAAATGGCATTTGTTCTCTGGCACCCTGATTTGTTTCTCTTGAGCTTGTTGCTTACAGATCAGGTTTTGGCTCACTTGTTTCTGCCACCTCCCTCTTCCTGCTTCCTTTCCTACCATTTTCTAAGTCCTTTGCTAGTTTTCCGATGTCTTCTAAAGCCCAGAAATATTTTGTGAATTCCATTTGCCATCACTAATTGCAAGTCTCATCCTGCAGCAGGAAGGCCAGAGCCAGACACTGTAATGCTCTGCCTCCCACAGAGGAGATTTTAATACCCTCTCCTCGTGTTCAGAAATTCTAGATTGGAGATGGAGTTATGGATACATTACCATCTACAGAGGATTAGTTGCCTATATAATAGAACAAGTATGCATTATTCTAATCTTCCTAAAACTTCCATTTTGCATAATAAATATGAATGAATAAGGAACCCGCATTACTTTAGTTTATGCAGATGTTCTCTTTCTGTCTCTGGCTTTAGATGGTAGATTGTCATTTATATGGTTCATTCTGAAAATTGGGTAACTTCATTCTTATTTTCTACATGTTGGTGCCATATAAAGTGATGATTTATGGAGATTCAGAGGTAAATATTTATCAACATCTAAATAATTGGGGAAGGCTTCCTTTACAAAAGGTAGAATTATTAAGACCTGTTTAATCACAGAAGGGATATCCTGTAAAGCTAGCCCATAAATAAAAAGTGGATCAGAAGAAAGCAGAGAGAGGAGAGAATTTGGAAGGAGCACGTGGAGGGACACCTACTGCCTATCCCTGTAAGTCAGGGGCAATCCGGAAGGGAAACCTTGTTAAAGGAGGCAGTAGTGTTTAGATGTAATGAGCTACTGGAAACCTCACAGTGTTCTGGTGAAGCAAGTGGTGTGCAATCAAGTCCGCAGCCCAGTTGAAGTTGTGGCTTCAGGCAGCAAGCGAGCAGGCCTTTCTGTCTGCCTTTATCTCCAGTGGGAGCGACTTGTCCTCCTTGAAGTCAGCCTCCAGACATCTTTTCCTGTCGCTACACATCTGTGCATCACTGAGAATTTCTGCGGTTGCTGCTTCATGGAGATGTTTGTCAGTTTTGGGTTTTGTTTGTTTTGTTTTGTTTTTTACCGAGGTTCACTTGCTAACTTTTCTCTTCTCTTAAAAAAAAATATATTTAATCTAGGGGTGCCTGGGTGGCTCAGTGGGTTAAAGCCTCTGCCTTCGGCTCGGCTTGAAGGCATGATCCCAGGGTCCTGGGATTGAGCCCCACATCAGGCTCTCTGTTCAGCAGGGAGCCTGCTTCCCTTCCTCTCTCTCTGCCTGCCTCTCTGCCTATTTGTGATCTCTGTCTGCCAAATAAATAAATAAAATCTTTAAAAAATATATGTGTTTAATCTAGGGGCACCTGGGTGGCTAAGTGGGTGGGTTAAGCCTGTTTCTTCAGCTCAGGTTATGATCTCAGGGTCCTGGGATTGAGTCCTGCATCAGCAGGGAGCCCTCTTCCTCCTCCTCTCTCTCTCTGCCTCTCTGCCTACTTTTGATCTCTCTCTGTCAAATAAATAAGTAAGTAAATAAATCTTTTAAAAAATATATATAATCTCTTCCAGGAAGAGATTATGCTGAGTGAAAAAAGTCAAGCAGAGAGAGTCAATTATCATATGGTTTCACTTATTTGTGGAGCATTACAAATAGCATGGTGGACAAGGGGAGATGGAGAGAAGGGAGTTGAGGGAAACTGGAAGGGGAGGTGAAACATGACAGACTATGGACTCTGAAAAATAATCTGAGGGTTTTGAAGGGGTAGGGGGTGGGAGGTTGGGGGAACCAGGTGGTGGGTATTAGAGAGGGCACGGATTGCATGGAGCACTGGGTGTGGTGCAAAAACAACGAATACTGTTACACTGAAAAAAAAAAAATATATATATATATATATATATATATATATATATTTCATCTCTTATTACCATGTATTTCAAATGGTAGTGAGGGATGATGGTGTGGGACCCCATGAAGTGAATTTACACTGCCATCTTGACCACAATATAAGTGTCGTACACAGCTGTCCTGTGTCCCCTTTCGTTCTGAAATGGATTCTCTCTTCCCAGCTGTTATCAATAGAAGACAGGGGTCTTTGTTCTTGTAGGTGACTTGTCCAAGATCGCACAACTTTCGAGGCTTAACCTTTGGTCTGATTGTAGGACCCATTTTCTTTAACTCAGTGCCATGCAACCTACCATGTAGGACTCTCAATACTCTCCTGCTTTTGAAGCTGTACTCCACAGGCCACGTCTACCAGTGCATATCTATTTTTGTCTAGTTCACTCATTTATTGCACACATTTACTGGATGCCAGCTATGTGTTTCAGGCACCTTTCTAGGTGCTGGCGATATGGCAGTGGGCAAGTCAAACACAACCCCCTGCCCTCATTGAGCATGTTCTATTTCCTACTACTGGAAGCATCCACCAGGAACAATGGACTTATGCCAGAAGTCCAGCAATGATATGAGTTCCAGAAATTTCTGAATGGTTCTTTGTGGAAGTGATGATTTGGCGGCAGCCCTCAAGGTAGCTACCTGCACGGGCAAAAAAAAAAAAAAAGGAGGGCTGGTGTAGAAATGCCTGATGAATGGGCTTCAAGGTCAAATAACTGAGCCAGGTCTTTAAGGTCTTATTTAGCTCGGAGATTTTTCAAGAACTTTCCATGATACATAAGCATATTATAGAAAAATCCCTATTCAAAGCACACTGTAAATTTGGAGGATGATTGTCTTTGCATTATTTTTGTGATTAAATGACAGTTGATGATACAGGCACTGTTGTAAGTCACTTATCCCTGTGCAAACACTTTGTGGTAAATTCTTTTATCATCCTTATTTTTCAGAGGTAGAGACTGATGCAAAGGGAGAAGTTTGGTGGTTCTCCACTGGCCACAGCTAAGCAAGCAAAAAGCAAAAAGCAGAGCCTGCATTGGAACCAGGCACTGTGGCTCCAGACCCCAACTCTTCACCCTTGGGCTTCTTGCAGCACGCCTGATTTCTTGTCACTAAGAACTTGGTGCAGGAGTTTAACGGTACCTTTAACTTCTAGTTTTTCTTTCTCAGAACTGAATCTGCATTGCAGTGCATCTCTGCATAAACATGTGTTTAATTTTGTCACCTTTAATTTTGTTTTTAGGTAAGATCTGAAGGAGTCAATGTGTTTCTTCTGTGGCTTCAAGCACTTCAGACAAACATTGCAGAACAGCAGGTGCTGATTTTTGCTTGCCTCGTGCCTGGTTTCCCAGCGATCATGTCATCCAGAGGGACCTGCATGGTGGAGACACTCATCAGTCCTAGCCCTGGTGTGGCGGATGGTGAGGAACATTTTAGCCAGCCTTACAGGTTGAAATGACTCTGGAAGTTCTCTTGAGGGATTCCTCAGCTTGTCATGATCCTGAATAGAACCCTTTATTTCGTAGATGGGTTTGGAGGAGGAATTATCCCCTGCTCTTGTTCACAGTAATGTCTTACAGACATTAGAATAGAAAGAATCAGAGCCTTTTTTATATGCAATGAGGATGGGAGACATTTACTGAAGTGGTGGAAACAGGAATGGAAGGGAGGACTCAGATGTTGGAAACAACAGGAAGCGGAGACACATCATGTATCTGGAGTGTTTTCTTGGCTGTGAATGAAATTTAAATCTGCCATCCAAAACTACTGTTTATTGTCCTCAGCATGATTGTTTCACGAGTGGACATTCATCTGCTCACCCAGCCCTGTATTTTCATGCTGCATTCATGGAAAGACAGTAGCTGCTTCCTGGGAAAGTCATGGCAACCGTCTGTGTCCCATGAGTTTTTAAGGAACTTGCCAGTTAGGGCCAATGATTGATTAATGCACATCACTTTATTGCCCAAAGACAGGTATTTGATCCTTAGGCTGACCAAAGCAGAATTTGGCAGAGAGAAGAATAGTTTAGAGGGAGAGGTGGCTTCATGGGAGTTTGTACCGTATTTCCAACCCCTTGATGCTCGCTGGCCTGGAGTGTAGCGTGAGCAGGTTCCAAAGGAGGGGAAGATGTATTTTAATGAAGGCCATTTTTTAAAAACCCTTTGAACGTTGGTGAAAGAACTCCTTTTTTTCCCCACTCTGGAGCAAAGATATATCCACAAGAATCACTCCACTCTTGCCGGCCATATCAGGGGAAAGGATTGCTGAGGACCAAACATGCTTTTTCCTTCAAGTCCTATTGAACTGTATGGTTATTCAGGTAAAAGCAAAATCTTGGATAATTCAGGAATCGTCTTTCTCTTGATAGGAAAGAGGAAACATTGCTTATTTTCTCCCAGCTCATCCATATTTTGTATGTTTGCTTGCTTGTTTGTTTGTTTGTTTTTTGAGTTGACTCTTTATGATATTTCACTAGAACTTGAATATGTGCTATATCCCATCAGCAAAGACCTGGCATACATAATATTTTGTGTGAGAGTGTATGTCAAGCAAACATTTCAGTTCTCCCATCGGCTTTTATAGTACCATATTCACACAGAACACTTCACTTCTAACACTGTGGCTGAGGCTGTGGATTTTTCCCTCACCAGGCAACTCTGCAACACCAGCTGGGTGTCCTGTAGTTTTACTCAGCTTTGACACTGTCTGCCTTGATATGGCATCTGATCCCACAGGTTAAGGGCTCAGTCCCGTGAGACTGTTCCATCACATTCAGGTGCCAGTCATAAGTAGGAGGAGCCCAGGTTACCCACAACTTCTCTACAACTTGGCTACAAATCAGAGGTTCCTTCAACTCCTCCTCCGGTTCAACTGAGTGGCTCGCAGAACTCTGGGAAACATTTGTTTTCATTTGCAATTTATGAAAGATATGATAAAGGATACAGATGAACAGTCAGATGCAGAGACACAAAGGGCACAGTCTGGGAGGGTCCCAAGCACAGGAATGTCTATTCCTGTGGAGCTGGGTTTTATCCCCCTCCTGGTACCTGGATATGTTGACTTACCTGGAAGTTTCCTGAAACCCCTGCTATGAGGATTTTTTTAAAAAGATTTTATTTATTTATCAAAGAGAGAGAGGGGGAGAGAGCGAGCACAGGCAGACAGAATGGCAGGCAGAGGCAGAGGGAGAAGCAGGCTCCCTGCTGAGCAAGGAGCCCGATGTGGGACTCGATCCCAGGACGCTGGGATCATGACCTGAGCCGAAGGCAGCTGCTTAACCAACTGAGCCACCCAGGCGTCCCTGCTATGAGGATTTTTATGGAGGCTTCCTTACATAGATGTGCTCTGCTTTTAGCCCCCTCCCCTCTCTGGGGGAATGTAGGGGTTGGGGTGGGGGTGCCGAAGATTCTAAATTCTAATCATGGTGTGGTCTTCCTGGTGATGTGTCCCCACTGAGGAGCCATCTCGGAGCCCACCCAGAGTTGTGTTATTAGAACAAAATATTAAACTCAAAATGGATGGAAGACCTCAATGTAAGATAGGAATTCTTGCCAGTTTTCTTAAGGTGATTCTTTCTCTCTGCTATCCCTCAAGATTCTGTCCTTGCCTCCCTTCCTGACTGCACTGTCCTATTGGGCAATCTTGCCTATTGGGCAGGTGGAATGGACCAGTAGGGTCAAAATGCACAGCTTCTAGAAGGCAAAGGGATACTCCAGTCTGCTCTCAGGACTTTGGAGTCTTTGTGTTTTTGGTGCTGGTGAAAGGAAATGAGAGAGGAGAGCAGACAAGAAAGAATGCTAAGTCATTAGAGAGAACTGGTAGGATAAAATACAGGCATGATGAGTAGAATGAGTTTAAAAACATGATGCCATTGGGTGATTTTTTTAATACTCAGTAAGAATATTTTTAACAAAGTGAACCATTTAGTTTTGAAATATTCATTCTTAGCATAATTTGAGTTTTAAGATAGGATTACATTACATGATTGTCAACATTATTTGTCACCATGACTTTTTTTTTAATTTCGGATAGGAATTTTAATAAGATACCATTTTATTTCAGTAGACATTTAAGTTAAAATTTAAATGTATATATGTTCTTTCCCACATATTATCCAAAGGCTACAAATTAGAGTGGAAGAATAAGGAGAATCAAGATACTTGTTTTAAAGTTCTTTTTACACTGTTTTGAAAATATTGTCGTCCTCATTTATTTCCATCATTTACCATGTTAGCAAAATCTACAAACTTGTACTTGGTAAGTACTGATTGGGCTGGGTATAGAGGATGTCCACAGGGAAGCTGCCATTCTCTTTCAAAGTGACCTTTGTTTATTTTTAAGCAAAATAGTCACTTTATTCTTATATTTAATGGTAACTTTATTGTAAGAGGTTTAAAGTTTTCTAATAAATGATTTTACCTATTTGTACAAACTATTTATTTGTACCTCAGGAAGACTGTGGCTCCTAAAATAATTCAACATGTGTCATGATTCTTCTTGGTATAATTATATTTAAAATTAAGTTTTAAAATTTTAATTTTTAATTGAAACTGTTTATTGAAGGCAGTGTTTATTTTCTCATGCAAAGATGTTGAAATAAACATTCTCGTTGAAGTCTTCTCTTAACGGTGTTGAGGTATGGTGACCCCAGACCCCAGACCTTGCCCAGTGGTGAGGTAGACCATCCCAGGCCATGCAACTGCCCAGAGTAGCCCTTCCTTATATCCTGGATCTTTCATCCACTACGTGCTACTTACAGCTTCTTATGGAGGGGCCAATATTTGGGCAACTGTGCAACCTAAGGGCAGTAAGCTCCAGAAAGGAAGGAAACATGAGGGAATTTCTAGTTTCACTGCTCAGGGTTTTTTGGGTTTTTGTTTGTTTGTTTGTTTGTTTTCCCCTATGAAAAATGAAGGCTCACAGGACATAAGTATCCCTTTGATTGGTGCTGGGGTGGGGAAGCAAATTTTCTTCTCCCTATTATTGGAAAGCAGGCAAAATTAGTTAAAGTGAATAATCAGAAACAATTTGGGAGGGAAAGAGATCACAACAGGCATTAATCCATGTGGTGAATGTGGACTACTAATTCAGTTGTCTTTGGGTGTTTACTTACATACACACAAATGTGCATGCTTGGATCAGGGGAAAGCAGCAAAAACTTGATGCCTTTTGAAATATGTAGAAGTACTAACCTTTAGAGGTACCGGGCTGTGTATTTGTTAGCTATCTGTATATGGGTATTTTTTTCAGAACTTGATTCTGATTTGATAAATAGTCTATATTCACTGTGGAAAACATAGTATACTTTAATATATTGAATTAAAGTTCTTTATTGAGAACTTGTCTGCCTCATGCAAGTGCCTCCAGGTATATAAAAGGTGGGAGGTCGGGGTACCAGGTGGTGGGTAATATAGAGGGCATGGATTGCATGGAGCACTGGGTGTGGTACAAAAACAATGAATACTGTTATGCTGAAAATAAAAAAAAAAAGAAAGTAAGAGAGCTGGACATACAGCAAGTAGTAGCTCAAGTCCAATACCATGTAACTTTTTGTATTGATTATGAAATTTAAAGGAGAAAGGGACTTTTTTTTATTATTCTATTTCTTTTCAGTGTTCCAGAATTCATTGTTTATGCACCACACCCAGTGCTTCATGCAATATGTGCCCTCCATAATACCCATCACCAGGCTCACCCAACCCCCTACCTGCCTCCCTTCTAAAGCCCTCAGTTTGCTTCTCAGAGTCCACAGTCTCTCATGGTTTGTCTCCCCCACCAATTTCCCTCAACTCACTTCTCCCCTCCATCTGTGTTATTCCTTATGCTCCAGAAGTAAGAAACCATATGATAATTGACTCTGCTTGACTTATTTCACTCAGCATAATCTCTTCCAGACCAGTTCATGTTGATACAAAAGTTGGGTATTCATTCTTTCTGATGGAGGCATAATAATCCATATTGTATATGGACCACATCTTTATCCATTCATCCATTGAAGGGCATCTTGGTTATTTCCACACTTTAGTGACTTTGGCCATTGCTGCTATGAACATTGGTGTACAGATGGCCCTTCTTTTCACTACATCTGTATCTTCTTGGTATATACCGAGTGCAGTTGCAGGGTCATAGGGCAGCTCCATTTTAATTTTTTTGAGGAATTTCCACACTGTTTCCCAATGTGGCTGCACCAAGAAAGGGAGTTGTTATTAATTCTGTGGAGCTGGTCAAGTCAAAATTCAAAGATGAATTTTTTCAGACATAAAGTAGTTTATACTGATTCTATTCTTCAGATTCATCTACAAGGAAAAGGCTATAAAACTAAAGTCCCATGGATTTTATTAGGGTAGTATTGGATGTTAAAGTACCTGAAATGATGAAGAATGTCTGTACATTCTTCTAGATTTGTTTCAGTCCTAAAATATTAAATTAGTTATAATGTATGTGAAAATATCCTTACTATTAGAATTGCTTATCCTTTCTCAAATTTTCTAGTGGCTTAGTACTTAGTACTTCCACCGCTGTATGCCATAGCTATAATAAGCAAGCAGTAACAGGAGTCACCATCCCACCTTTGTCAGGTCACAAGGCAGAATCAGAAACAAGTCTACCAAAAAATGTCATCCCTAATAATTTCTGGTACTTTAATTTTAAAGTTTTAGTTGATATTCATCCAATCAAATATAGAGCTGAGGTATATGTTTGTGAGAAATTGAACTGTTTAGGGTGGTGGCTTACACTCACTCCCCTAATCATGTATTCTGTTTCCTTCCAGACATCCCCCATTTGAGACCAGCGCCAGTGTATGTACATTACTACAACTCAAGACAATGAAAACATTTATAGTATAAAAATTCCATACATGGCAATTCACATTGTTTTTATTAAATGGATTATAAATTTCTTTTTGGAAAAAAGTATCTAGCTATAATCCAAAACACTCAAAATCGAGTTGCTGTACTGCCCCAAATCATACAGGTATGTCATTCCTCTTTTTCTTATATTTTACATAGGTAAAAATACACTAACACATACCAAAGTAATTGACTCATAGGGGTTTTGGTTCCTAAAGGATGCTGGTTCTAGGGATTATGTTTATGGGTGGGCTCTCTCTCTGTTGCTGAGGTGTCAGAGGGACTTCTGAGATAGCACTTGCCATGCCCTGCTGACATTGCCATGACAAGGTGATCTTGGGGGCCAGGGAGATGTTCTGAAAACATGATGTTGTGTGCAGTCTCCTGGACCCTCTCATTTTCCTTCCTTTGCTCAAGAGCCAGTGACATCAGAGCATAAGACCAGGGGCCTGTGTTGCCTTCACCCATCCCCAGCACCAGGCAGGCCCTCAATAATCATGTAGGTGGGCTGTGGGAAGGACCTATTTGACTGCCAAGTGCCTCTTGGCATCTCAGAGGGAGCAGTGGAAGAGATCTCAGGATTTTGAGGTGCCATGATGGAATGCCTGGAAGAAAAGGCAGACTCTCTTTAGAAGGCTTTCAGTGAAGACCTCTTTCTGTGTGGGGCCCATGGTATACCTTCCCTCTCTTGTGGTCCTTGGTCATAGAGAAATGGGCTTTCCCAGCAGGTTGAGTTTCTTAGAGACTTTGTGCTGTGTAAGGAAGGACAACTTGGGGAGGTTTGAGAGGGGCTGCTTCATGGCAGGGGCCTGCTTTTATGCACAAAGCATGGTCCCCTTAGAGTAGCTTCGCTGATGCCCCAGAGTTGCCAAAAGTGTGACTAGGCCTGAGCTGCAAGAGTTCACACACCTGAGTGGCAGGTAGCATCTTGGTGGAGGAGCACCAAACTGAGGTCCAGAGCACGTGTCCTCATTGATTAAGAACTGACTACAGAGCTAGACAAACTTATTGTCAAGAAGTCTGAGGGGGATACAGTTACAGTAAAGAGCAGCAAAATACTTACTGAAGATTTTGAAAGGGAGCTTTGGGGTGCGTGGATGGCTCAGTTGGTTAAATGTCTGCCAGAGATCAAACCCTGTGGTGGGGGGTGGGGAGTCCCTGCTAAGTGAGGAGTCTGCTTCTCCCTCTCCCTTTCCCTCTGCCACTCTCCCGGTCTGTGCTCACTTTCTCTCTGTCTCTCTGTGTCAAATAAATTTTATAAATCTGTTAAAACATAAAAATACAAGAAAGATTTGAAACTTAAATTCACTAGTTGTACCATGTAATAGGAACCCTGTAAACAGTAATGATCACTGCTGAGAACAAAATTGATTTTTTTAAAGATTTTATTTATTTGGCAGAGAGAGATCCCAAGTAGGCAGAAAGGCAAGCAGAGAGAGAGGAGGAAGCAGGCTCCCCACCGAGCAGTGAGCCCAGCACAGGACTCGATCCCAGGACCCTGAGATCATGACCTGAGCTGAAGGCAGTGGCTTAACCCACTGAGCCACCCAGGTGCCCCACAAAATTGATTTTCCAAAGGAATATCCCAGAACACTGAGGAAAATTTCAAAGAGATGGAAATGAGAAACGAATAAGTAAGATCTGAGGTCAGGTCCAAATCTACCTTGCAAGTACCCTGAGGACAAAAGGAGAAAATAACAGAAGTTATAACTGAACTAATGCAGCATTTACTTGAGCTGAAAAACAGTCATGCCTTCAGTTCATAAAGCCTTCAAGTCCCAGGGAGAATTAGCTGAACAGACTCAAACCAAAACAGACGTAAACCTATTTGACTTTCAGGGACTAAGAAAAAATTGTCAGAGTTCCAAACAGAAACCACCAGTTCCTTCTAGAAAATGATACAGAGTATCATTGAATATTGACTTTAAGCTCTATCCCTCAGAGCTGAAAGAACTCTCTTTCTTAGAACTCTTGCTTCCTATCACATATGTAAGCAGATGTCAGATTGATTAACCTTGTAAATTGGTTTAAGTTCTAACTCTACAAACAAAATGATAAAGAATTTGGAGACAATCTAGGGGCATGTAAAAATTTGGGAAGTGGTAGACTACCTTAGGTAGAGATAAGACCCACAGACCATAGAAGAAATGACATGCCACTTTATTTTAAAAATTTGAAAAAGATTTGTATATCAAAAAAGAGTAAAGCGGGGCGCCTGGGTGGCTCAGTGGTTTAAGCCGCTGCCTTCGGCTCAGGTCATGATCTCAGGGTCCTGGGATCGAGTCCCGCATCGGGCTCTCTGCTCAGCAGGGAGCCTGCTTCCCTATCTCTCTCTCTCTCTCTGGCTCCCTCTCCGACTACTTGTGATTTCTCTCTGTCAAATTAATAAATAAAAAGCTTTAAAAAAAAAAAGAGTAAAGCTGCATGTGGGCAACAGGCTGTGAAAAGCATCTGTAACATCAGCTGTTCAAGGAGTTCATGTCTCTGACGTGCCTACAAATTGAGAAGAAGACAAACAGTCCGATTGAAAAACAGACCAAATGAGAGGAAGGAGAAGTTCATGGAAAAGGAAACAGAAATGACCCTGGATTTCATAGTGAGCCAGGGAACACCATTAGTTCTGGACCATGTTGAGACACCTTTATTCACTCACCCTGTAGACAAAAACTAAAAATCATCAGGTAGACAAAAATTTGCATGAAATCATATATAAGAAACTCAGCCCCACTCTTTGATAAATTTTACAATCTATTTTGTGTGATTGTTAAGTCAATTCAAAACAATCTGTTTAGAGACTCTGACTGTTCCCTACTTGGTTACAAATTTTCAGGGAACCATCACTGTATTTATTGAGAATAATTTCCTCATTCTTGAAAAATACATTTGAGTGATGAAAAATAGCAAGAATAATGGAAAAGCCCCAAATTCAAGGTTCTAGTTTTCCCCCCTCCCTTAGTGGGAAAGGAAACTTTTCACACATGTGAGTCATCTACTTTTATTATCTGGATTTCTTAGTTTCCGTAAAGTCTGACCTCCTGAATCAGTTTGGATGGTTGTCTCATCCTAACTCAAACTGTCTTAAAGATTAAAAAAAAAAACAAAAAACAAAACCTTCAATCTCATAAAGATGCAGCTCATGGCAGTGCTTGCAGAGAATGTGTTCTATTCACACTGTCTCCATGATTTTCTCCATTTTTCCCTACTGTGCCCTTTCCTTCTGGCCAGTTTGTCTTCCACCCCCTGCTGACTGTGTGATGGCTGCCCGCAGTGGGGGCACTGCTTTTCTTTTTCCCATTCAGAGACAACCCAGATATTTCTGTAAAGCCCTTCCCGTTTGTGTGTGTGGGACAACCTAGGTTACTGTCTCTCATAGAACAGTAACAAGGCACTGACTGTCGTGCAGCTGGCTGTGTGAATGGCCCAGGAGGAACATGACTGGCTTCCATGACAGACCCCTTCCCTGTAGTGTGGATGGGGCCAGCTTCCTGTGAGTCACCTGGGCTGCAGTGGAGAAGGCACACAGTGCACTGGGGTTCAGGGAGGGGGAGGGAGGAAGGATGCTGGCAGTCAACTCTCCAGATCCAGTACTACCACACCCTGAAGATAGTCCTACCTAGAAATGGTCCCTGCCATTGTACAGACTCAATATGTCTCAGTGAGTTCTTCTAGTAGTTTTTAGTGCCACTGTAGCAAATGACAAATTCTCAGTGGCTTGAAACAACACAAATTGATTATCTTGCAGTTCTGGAGGTCAGAAGTTCAAAAATCAGTCTCAGTGTGGTAAAATCGGGGTGTTAGCAGCCTGTGTTCCTTCTGGAGGCTCTAGAGGAGAATCCACTTTCTTGCCTTGTCCTGCTTCTAAAGCTGCCTGCATTCCCTGACTTGTGGCCCTTCATTGCACCACCTTTTATCCCTCTGTTTCCAACTTCACATTGCCTTCTGATTCTGATCCTCCTGTCTCCTTATGGATCCTCATGATTACATTGGGACCACCGAGGTAATCCAGGATAATCTCTCCCCCCTCACACCTTAATTTAATCATGCTTGCTAAATCCCATTTGCCAGGTAAGGTAAAGTACTCAGAGCTTCTTGGGCTCAGGATATGGTCATCTTTGGGGCAGTCGCTATTCAGCTGGTCAGTTGCCTCCTGTGCTCCCTTTTATGCCTCACACCTCATCTCACATGTGTCTGCTGTGTTCCTCTCTTCATCTGCATTGCAAATGAGAAATGCAGCAATTTAAACCATTGAATATTAGATTTTGGAGATAGTTGCAGGAATAAAAGCACATATAATTTTATTTGTGTCCTAAAAGTTTTTGTTTGGAATTTTAAATTTTATCTAATTGTCCCTAGGTAAATTAAATATGATTCAATCAGTTGAATCAGTTGATCTGAAAAATCTTTTCAAAGAGTATACCGCTGTTGTAAAGGCCCTTCAAAACAGTATTTTGAGTGCTGTTTCCAAATGAAGTTTACACTTTCACCCTTATCACTGTATTAAAGGTCATGTTGGAGGGTTTTGTGTGTGTGTGCTTTTTTCCAAAGTGAACTTGCTTCTCTATCTAAAACTAATACCTCTAACAGTATTTTTCACCAGGGAGGAGAGGAATTAGTGTATCTTCTAGACTAAGTTTTCTTTCCACGTGAAGAATCTGTTAGGACTAATATTCATGGGAGAAGGAAAAGACAGTAGCTCTTACACCCCATATACTATGTTGACAACAACAGTATAAGCCTGACCAAAGCTGTACATCTTGGTGCATCATTTCAGCTGAAACGTGTTCAGTGAAGTATGATTTATTCCTTAGTAATTCATTTTTGTGTGAGATAAAAGTACATCAACAGAAATTAGGGAAAGCAGAGTGGTAATTTTAAAATTGCATCATTGACTGTTTTTTTTTACCAGTTCTATAAGCACATTAATTGATATTAAAACCCATAAAAGCTCATTTGGGAATGAAAAAGAAAGTTTGAGGTGGTATTGATTTTTTAATGATATTTGTATTTATTTGTATGATTACGCTTAGTTACACTTTGATTGAGTCCGAATGTGCCCTTCAACAATAATCCATGGGCTCTGGGTTTCCTGAAGTTGTATGTCATGGGGTGAACAGTTAGAAAAAGTGAATCCCACCAATTGACAACCCTATGGGGGTTTATATATTACACAAACACATTTGTTTGTTGACTGTCACTCCAGTACTTTCTGTGTCCTAGAGCTCCACCCACGTGGTGCAGGCTGCCCCCATCTGTGCTAGAGAATCATGACGGGGCATTCAGTGGCCTTAGGCATCCCCAGAGAGCTGCAGTTGCATCCTCTCATTTCCCACCTAGTTTGTGGGTATCCCCCTTTAGCTTGACCCTGACAGTGGACAGGTCTCAGTATGAGCTGTCTGTGGGAAGAAACAAGATGTTGGGGGGGCAGCGGTAGTTGTTGATGGGAAGTTTTAAGTGTCAGTTTGTATCTTGCAATTTTCTGAACCCTGGCAGTGCAGGCCTGGGCCAACCTGGTATGTTTGTTTCACCAACCAAATCTTCCTCATGTGCCCAAGAAGTGAAACCATATTTGCATTTGCCACCAGAATCAACTAATACTAAATAATAGTTGAGAATTCCAGCTTGATTATAGTGAGTGGAAAATGGACCTCTCTCTGGTTAATTCTTACATATGATTTTACTGTTCATCTTCATAAAAGGGATAAGAAATGAGGAAACGTGGATTATCAGTTTGTTTTCACTCTCATCACTCACTGCAGTTATAATTTTCAAAATACCAAGATGTTTTTCAAAAGTAGTTGTTTTTTTGTTTTTTGTTTTTTGTTTTGTTTTGTTTTTGTGGAGGGAGTAGGGACTAAGACTAAGGAAAGCATTGTTCTATCAAGAGAAGTCGTTTTCAATTTATGGTATGATGGGAAATCCATCTCATATGTCCTATTTGGATAACAGAGCTCACTCTTAATTTTTTTAAACTTCCTTTGATTTTTTAATTGAATTATAGCTGACCCACAATGTTGCATTCGTTTCAGATATAAAACAACAAGATTTGACAAGTCTGTATGTTATGCTGTGCTCGCCGTACTGTACCACCAACCATATTACCTATGCTGTGCCTTTCGTGCTGCAACTTATTAATTTTGTAACTGGAAGCCTGTTATCTCTCACTGTATTTCACGCATTTTGCCTGTCCACCCGCTGCCTCCTCTTTGGAAACGGTCAATTTGTTCTCTGTAGTTATGGGTCTCTTTCTGTTTTTCTGTGTGTTCAGAGAACTTTTTAAGATAACTTGGTGCCTTTAAACATATTCCTTGATTTCCATTAGTTTGGATACGTATTTGCCATGTTACCCAATTAGTTATGTAATGACTTCAAAATTTGGGGGCTTAAAACAACCCTTTTGTCATATTACATATGTTTTGGGGGTCAGAAATTAGGGCAGGATCTCATGGGGCAATTTTTATGCTTAATACGGCATTAACTGAGGTCAGTGGGTGGTGGCCTTCAGCAGGCGGCTGCTTGGTCTAGAGGATTCAGGATGACTTTATGCACATGCCTGTCACTTTGATGGGTACAGTTGGGAGATGAGGCTCAGATGGCCCTCCACTTCCGTGCAGTCTTTGTAACAAGGTTGTTGGACTTATTTCCTGTCCACTCAGAGCTCCAATAGCAAATGTTCCAAGAGAGGGGTTCCTTTTGGACTGGGGCCTGAAACTGACACGTTTATTTCACTGTTTAACACAGTCACATAGCCCATGTGAATCAAAGGGAATGGGGAGTCATAGGATTTGTGATCATTTTTTAACGTGCTACATATGTTCATATGTGCATTTTTTCCCATTTCTCTGACCTGTGGGAAAATGGAAGTTATTGATCAAAGAGTCACAGGTTATCAAGCTGTATGAGAGACTTCAGACTTAATCCAACCTCCATACTTTATAGATTAAAGAATATTTATGTAGGTGCACATGTACGTCTCCATATCAGTTATTATATATACACTTGTATATCACTAAAAATGGTATCTGTGGATTAGCCAATTCTTCTATCTTCATAGGAATGAAAAGGACTCGTCATTCCCCGGCAAATCTGAAGAAAGAAGCCAGAGCAAGAGTAAGGGAGAAAGAGAGTGAGAGGAGCATCTGATGGGATAGGATTTCTTACAAAAGGACTCCTGAAGTGACCAGAGAAAACAGACCAACAGAAAAGGGCAGACTTTGACCAAGAGGTGCTCAAAGACATGAATATCCACATGGAACAGAAGAGGTTTTAACGCTATTCCCTACTGATGTAGCCTACATACTAAAGAGGACATCAGAAGTTTTCTGGAAGATACCATAGAAAACCATTTTGAGGACCTGGGGGCGGTGGCAGAGATGAGTGGAACAGAACACCAAAAACAGGAAACCCAAGAAAGCTTGGGTGCCGCTTCCAGATGGCGACGAGAGAAGAATTAGGCACAAACCAGTCAGCTGGAAAAGACTGGGAGCAGGGGACAACAGTTGAAAAGGACGTCTGCCAAGAGCAACTCGACAGTCTCACTTTTATTGGATAGAAAACAATAGCCAATAGAAGGATTGAGGAAGGTCAAATGTAATCCCATCTTGCTGACAAGCAAGAAGGAGGATAAAGTTTATAGTTAAACAAGCACATTGAAAGAACTCTTCTAAATAACAACAGGCACTTCTGGGAAGAGAAAGGCTCTATGGCGGATAAGGGAGGCAGGCGGTTTTCATTCCACCCTGAGCTAACCTGTCGTTCCCGGGTGCTCCGCTTTCCTGAAGCAGGCGGCATTCCGCCCTGGGCCGGCCGGGCTTCCAGCCAGCGAAGCTTCTGTGAGGGGGCTGCATTCCGCCATGAGCAAGCGAGGTATCCCCCGCTGCCCAGCTTCTGTGAAGGGGCGGTGTTCCGCCCCGAGCAAGCTGGGCATCCCCAACTATAAGTGCTACCATTTTACTTAAAACTGTGAAATTGGGTCAGATTTAAATTTCAATTTATGTTAAAACATTCTGTAAACTGTGTTAAACTTTGACATTTGTTCCCTCTGTTCAGTGAATAACACTATATCATATTCTGAAAAATACGCTAATTTTCATTTTGAAAAATATCCCTTTTTCCTCTTATGGTAATTATTAATATGAATTAATAGTAGAATTTGATATGGTTCCATATGCCCATAAATACTTTATTGTATATTATCAAATTTAATAATGAATATAATGTACTTCTTTGGACAATTTTTAAAGACCAGTCTACTCTTAAAACAAAAAAATGGAGACGCACTTCTTTAGTTCACACAAATTTCATTTTATTATATATAACCTCAGATAAATTTCAACAAATCATAATTTATTAAAATTATGTCTACCTAAAAATCTCATAGAAGAGTAAAACCATCAAAAATAATAATAAACACACACAACACACACACATCAACCATGTATTGGCAAATTACAATTGCTGTAACAATACATTAGGCATTCCACTGTTAAGGGCTATCAAAATTTCCATCAGTGACAATAAGATTTGTATCCAAATGGACTGATTTTTCAGAATCCAAGAAAAAGTCTCCTAGGGTTTATTTAAAGATAAATATTTGAACAAATACTTCTTAAATTTAGGAAATTCAGAACATACGATTAAAGAATATTTGCAGTGCAGACTATATTCAATCCATCCTTCAAAATGTGCCTTTGAGTACATAATTCTGTTTTCTCTATCTAAATTGAGCTGTCCTCCAAGGAAGTTTTCTAAAATGTGTGTCTCTGTGTGATAAATGTTCTAAGACCTAACATGCTTCATTGTATTTTTACTGTGCTCTCAAATTTAATCAATAATTTGCTTGATGTATAATATCTAGTTTCAAATATCTTTTCCATCTATACAAACCCCCAGCTGTCTCCTTTATATGCTATTACTATTGAGAATTCTGCTGTCAGTATTATTCTTGTACATTTTAGGTGATCTGTTCTTCTCTTGGGCATCATTTATGCTCTTCTATGTTTTTGATATTCTTAAAACTCACCATAATGTATATGAGTGGTTTTGTGTGTGTGTGTATTTTGTTTTGTTTTGTTTCTGATTTCTCATGTTTGGCATCATTTTAAGTCTGGTAATTTTTATCTTTCTTTAATTCTCCAAAATTTATCTCAGTACTTATTTAAATATTTTCTTTATTTTTTTTTCTTTTCTGCTGCATTTGGGCAGAAGTCATTAATTTGTTTGTTTGTTTGTTTTTCCAACTCATTTATTCATTTTACAGCTATATTCATCTTAGTCTCCATTTATTGTATTCTTTATTTCAACAATTTTCACTTAATTTATATTCACAGTATAGTATCTTTTCTTTGTATATGTGTATCATTATTTTATCATATACTTTTAAGCTATTTTTAAAAATATTTTACTTATTTATTTGACAGTGAGAGATCACAAGTAGGCAGAGAGGCGAGCAGAGAGAGAGGAAGGGAAGCAGGCTACCTGCTGAGCAGAAAGCCCAATGTGGGGCTTGATTGCAGGACCCTGAGATCACGACCTGAACCGAAGGCAGCGGCTTAACCCACTGAGCCACCCAGGCGCCCTTTTCAATCTATTTTTTAAAAGTACAGTCATTCCATTTTTTTTTAAGATTTTCTTTCTTTATTTATTTGACAGAGAGAGATCACAAGTAGATGGAGGGCAGGCAGAGAGAGAGAGAGAGAGAGAGAGAGAGAGGGAAGCTGACTCCCTGCTGAGCAGAGAGCCTGATGCAGGACTTGATCCCAGGACCCTGAGATCATGACCTGAGCTGAAGGCAGTGGCTTAATCCACTGCGCCACCTAGGCGCCCCTAAGCTATTTTTTTTTTAATTCCTGTTCCAATAACACTTGGATTGCCATATAAAGTTAACCACATCATCTTTTTTAGGTAAGTAATTGTACTTTTTATATGCATAGTTATTTTGGTCCATGAGTTCAGCTCCTCTTCGGATCATCAAATCTCTGTAAAGTCTGGGTATGCTAGGATTTTCTAAGCAACAATAAAATACATTGAAACCTGGTAGCTTAATTATAATAATGTTTTCTTTCTCAATCATTCACAATAGTATTACATTCTGAGTAGCTTCCTTCTATTTTGCAGCTATAGTGTTTGGAAAAACTTGAATTGTGATATCACTGTGATAATGTGAATTAGTCAGGGTTTTTCACAGAATCGGGAAGAGAAAAAAAGGAAGATATTCTCCAGGGCCAACTCTAGAAGTGACTATTAAAACAGCTGTCCAAATTCAATTGAACAAAACTCAGAAATGCCATCTCCAGCGAAATACAAAGAAGATTATATATAGTTCTGGGCACACACATCTCATTTGACCCAATGATGTACATCAATGAAAGACTGAAGGCCAATCACCACTCCATGGGAGAATTTAAAAATAAATTTACTAATGAGGCCAAGAATTCAGAATCACAAATACTTCAAAACTAATAATAACTGCCTTCACTTGATGTTATTCTATAAGATAAATCCTACGATCAAGTTTCAATTTTAAATTCTTACAATTTTAAATTCTTAAATCCTTATGAAGAAGCATCATTTGGAGGGAGCAGTTTTCATAATTTATCATCCATCAGCCTTTTTTTTAAAGATTTTATTTATTTATTGGACACAGAGAGAGATAAAGAGAGAGAGAGAGATCACAAGTAAGCAGAGAGGCAGGCAAGCAGGGAGGGAAGCAGGCTTCCTTTTGAGCAGAGCCCGATGTGGGGCTGGATCCCAGGACCCAGAGACCATGACTTGAGATGAAGGCAGAGGCTTAACCCACCACCCACGTGATGAGAGAGCCACTCAGGTGCCCCTCATCCATCAGTCTTAATTGATTGGAGGAAAATGTGTGTAGGAATAATGCCTTAGGGAGCTAATCTCTCTAAAGAATTTTCAAGTCTTTACCCCTTCAAGGTTTTTGTACAGTTCTGATAGCCTCTAAACATCCAGCTGATTTCTACAGTGACAGGCCTGTTAAAACCTGTCTTCAAACCAGGAATAGAGCTTGAAACATACCAGTCAAGAGCAACTTTGAGTCTTTTAAGGAATTTATCATCATTTCTTTGTTTTTGGTTAATATCTGAAATAGTTCCATATTACACTTGCATAATTTCTCCAGAGCTGACTTTGAAGGAGGCATTCAGTTCCAGCTAGTTCCATATTTTGGCAAGAACTATAATTCTATATATATATATATATATATATATATATATATATATATATATATATATATATATATATATATATTATAAACATATTTTAGGGCGCCTGGGTGGCTCAGTGGGTTAAAATCTCTGCCTTCGACTCAGGTCATGATTCCAGGTTCCTGGGATTGAGTCCAACAGTGGGCTCTCTTCTCAGCAGGGAGCCTGCTTCCATTCCTCTCTCTCTGGCTGCCTCTGCCTTCCTGTGATCTCTGCCAAGTAAATAAATAAAATTTTTTAAAAAACATATTTTATACCAGTTATTCATGTTTATTAACTAAGATATCACAATACAAATAATACAAACAGTTGCTCTTTATTAATACCTTCAACCAAGATCAAAAAATATGTCATATTTTCTCCAAAAATTGTATATCATCTGATAGGTCAGATATATATAAAATTACATTTAAAGTTTTAAAAATATCATCAAATATTTTCATTTAAATGCAAATTTGAAAAAAAATCTACTTTTCCAAACACGACTTTTTATCCTATTTTTTTTGAATTTTGTCGACAACTGATAAAATGTTTAGCGAGACTATAAATGTTAGATCGAAAAAAATGATTAATACATGTAGGTTCAAATTATTATGTTCCATTAAAAATGATTTAGTCTTTGATGAACATCTGTTTGGTAATATGTTGTATCCAGATATAGTAAATTAATGATATATATAAAATTATAGGGAAATGACACCTTCCATTCCATTATGAGTAGAGCTTTTAAAATGCTATTTGTCACAACCTGTCATCTTGTCATTATGTAGCATTATGTAGCATTTAAAAAATGTATACTCTTCACTTCGAAGTCTTTTAGAAATCTAAAATATGACTTTCTATGGTTTGTGTTTCCATATTCCTTTATTGCCAGTTTGAACAAATCCACATGCTTGGATTCAAAAGTAATAAATTCCTCTTATTTGGAAAAATGATGTTTATTTTTGTTCTCTCACCCTTCGCAGGTGGTTTCATTTTAGCACACTTCAGAGTTATAATTTCATGCTTATTAAAAACATTTATTATGATCTACATAGATGAATGAAACTTTTATTTTATTAAATTATTTGACAAAAAATCTGTTATTTTTAAAAATGTATTTCCTTTGAAGGGTTAATTTAGAACGTTCAGAGAGGATCTAGGAGTGCGGTATTATGCAGTTTTTAAGTAGGTATGAAATGGTTATTTATATGATTGTTTCTTTAAGGCTTATGTATATTGTCCATTATATGCTATAAAATATTTAGAAAGTAAATTTAAGGTATGTTTTACATAGTTTATATTTTGGAAAAAAAATTATTGAAATGACTTATGAAATTCAGTATACTCTCAACATTAATTTATTCTGAAATTTACCAATTGTCTATTGAACCTATTATATGGCAGATATTACTTCAGACTACACTGGTAAATGAAATACTTGGCTTTGTAGAACTTTTATTTTCATGGGTGAGACAATTAAAAGCTATAAACCTTAATAAAAATTGCATAGTGCATTCAAAATTGATGAGTATAATGGGGAAAAAGAAAAATTCGATCAGGGTGAGAAAAATCAAGGTTGCTAGGCAGGGGATGGGGAGTTAAAATTTTTAATAGTAAGATCAGGGTAGTTACAATGAAGCTGACAATTGAACAAAGGTATGGAAAGGTGATGAATTTGCCCAGAACTATCAGCAATAAGGTCACTCCAGACAAAGGAATTGGCTATCTTGAAGGCCATGAGGTTGGATCATGCCTGGCATATCTGAGGAATAGCAAGGAGGCCACTGTGAGTGACTGAAGAGTAGCAGGGAAAGAGGTCACAGAGGTTAAATGAGTGGCTAGATCATGTAAAAGCTTAGAAGTCATTGTAAAACTCTGGCTTTTATATTTGGAAACTTACTGTGTGATAGAATTTCTGCTAATAGCTGAGAGTTCAAATGTCCATAAAATTTCATGGATTCTTATTCTAGTAAGACAGAATAAAGAAAAAGAGTTCATATTTTCACATGGTGTAACAAATGCTCGGAGATCCAAGTGTAGGAAGCTATGGGAGCACAGAAGAAGGCACTAAAATCTCACCAATATATTTGGTGACTGTGACTATATATAAATTTGTATTTTCTAGATTTTTTATAGTCATGGAATCACACAGTATATATTATTCGTTGCCTGGCTTTTCTTTTCTCAGCATCATTATTTTGAGAATCTCCAACTGTAAATAGTTTATTTTGATGTTGAATAGTAATCTCTTTAATGAATAGATCATAATTTGTCTTTGCTCTATTGATGGACATTGATGAACATTTCCATTGTTTTCAATTCTTAAAAATAAAGCTGCTATGAAATTCATATACAAGTCCTTGTATGAACATAGGGTTTGTTTCTCTTGGTTAAATGCCTAGAAGTAAAATGGCTATTTGTGTAACTGCAACATATTTTGCATTTAAAAAAATTTTCAGACTATTTTCCAAAGGGGTTGTATCATGATATATGCCAACAACAGTTTAGATTTTTTGTTGCTTCTCAATCTAGCTCAGACGAACGACAATTAGCCTTTATAATTTTAGCCATTCTAATAGATATGTAAGCATGTCTCATTATGATTTTAATTTGTATTTCTTTAATGTCTAAATGTTGAGAAATTTGTCATGTGCTTATAAGCCATCCATATCCTTTTGGTGACATGTCTCTTCCATTATTTCCTTCACATGTAAAATTGGATACTCAGTTTGGTTGTTAGTAAGGTTTTTTATTTTTATTCATTTTTTAATAATCAGAGTAGATGTCCATTATCAGATATATAATTTGCAAATCCCTTCTCCATCTTTACGGTTTCTCAATGGAGCTTTGATAGCTGTGTCTTTCAAGAAATATGCTACTTCTTTCCTGGTACACGGAGGTATGACTAGAACATTATCAATGTTGACCTTTGCAAAGAAAATCATGGCTTAAGATATATGTAGTCTGCAGTTGTTGGGAGTGTTCACCATCCTTGCCTCTAACTCATCTCTCACTGCCCACACATTCAGATATAGGGGAATATTGATTGACAAAATATTAATTGCCAAATAACACTAGTTGGAGAATAAGAAAAATGCAGGCACCTGATTATAAAATATTACTTAAATAAAATATGTTTTTATAAGTGCTATTGGAAGTAAATTCCTCAATACTTTAATCACACAGAATGATGGAATCCTAGATTTTTTTTCTTGTATTTACTAAGAAAATGATCATGCCTCAAGTATATTAAAATGGAATAGGGAAAATTAAAAATTGTTTTAAGTTGATTTGCGTGTGTTGTGCGTATGTGAGAGAGAAAGTGAGAGAGAAAGAGAAAGAGAGAAAAAGAGAAAGGGAAAGACAGAGAGGTGGCTGCAGTGAATTATGAGTTGCAGGATAGATTTTAAAGTTTTGTCATTTGCTTTCTACATTTCCTTTTCCTTAGGTTCAAGAGAACAATCAGTAATATCTCAGATGCCTGCTGGTAACATCAGCAGAAAGAGTTAGAGGTTCCCAGAAAATTAAAGATGAGATATAGTTTTCCTGACATAAGAAAAGTCATTTTTTGTCCCCAGCTATTTTCAATGATCTATACCCCACCTGTGTACTTGCCCAAGCACACTTCTTCCAAAATTTCCTGGGAGGCTCTTACAAAGAAATGCAAAAACCTCACTAGTTAAGGATTTTGAGGGAACACGGCAATGGGAAAACTAACAGTCACCACCAGACCAGGAAATAGCCTAAGCTATTGAGACAATAAATCAGTGGTAAAACTCCTAGTGCTATTTCAAAAGTAATCAAGGCCTTGCATTCCTTGTCCCAGAAAATGAGTCCAAGACCCCATCTAGTTTATATCTGCTCTTGAAGCCTGCAGAGTCCCTTTCCCTTGTCCAACAGTTACCTCTGCTTTATTCTAACGTTGAAGTTTCTGCCCTCGGTGGAATACAAGCTTCATTCAGGTGAACATGCAATACATATTGCACAAATACATATGTGGATGTGCATGCATCCACAACCTTATGACCAACCATACACGGGATAATAAAACTCTCCCTTCTGAGTATTCATCTTAAATACTAAATAAAAATCTCTCTCCTGTTCAAACAGTCAAGGCTTTGGAACTTATTCCCTGTGATCTCCTTGTATGTTATAAGCAAAGATTCCTTTGTTTGACAACTCCACCTGTTTCTGTGATTCACCAAAGACTGACCTCAGTTAGTTCCGTTACTGTAATGGCTTTCACTACTCTGATTCTACCTCTGCAAGTCTCCAAATTTAACTATTTTTTTTCTCCCAATTCCGCATGTTCTTGGCTTTAAACTGCAACTCTGAAGAGATGCTTTGCTTGTTTTAAAAAAAATCAAGAAAAGGGAGTAGTAGTCAACATTGTTACTTTGAACTTCCTGCCCTAAGGGGCTCTCCTGTTGTTTCTCTTGGACTTCCTGGACTGAAACGACAGAAATTTGGCAATACATCACTCCCCAATCCAGGTTACTGACAGAACAGTTTAGACTCTTAGAAAAATATTAGTTTAAAAGATCACATAATTAAATACTTAAGCATGTAGGGTTGAAAGACCCCTCCCCCAAAAAAGCCCCCTCCCCTAGAAGATAGATAGGATAACTAACCGCTTGTTTGCTTTTCTGTGAACCGCTGGCTTTTAGGCGTAGATTAGGTTATTAATTGCGTGATTAATCGCTCTCTTGCCCTTCTGTAACTGCTTGGCTTATAGAAATAATGGAGACGCCATGATGGCATTCCTCCCTTCCCCCTTCTTGTTCCCCTCTCCCGCCTCTCCCTTCGCGCGCGCAGGCCCTCATAACCAATCAGCTTGTTCCCCCTTCGCGCCGCTCTCTTCGCGCGCGCGGGTCCCCAAAGCCAATCAGCAAACTCCACATATGCCTTTTTCAAAAGTTCAAACTGTCCACCAATCAGTTGCGCCCCACCCAAAACTTGTTTGTACCTTCCTATAAAAGACCCCGCTTCACTCCGGTCGGGGTGCTCGGTTAGCTGAGGCTGCCGAACACCCGCCGGTACCTGCGCGACAATAAACCTCTTGCTGATTGCATCCAGTGGCAGTGTTGGATTCTTGGGTAAGGGGATCCGCGGGTCTTTCATTTGGAGGTCCCACCGAGATCATCGGACTCCTGCCCACGGATCCAACTGACTCCCACCGGGAGGTAAGCTGGCCAGCATTCTTGTCTCCTGTCTCATGTTCTCGTTTGTATCCAGTCTCGTGTTCTCGTTTGTAGGCCTCTGTTTTGCCTATGCTTCGGTAGTATAGGACTGTACAACAGCGCGCGTTGTTGCTCTGTATTCTGTAGGCAGCTTGAGAAGGAGTTGACGAACTCAGACTTCTCCCCTGCCACCCTGGGGGACGCCCCAGGGATCTGTCCGCCGCAGAGGAGCCTTTTGGTTCCCCTGGGCTGGTTCTGTCCGCCACAGAGGAGCCTTTTGGTTCCCCTGGGCTGGTTCTGTCCGTCACAGAGGAGCCTTTTGGTTCCCCTGGGCTGGTTCTGTCCGCCGCAGAGGAGCCTTTTGGTTCCCCTGGGCTGGTTCTGTCCGCCGCAGAGGAGCCTTTTGGTTCCCCTGGGCTGGTTCTGTCCGCCATAGAGGAGCCTCGTGGTTCCCCTGGGCCGGTTGAATTTGTCTCAGCGTCCTTCTTGTTAATTGTTTTGTGTGTCTTACTTATTGTCCTTGGTGTTTTTTGTTTTTTGTTTTTTTTTGACTCTAAAATGGGGCAAACTCTCACAACCCCATTGAGCCTCACTCTAGATCACTGGAAAGACGTTCGGATCCGAGCCAACAACTTATCCATGGAGATCAAAAGGAGCCCCCCCCTGAACCCCGGGTAACCCTAACCGTTGGGGGGGCAACCAATCACCTTCCTAGTAGATACAGGGGCTCAACACTCGGTTTTGACTAAGAACCCGGGGCCACTCAGCAACCGGATGGCCTGGGTTCAAGGAGCCACCGGAGGAAAGCAATATCGCTGGACTACGGACAGGAAAGTACACCTGGCCTCAGGTAAAGTTTCTCATTCATTTCTTCATGTTCCCGATTGCCCCTATCCACTTCTGGGTAGAGACTTATTAACCAAACTCAAAGCCCAGATCCATTTTGAACCACAGGGGGCCACCGTAACCGGCCCTAATGGGACTCCTCTACATGTCCTTACCTTACAATTGGAGGAGGAATATAGATTACATGAGAAGCCCTCTCAACCTCAGAGGGACATAGAGTCCTGGCTCACATCTTACCCGGATGCCTGGGCAGAAACAGGAGGAATGGGATTGGCTATCCAGCAGCCCCCCATTCACATACAGTTAAAGGCAACCGCCATTCCTGTCAATGTTAAACAGTATCCCATGTCCAATGAGGCCTATCAGGGCATCAAGCCACACATGCGCCGGTTACTAGACCAGGGCATTTTGGCCCCATGCCGGTCTCCTTGGAATACCCCTCTGTTGCCTGTCAAGAAACCCGGCACCAATGATTACCGGCCAGTTCAAGACCTCAGGGAGATCAATAAGAGGGTAGAAGACATCCACCCTACGGTGCCCAACCCTTACGACTTACTTAGCACCCTGCCTCCAACCCATTCCTGGTATACCGTCTTGGACCTCAAGGATGCTTTCTTCTGTTTAAGACTGAGTCCGCAGAGCCAGCCTCTCTTCGCCTTTGAATGGAGGGACCCAGACTTAGGAATATCAGGTCAGCTGACCTGGACTCGGTTACCGCAAGGGTTCAAGAACAGCCCAACGCTGTTCGATGAGGCTCTTCACCAGGACTTGGCTGACTTTCGGGTAAGGCACCCCTCCCTGATCCTGCTTCAATACGTCGATGACATCCTACTGGCGGCCACCAACGAAGAAGACTGCCGGACAGGTACTGGGGATCTCTTAACGACCCTAGGCCAATTGGGATATAGGGCATCAGCCAAGAAGGCCCAGATTTGTCAGGTTAGAGTCACCTACCTGGGCTATGAACTATATGATGGCCAACGGTGACTAACGGCTGCAAGGAAAGAAACTATTTCTAACATTCCTGCACCTCAAAACCATAGGCAATTGCGGGAGTTTCTAGGAACAGCGGGCTTTTGCAGACTATGGATCCTGGGATTCGCAGAGATAGCGGCCCCTCTATATCCATTAACTAAACAGGATACTCCTTTTGTATGGACTGAGCAACAGCAACAGGCGTTTGAGCATATCAAACAAGCGCTTCTTAAATCTCCGGCATTAGGCCTGCCAGATATAACGAAGCCCTTTGACCTCTTTGTTGATGAAAAGCAAGGCTTCGCTAAAGGGGTCTTGACCCAGAGACTCGGGCCTTGGAGACGCCCCATCGCCTACCTCTCTAAGAAATTAGACCCCGTGGCAGCTGGCTGGCCACCGTGCCTAAAGATGATAGCAGCAATTGCAGTCCTTATCAAAGATGCCACCAAACTGACACTTGGACAGCCCTTAACCATACTAGCTCCACATACAGTGGAATCCTTAATCCGACAACCACCAGACCGCTGGCTGTCAAATGCCCGCCTGACTCATTATCAGTCCCTCCTCTTGGACACTGACAGGATCCAGTTCGGACCTGTAGTGACTCTTAACCCTGCAACCTTACTGCCCACCCCTGGAGAAGCACCGCCATTACATGACTGTCACCAGATCCTTGCTGAAACGCAAGGGACACGACCTGACCTGACTGATCAGCCCATGAAGGACGCAGATCTGACCTGGTATACTGATGGCAGTAGCTACCTACAAGATGGAAAACGACGGGCAGGGGCGGCCATCACGACCGACTCTCAGCTCGTATGGGCAAGCGCGCTAACAGAAGGTACCTCGGCACAACGGGCAGAGCTGATAGCCCTGACCCAGGCCCTCCAACTGGCAGAAGGTAAGAGTCTTAATGTCTATACAGACAGCAGGTATGCTTTTGCCACTGCCCATGTCCATGGAGAAATCTACCGGAGGAGGGGACTGCTAACCTCGGATGGCAAAGAAATCAAGAATAAAGCCGAGATATTGGCCTTATTAAAAGCCTTATTCCTTCCCAAAAGACTGAGCATAATACACTGTCCTGGCCACCAGAAAGGGGAGACCCCCGAGGCAAGGGGAAACCGCCTGGCTGACACGATGGCTAAACAGGCAGCCTTGGGGCCCCAATTGCTGACTGTCACTATACTAACCGAGACAGAAGACATAGATAATGCCATCATTTGGAATTATGAGGAAGCCGACTTGGACTATGTACAAAAACTGGGAGCTGATTACAATCCAGCCCTCAATCGATGGGAATACAAAGGGAAAGCTATAATGCCCATAAAAATGGCAAAGGAGCTAATAAATTACCTCCATCGGCTAACTCACCTGAGTGCAAGCAAAATGAAGGCCCTAATGGACAAGGCCAACTTAGAAAGCTATTTCCCCAAACAGAATTTTCTTCTCCATCAAGCAGCTGCTAATTGTAAAGTCTGTGCTCAAGTCAATCCTGGAAAGACTGTTATTGGACCAGGTGTCCGGGTACGCGGACAGCGACCCGGCACACATTGGGAAGTTGACTTTACTGAAATTAAACCTGGCATGTATGGATATAGGTATCTCTTAGTTTTTCTAGACACCTTTTCAGGATGGGCGGAAGCCTTTCCTACCAAAAAGGAGACAGCTAACATGGTTGCCAAGAAACTATTAGAAGAAATCTTCCCAAGGTATGGTATGCCTGAGGTGCTAGGGTCCGACAACGGGCCTGCCTTTGTCTCCCAGGTAAGTCAGTCGGTGGCCAAGTTACTGGGGATCGATTGGAAACTACATTGTGCTTACAGGCCCCAAAGTTCAGGGCAGGTAGAGAGAATGAATAGAACCATTAAGGAGGTTTTAACTAAATTACTGCTTGAAACTGGCTCTAAAGATTGGGTATCGCTCCTACCTCTAGCACTCTATCGGGCCAGGAACACCCCAGGACCTCATGGCCTAACTCCCTTTGAGATTCTCTATGGTGCTCCAACCCCCGCTGTCACATTCTTTGCCCCCGATATCTCTGCTCATGCCCCTTCCCCCTCTATACAGGCCCATCTGCAAGCTCTGCAGCTGGTGCAGCAGGAAATCTGGAAACCCCTGGCAGCCGCCTACAAGGAGAAACTCGACGTCCCTTTGCGGCCACATTCCTACAAAATAGGGGACACCGTCTGGGTTCGCAGACACCGGGCCACAAACCTTGAACCCCGTTGGAAGGGACCCCACACAGTGCTCCTGACGACACCCACAGCACTGAAGGTCGACGGGATTGCAGCCTGGATCCATGCCTCCCATGTGAAGGCCGCGCACCCAGAAGAACAGACCGAACCCCTACAGGACTCAGAATGGATCATCCGACGATCCTCAAATCCGCTAAAGATAAGACTCATGCGCCGCTAATCCTTCTCCTTGTTTACACTTTCCTTCCCTTTGGGGGTTCCAGTCCACATTTCCCCAAACAATTAACTTGGCAAGTCATTAATAGTGTGGGCCTAGTAGTTTGGAATATAACACACACAGCTACTCCCTATACCTGGTGGCCTAACTTGTATCCTGACGTCTGTAAGTTAGCCATGGGAGCCCCAGCCAACTGGGACATAGAAAATTACTTTAACCTACAGAAGCCCCCTTCACAACCCTCCCCCCCGGGGCGACTCGGGTTAGATCCCTGGGGTGGCTGTGGGGACTGGAGTCAGCGAAGTATGTTAAGAACACTTACCTTCTATGTATGCCCTGGGTCTCACCGACCCAGAGAATGGACCTCATGTAGTGGGGCAGCCCATTTCTATTGTCGCAATTGGGGCTGCGAAACCACTGGTGACATTTATTGGAAACCCACCTCAGATTGGGACTACATAACCGTGATGGCGAATTATTCTCACGCCAGGAGCAGTCCCAAATGGACACAGAACCCAGCCTGTAAAGAACACTGGTGTCACCCACTCAGAATAGCCTTTACCGAGTCGGGAAAAAGACAACTTAACTGGGCGAGGGGATATACTTGGGGCCTCAGATTCTATAAAGAAGGCTATGATGACGGTCTAACGTTCACCATAAAACTTTTTATAGAAAATCCCCAAACTTACCCCATAGGGCCAAATTTTGTTCTGCCAGACCAAAAACCCTCTAAACCCCGGCGCCCTCCAGCTCCGCCAGGTCCCGCCCGACAACTTCCCATACGCCCCCATTCAACTCCCGCCTCGAAGCATGGAATGGGAACTTCTAAAGGGACTTCCACACCCTCCTCTTCCCCCGCTGTTAGCCCAAGCCAAAAACCTCTAAAAATAGAGACTCCGCTTGTCGGAACTGGGGACCGGCTTTTTAACTTAATTTTAGGAACATATACGGCCCTCAATTATTCTAATCCTGAATTTACTGAAGACTGTTGGCTCTGTCTGGTTTCAAGCCCCCCCTACTATGAGGGGATAGCCATTGTCGCTAATTATACCAACCATACAGTTCCCCCGATCGCTTGCAACTCCCAGGAACATAGACTCACCCTTTCTGAAGTATCTGGCCAGGGACTATGTTTAGGCCCCGTGCCCGCTTCCCATCAGGCTCTATGTAACACCACCATCCGGAATACCCCTCCTGGTGATTATTATCTAACAGCTCCCAACGGGACATATTGGGCTTGTAGCACCGGCTTGACCCCTTGTGTTGCGGCCCGAACTTTAGATGCCGCTGCAGACTATTGCATATTAGTTCAACTTTGGCCCAAGGTAACTTACCATAGGTCGAGATTTGTCTTTGACTTCTTCGAGCAAAAGCAAAGGTCTCGATACCGGAGGGAGCCCATAACTCTGACTATAGCCCTGCTATTGGGCATCGGGGGAATAACAGCAGGTATTGGGACAGGAGCTTCCGCTTTAGTCCAAGGAAATCAGCTCATGCAGTTACAAGTTGCTATGAACGCTGACCTTGAGGCCATAGAGAAATCAATCTCAGCCCTAGAAAAATCCTTGACTTCCTTGTCGGAAGTTGTACTACAGAACAGGAGAGGGCTAGACCTCTTATTTTTAAAAGAAGGAGGATTATGTGCAGCTTTAAAAGAAGAGTGCTGTTTTTATGCCGACCATACCGGGGTGGTCAGAGAAACAATGGACAAGCTAAGAGAAAGATTAGCCCAAAGAAAAAGAGATTCTGAATCCCAACAAGGCTGGTTTGAAGGTTGGTTCAACCGTTCACCTTGGCTCACAACCTTATTATCCACCCTCATGGGGCCCCTTATCATCTTATTACTAATTCTGTCAATTGGCCCTTGCATTATAAATAGGCTTGTCCAATTCACTAAAGACCGCTTGTCCGTAATTCAGGCAATGGTACTAACACAACAATATCAACTTTTAAAACGATCAGAGTCCCGGACAAGCTTAGAGCAGGAACAAGACGAATGGATATAAGATTCTATCCATGATAAAGAAAAAGGGGGGAATGAAAGACCCCTCCCCCAAAAAAGCCCCCTCCCCTAGAAGATAGATAGGATAACTAACCGCTTGTTTGCTTTTCTGTGAACCGCTGGCTTTTAGGCGTAGATTAGGTTATTAATTGCGTGATTAATCGCTCTCTTGCCCTTCTGTAACTGCTTGGCTTATAGAAATAATGGAGACGCCATGATGGCATTCCTCCCTTCCCCCTTCTTGTTCCCCTCTCCCGCCTCTCCCTTCGCGCGCGCAGGCCCTCATAACCAATCAGCTTGTTCCCCCTTCGCGCCGCTCTCTTCGCGCGCGCGGGTCCCCAAAGCCAATCAGCAAACTCCACATATGCCTTTTTCAAAAGTTCAAACTGTCCACCAATCAGTTGCGCCCCACCCAAAACTTGTTTGTACCTTCCTATAAAAGACCCCGCTTCACTCCGGTCGGGGTGCTCGGTTAGCTGAGGCTGCCGAACACCCGCCGGTACCTGCGCGACAATAAACCTCTTGCTGATTGCATCCAGTGGCAGTGTTGGATTCTTGGGTAAGGGGATCCGCGGGTCTTTCAGGGTAATATAGTGGTTTACAAGAAATATATTTTGGTCATCTGAATATTTGATTTTCAACCATGGCTAATGACTCACAGCTCCTAAAACTCTTGGAATTTCCTGTGATAAGGGTGAGAGAGGTGTGTTTTGTTATGTTAATGAAGTGACCTTCAGACCTCACTCAAGGCAAGGGCTGTTTGCCTGAAGGACCAACCACTTGGTGAAAGCCTTCATAACTTTTTGCCCAACATGCCTCCCCTTCCTCCCAATTCAGGATTATTTGGGGAGGGAAGAGGAGCTGGAGATTAGATCAGCAAATGACAATGATTTAGTCAGTCATGACTATGTCATGAAGCCTCCACAGAAAACCTGAAAGGACTGGGTTCAGAAAGCTTTTAGTTTGTTAAATGTATAAAAAGGCAGGAAGAGTGGCAGTCTTACAGAAGGTAATAGAAGCTCTGTGCCCATTCTCCATACCTTGCCCTGTGCACTTCTTTATCTATCTATTGATTTAAATCTTCTATTATATCTTTTAATAAGCTGGCAAACATAAAGTAAGTATTTTTCTGAGTTTTGTGAGTCCCTGTAGCAAATTAAAAGAATGTAAGAAGTAGGCTATTGGGACCTCCAACCTGTAGTTCCTCAGTCACAAGCACAGGTAATAACCTGGGGCCTACAGTGAGACTGGCATCTGAGATGGGGTTGGAGATAGTCTTGGAGGACTGATCCCTTAACTGATGAAATCTTACGCTATGTTCAGGTAGATAGTGTCAGAATTTAGTTGAATTCTTGGATATCCTGCTGTTGTCTGAAAATTATTTGGCATTGTTGGTATGATGTCCTTGAAAGACCCCCCCCCCGTCGTTAAGTAATTAACTGCTCTTTTGTTGTGTAAAAGTACCCCTCCTCCCCTTGCAATGAAAAGACCCTTCCCCCAGGGTTGAATTCAATGTAACTGCTCTTTTGCCTTTCTGTAACCGCTTGGCTTTTAGGGCATGACACTTGACTCCTGTTTGAACAAGATACCCTCTCCTAATAGCCGGGGCATGGTCCCGTAGGTCACGTAGGCAAGGGGGCTGCATGGTCCCCTAGATCACGTAGGCAAGGGGGCTGCATGGTCACATAGGTCACGTAGACAGGATGCCTTTCTGCCCAGTAATAAGGTCAAACTTCCCCTCTTTGTTTCCCCTTCCCGCTTTTCTCTTCCCGCGAGGGGGGTCTTCCAGGGCCAATCCACTAACACCAAGTATGCCTTTTTCTAAAGTTCGAACTGTCCACCAATCAGTTGCGCCCCACCCAAAACTTGTTTGTACCTTTCTATAAAAGACCCCGCTTCACTCCAATCGGTGTGCTCGGTTAGCTGGAGCTGCCGACCACCCGCCAGTACCTGCGTGACAATAAACCTCTTGCTGTTTGCATCCAGTGGCAGTGTTGGATTCTTGGGTAAGGGGATCCGCGGTTCTTTCATCCTAAAACCCAAAAAGATATAGCTACCTCAAAATAAGAATAAGGTTGACAGCTTATATATAATAAGTGAGTATATCAGGGATTTAAAATATACCCAATAAATAATGTAAGGAATTAAGGAAAGATTTTGAAATAATAACAAGAATAAGAACCTAGTGGTACTAATAGATTAAATATATGTAATCTAGTTGAATTAAGAATACAATGGATAGAATACGTAATGGATTCAATAGAGATAAGAAGTCACTTAAGGATATAGTCATCTGGATACCAGCAAAGCATTAAAATTATCAATATAAAAGAGGTGTAAGATGTAGGTGATACGTGTGGAACAAAATCTAGAGAAAAAATTAGATTTCCTTACTACTCATAGCCTGTTGACAAGTCCTTGAAGTTCCTCTGGGGACTCAGCTGCTTCCATGTGGACACATCTACTCAGGGCAAAAAGCATTCTTAGTCCACCCCCCCAGGATACTGAAAATCTACTTTCACATGTAAAAATTACTTTGGAAACTTCTTTATCTCTATTCCCCACCTCTGCCCTCAAGATATACATTGGCAATCATCTCCCAAGCATATACCCACTGATACACATCAGAAGAGTCTCTTCCCTGAGTTTTTACTAAATAGTAATAAATGACCTTTCCCTAACAATAGCTAGCCCCCTCAAGGTCCTGGAAACCTTGTTTATAAAATACCTTGGAGGCTTGTGCTATCCCTAACCTCCCAAATTGAAAGTATATAATCAGCCACTCTTCATGACCCTCTCTCTCTACTCCAAATAAATGAATAAATATTTTTTTAAATAAAATAAAATAAATGACTTTTTTTTAAATGAAAGAAGAAAAAGGAAAGAAATATTTGAATATTAATGTACATCTATTTCTCAAGCATAAAATAGTCAAGACACTGGATTAAAACTTACATACAAAAAAAGAAAGAAAATATTCATAACTATAGTTGACTCTATGAATCCCAAACTAGGGCATACATACCAAAGACAAAAAAAAATTATAAGTGTTAGAGAGAAAAAAAATAATTCCTTAATAAAGAAACAAGAATCCGACTGACAGAAATTTTTTAAATAACATCAGATATAAAAAAGAATGAAGTAATAGCTTTATTATTTTGAAAAAAATAATCACAAATGTAAACATTTAGATCCTTATAAAATGTCATTGGAATAGGAAGGCATAATAAAAAAAAATATTTTCAGGAATACAGACCACAGATAATTTGCCTTAATTTGTGTAGGCAGCACTTAAATACTAATATTTTAACAGTTAAAATGTACTCTATGACCTATGGGGTGGGGTAAAAGAGGATGACCAAGTCATCTTGAAATAATTCAGTTTTATGAAAAAAGTAAAAAAGTAAAACAATCGAAAAAAAGACTTGAAGAAAAGAGAGATAAAACATATGCATAATAAAAATAAATAAATAAATAAACAACTGGAGTGCCTGGGTGACTTAGTCGGTTCAAGTTGTCTGCCTTCAGCTCAGGTGATGATCCCAGGGTCCTGGTATTGAGCCCTGCATCAGGCTCCCTGCTCAGTGGAGAGTCTGCTTCTCCCTCCCATTGAGAAAAATAATTTGACTTATTTATTTGAGAGAGATAATCTTTAAATTTTACTTATTTATTTGAGAGAGAGTGAGAAAAGAAAAACATGCACACAGGAGGGGGAATAACAGAGGGAGAGGGAGAAGCACCCCACTGAGCAGGGAAACCCCTGCGGGGCTCTATCCCAGGACCCCGGTATTATGACCTGAGCTATAGGTAGACACTTAACTGACTGAACCACTCAGGTACCCCAATCAATACAATCTTTAAAAATAATAATAATAATAATAATAATAAGTAATATTTCATATAGTATGATTTTTTTTAATGTAAGACTTGGTATAAAAACAGGATGACATACTTGTCTAATAATAGCAAAAGACTTTGATAAGTTTAGATGCAGTAGTACATAAAACATTTAACTTCTTTCATTAACTGATAATTTAATTAGATTAAATTAAGAGACATCAAAATTTAGAGAATCTAATAGTCCTGATCTATTAATAAATGTAGCCATCCTGACCCCAAAACAATAGTCTTCAGTAAGTATATAAGCATAAGTTGAACATTTACACAAACAGGCCATTATTTAGGCCAGAAGTATATGCCAATAAATTCCTAGAGTTAAATATCAGGCTATATTTTCCAAGAATAAGGCAATAAAATTAGAAAACAATGACCAAAATATTAAATTCATATAATTGGAAGTTAACTTCATACCTAAAAAGAAATAATACAGCTAATTCAGAAATTTTTAGAATTACAGTGCTTTGGTAATATCAACTCTCAAAATGAGTAACGGACAGGTGGGGCTAGGGAGGAAGAGATCCATAGGGAACTTTGTGAACAGGCTCTCAGAAATCCCCAAAATGTGATGTGGTAAAGAGATAAATTGGACCACCCTACCCCGGGAAGAGCACCCTGATCTAGGCATGTGGGATGGAGGACCAACCTGCCCTAGGTGTATGGAGTGGGTCATGTGGGGTGGGTGTCTCTATGATAAACACCTGTAACCAAAAAAGAATAATCAGACCCTCAAAAGGAGGTAAGCCATTGCAGGAGTTATTGATAGAGATGTTAAAAGGATTAAAGTTGCCTGGTTACCTTTTTATAAAAAATAAACCCTGAAGGCACTCATTGTTAACTGTGTGGGGACCCCTCTTAGTTGTGAGAGCTTTTTCTATATATTCACTTGATAAACTTCTGTCACTTCCTCACTCTCCATTGCCCACGAGATTCCTTCTTTGACTCCAAGAGACAAGAACCTAGCTCTCCCACATCATTCCCTAGAGTTAAGTATCAGGCTATATTTTCCAATGATAAGGCAATAAAACTAGAATAGAATGACCAAAATATTAAGTCCATGTAACTGGAAGTTAACTTTATACCTAAAAAGAAATAATACAGCTAATTCAGAAATATTTAGAATTACTGTACTACGGTAATATCATTTGTGAAAATAAGTGACAATAATTAAAGGTATGAAAGAAATCTAAAGGTTTAATTGTATTAATTCAAAAGAAAAACAAAACAATACAACAAAAACACCAAAGCATAAAACAACAAAACAAAACAAAAAGAATATAAAGGCAAAACCTAAGAACGACAGCAGTCATAACAAAATATTATAGAAACAAACAAATTTTTGGAATAGATTAATAAGAAAGATTTGACCAATGAGTACTGGTCAGGAATACTCAGAGATGATGAAGATAAAATAAAATACTAAGTGAAATGTATAAAAACTAAATTATAGACCTAAGAGACTGATTAAAAATGCTTCTAGAAAAAGAATCTCATTTGAAGACAATAAAATTAATAGCACCATAGAGAAAACTGTATTTGTGACATAGGGGATCAATTAGAGATGATAAAGTATTTCCTTAAATATCAAAGATAACAATTAGACTCAGTGGCTCAGTCAGCTAAGCCTCTGCCTTCACCTCAGATCATGATCCCAAGGCCCTGAGACTGAGCTTGACTCCCTGCTTGGTGGGGAACCTGCTTCTTCTTTTCCCTCTCCCTCTGCAGCTTCCCCTGCTTGTGCTTGTTCTCTCTCTCTCTCTCAATAAATAAAATTTTAAAAGTTAAAAAAAAATTAAGAAATAAGCATCAAAGATTAATCCATAAGGTAAAAATATTTATTAAAGTGATTAATTAATTTATATTAAAATTAAATATTTCCTTGCAATTAAGTGCAGTGTGGAGAAAAAGTTACTAGACAACTGACATAGGAATGAACAATACTTAAAATATTTAAAACTGACAAGGAATTATTAGATTTAGACTCCATGATGATCTCTATGTATGTGCATATAAAACACCTTAAAATACTTTGTAGGAATGTGCTACAGGAAATTAAAGAGACAGGGAGATAAAGGGGGAAAAAATAGCTCAACTTGAAATGACTAGTTGGCTGCCACTGTGTTTTATTTACATTTTCCACCACTTTTTTGGTCAACGAAATTATTTTACATGTATCTATTATTATCTTGTAGGACATGTTACACTAATATCATTATTAATGAAGTTGAGAATAAGAATATGATGCCTCATTTCATCATAATTGTTAAAAATGATCCCTAAGCTGGTAAATGCAGGAAGCCAGAAACAAACAAATATTAGCACCAGTTCAAAAGCTTGTCCACCTGGAACCTGTAAGAAAATCCAACTAGATCCTGAAAATAATGAGTGATTTGAGGAAACTGGACAGGGATATAAATTTCCAGATGCTTTTTACTTATAATGGCAATAGCAACTTAGACAAGGTAAAGGAAAAAATCTATTAATTGGCAGTAGGAAAATTATTAAAAAAATATAAACCATAAGCCAATGAACTTGGGAAAATTATGAAGAATCTACATAAACATAAAATGAAACAATATATATTTGCCAAGGCACATTCACATTTTAAAAAATAAGTTGAAAGGGGAACAATATGCCATAATACATATATCAATGTTTTTCATAGAAGTTTAGTATAAAAAATAAACATTTTAAATAATTTATTTGGAAATTGATATCACATATCTGAAAAACTTGGAAGAAGAAATGGATAATCATGACTAAACAAATGTAGCAGAAAAATGATTTACAATAATAGATAAAAGCTATTCAAAAATGCAGTGAATATTGGCCAAAGCTTAGAAAAATCGATAAAATATAAAATGTAAAATGAATTCATGAATGAAAAACAGAATCCCATTAAATCTAATTTAGAAAGAACTAATATTTTTTTTTTTTGCCTGAATCTGCTCTGCCTTTCATTAGGTGGGACACTGACCAAGCCCACTCAGCTCCTCTCTCATGCCCAGTAATAGAAAAGTCAGGGACATTAATTACTTCTGGGATGAATTTTAACCACTGTGGATAGGATGCAGAAGCCAGTGGGTTAAACAGATTCTTTCTTGTTTCAGGAAAATAATTCTGAGATGTATTCTGTGCATTAGGATTGATGCTCAGTTGTCCACAATCATAATCCACTCAGTCTGAACTCCTATATGTTTCTCCTGGACCACTTAGCTCTTCTCATTCTCTCCTCTTCCACGTGATCAAATCCCAAAATAATTATTTAGGTTGTGTATGCAAGAACTGATTTTGAAGGGAAACTCAGTTACAGAAAGAGATGAAAATAAAGATACAGGGGAAAAAATGGTGCACATGGGTGACTCAATTAGATAAGCATCTGACTCTTGATTTCAGCTCAGGTTGTTATCTCAGGGCGATGAGATGAAGCCCCTTTAGGCTCTGTGCTGGGCAAGGAGGTTGCTTAAGATTCTCTCTTCTTATCCCTTTCCTTCCACCCCTCACCTCCCATGCTGTCTTTCTCTTAAATAATAAGCACTGCTGAACTATCTTAGATTCTGTACCTTCTCTCCAGCCATGAACCTATCACTGTCTTTAACTCTTGAAAACTTCATTAGACAAATTAATGTGATGAAGGAAGCAATATGAGAAAGCCTATTAATCTGATGAGCATGGAACTGAACAAACCCTATAGATACTTTCCCTTTGATTTCTAGCCTATCAATACCTACAGTCAGTCACATACACTCAAGATTATTGTTTTTATTGTATACTTCATATATTCATTAATTTTTGACTCATTATCATTTTGTTGAAGTGTTAAACTATGGTAATAAACAAACTTTTAATTAACTTTTCCTCCTAGGATACAAATATAACTTGCACTTGAGCTTTAGCTAATTTTAGGTTCTAAAATTGCCAAAACACAATGATCAAGGTTTCTAGATTATTTACTGTATTTTCTACTATATAATATTGTTCTATCTCTTCTGTATAAAGAAAATGAATGCTTGGGGCTCTTGGGTGGCTCAGTGCGTTAAAGCCTCTGCCTTCTGCTCAGGTCATGATCCCAGAGTCCTGGGATAGAGCCCCACATCAGGCTCTCTGCTCAGCAGGGACCCTGCTTCCCTTCCTTTCTCTCTGCCTGCCTCTCTGTCTACTTGTGCTGTCTGTCAAAGAAATAAATAAAATCTTTTAAAAAAAAGCAAATGAATGCTTGATAACTAAATGAATGCTTTTCTGAATAAATTAAATATGGCAATAGCATTTTATTTTATCATGCTTTACATATTAAACTATAATATTATATCACTAGTCTACAAATAATCTACTCACATAGTGATTTGGAAGCCTTTAGCAAAAGAATTCTTCCTCCTGATTGTAGTATAAAAGCCACAGAAATATACAGAAGACTCCCAGGATAGAAAGTTAAATCCAGTTATCCGTGATGCCTTGAGTAGGACCTGACCTATGTATGTCCTGGGATGCACTAAGTAACTGTTACATGTGATAGGATTATATTTAATATATACAGTTTCATTTACTTCACAAAGGAGATATAAATTTGAGAATAAAATATTTGATGAATCTATAAAGTCTATATCTATTTGTAACCAATGTGGTAGAATTAAGATGTTAATTTGAAAAAAAAATTTCATTGAACACATACACATATTCAATTGTTTTTATATATATAAACAGCATTATTTATTTATGTAAATAAATGCATTGTCAGTAAAATCCATTTACTTATCAATCATAAGGGTAATTTTAAGTACTAAGAATAAGAAATATGTGAAAAGATAAGTGTTCAAGAGTGCAGTTTGTGGTAATTAATACAATATGATAGGCTCATAAAAAAGATATATTACTTGAACTTAAAAGCTTCTATAATTAAGCAATGACCACTTGAAATTTGTAATTAGTCTTGCTGCAGTTTTTCCTTGCACTTATTGCCCTTCCCCAGAAGTTCATTAAGAATTTCTGTGAATGTCCTTATGTTTAATCTCATTCATAGATTCCACTGCTGCTCACAAAACAAAGCCAAAAAGAGAGGTGACTCTGTGGCACTCCATCCACAAGCAATACATTCATAAATAATTAAAAAGCTCTCTACTTCATTTGTTACCCACTCAGTAACTGAGGCCATTTTATCAGCACTTTTAATAGAATGCGACTCAGAAACTTCACAGTGTTATTTAAGAAGAAATGCTCATGTGTTAAGGTTTTTATTTTTTTTAAATCAACAAAATAATTTTCAAATATTAAAAGCAAATGTCTCCTTTTCCTCCAAGTTTCCTTGCTATGTCAAAGTTATAAATAAATACATTACAATCGTATTTTGAGTAGTAGATAAAAACAAATGTTTTGAGGGGCGCCTGGGAGGCTCAGTGGGTTAAGCCACTGCCTTCGGCTCAGGTCATGATCTCAGGGTCCTGGGATCGAGTCCCGCATCAGGCTCTCTGCTCCACAGGGAGCCTGCTTCCTCCTCTCTCTCTCTGCCTGCCTCTCTGCCTACTTGTGATCTCTCTCTGTCAAATAAAAAAATAAAATCTTTAAAAAAAACAAATGTTTTGAAACTGTCTGTGGGTTGAGTGTCTGGGTGAACTTGTATAAATATCTGATCTCAATGTATTTAGACTTTATTAGATGGTTGTTTTTAGACTACTTAAAAATACATGCTCAGATAATGACAACATTATTTTATTCATTTTAATAAATAAATTATTTTATTTAATTATCTTTAGATATTTATTTATTAAATTAATGATTTAATATTTAACAATCTAAATTTGAAATATTTTAAATTCTAAAAAATAGTTATTTAATTAAATCGATATATTTAATATAAATATTTAATAAATCATTTAATCATTATTATAATTATGCAATACATTATGTATTGTGTAATAATTGCATTTTAATAAATAAATAAATGTATTGTTTACATTATTTTATTTTACTTTATTTTATTTAGTTGACAAAGAGAGGGAGAACGCAAGCAAAGGGAGCTGCAGGCAGAGGGAGAGGGAGAAGTAGGCTCCCAGCTGAGCAGAAAGTTCAAACTGGGGTTCCATCCCACGACCCTGGGATCACCACCTGAGTCAAAGGCAGATGCTTAACTGACTGAGCCATCCAGATGCCCAAGACTTTGTATTCTTCGCTTCTAAATATTGATGCTGCTTCATCTCTGGAGTTAGTAAATTGATGCTGAGAATTCATATCAAAGAATTGATAGTAGCTGTTAAGCAGAAACATGTAATTTACGGGAAAAAAAAAAAAGAACAGAATGAAGAGAAAGGCCAAAAGTCAAAAGCATATTAATATAAAATTTAATTAGATAAATAAAGCTGGTATTCCTGAAGGGGGCTAATAAAAGAGCTGCAAAGAGCTGATAGGATTAGGAAAATTGTCCACTCCTGGTCATTTCATAATTTTAAACTATTCCTTATTAATAAATATACTTAGTTCCAGAAACACAACCACATAAGGACATTTCCACCAAGTTTCCTCTAACAGCATTTACAAATTAGACGTTCAAACAATGTAGTTTTTTACATGTTGCATCTGTATCTTAAAGTTTAAACACTTTCTGTGACACATTTTCTAACAATGAAAATTTATGTATATATATTGGAAAATATATATATATATATATATAGAAACCTTATCCCTAAATGAAACCTTTCTTTGTTTATTAGCTTAAATAGGTAAATTAGCAACAACAACAACAACAAACAGCTAATATTATAGAGGTAGGAACAATTTACCTTTTCATTCATTGCTATTTTCTAAAAACTCCTATTTTATTTTTTCTCAAGTCTGTCATAATAATTTTCTAAATCTCCTGCCTTATTCAATTTTTTTCTTTTAGTGGAAATCTCTATTTCATATTTATTTTCTCTTCCTCCACTCTTTGCTCTAATAATTCAATGTATTATTAGATTTTCTGTTTTTCTCTTTATCCAGATATATCTTTTCTTTCTTTCTTTCTTTTCTAAATAATTTGATTTGCTGGCATTTTACATCAGTACATGCTTTCTTATGGATGTTAGAAATGTCTGTGGAACTTCTAGAAGAATAAACTTTTTTACCTTTAAGAAGTTTACAGTCTAGAGTGCCTGGGTGGCTCAGTTGGTTAAGTGTCTTCCTTCAGCTTAGGCCATGATGCCAGGGTACTAGGATCCAGTCCTGCATCAGCTGCCTGCTCAGCAAGGAGTCTGGTTCTTCCTCTCCCTCTGCCCCTCCCTCTCTCTCTCTCTAATAAATAAATAAAATCATTAAAAAAAAGACTTACTGAAATCTGAGACTGAATTACTAAATTCAGTCTTAATATAAGACAGCTAAATAAAGCAATGATCACAACTGGAAAATTTATTCAGATCATGGTTTAACATTTTGGTTGACACAGGACCTCTTTCAGTAACAACTTTCCCTAAATATCAATTTCTTTTTAAGGCAAAAAATTTTGACAAGAAATCCAGATCCTTCTCATCATTTTCATATCAATTTAATGTGACATCCTCGGAGTATATAATCAAATATGTAATTATTCTATCTGTTGCCTTGTATATTGCCTGTATCTTTTTCAGACTCAAAGTTCCATTGAGGTAGAGTTTTTTTGTCCTGTTTTTAAAGCAGAGATTTTTTAAGTGTTTGATATCTACAAGATGCTTAATAAGTGTTTACAAAACCTATGTATTTCAGAAGCCTTAAACAGGCTTTAAAATAATGTAGGTGATATTAGTAGTCATATCAAACAATTTGTAGGTTTCAGTCATGTAAATAACTACATTTCTCAGAGACAGAGAAACATACAAATGATCTGGGTCCAGTAGGATAATGCTAGCATGTGTTGTAAATTCTCTTATATGACCTTATTCTTGCAAGAATTGGTTATGTGGCAGAAAAAAAGGTATCACTATCTTATACTTTATGATTTAAAGAGATTTATGGAAGTTGTTAATTTCTTACACTACCCCTTTGTTTCAGTGGACCCAATTTCTGCGGTAATGGTGAGAGGAAAGTAGGCAATTTAGGCAGCAGCAAAAATCTCCTACAAGGCACTATAAAATAAGGCTTGTTCTAGATCATGGGTCTGTCCAAAGGGGAATGTTAAGGGGTAGAATGGATGATGGATGCATTGTGGACTTATAACTATAAGATTAATACTGTTATGCCCCAATAATGGGTCTATGATTAAAGGAGCGAGACTGATGTAAAGCGAAGGTCAAGCAAAGCCTTATTTCATGCCAAGCATCAAGAATCTAACCGAACGTTCAGAGCCACACCTCTTATGAGAGAAGGCAACCCTTCACTGTTTCACAGTCTAGCTTTTAAGGGCAAAGGCCATGAAGTCAGGCCTGGCCACGCACAGGTGACCAATGAGATTTTAACACACACAGGAAACTCCACAGTGAGGCTAGGTGACCAATTGAGGTTCAATTTACCCTAGTATAGACATTTGACCCAGCCTATTACACCTTGATTAGGATTGGTGCCAAAACGGTTCCCAAAGGGCAGAGGAGTGGGGCATACTCCTTAGTATCTAGGGAGACAATATGCAAACACCGCCCCCCCCCCTCCCGCTGATTGATGTCTCCACCTGGCCTGACCCACCCTTGTATATGGGCTTTGTTACCTGGAGCTGATTTCCAGGTCTTGTTTTTAAGTGAATCCCCTGGGGGAAGGGGAGCAAGGACAGTTTCAGGGTTAACCTCAATGGAAGCCTCTTGCTAAAATATAAAAATATAAAATAGGTCCTTACATTACAACAACTCAGTAGGGAAAGTCCCTGTGTGGTGATAAAAGAAGTGATGTAATTGCATTGCACATTTTATTTTTAAAACGTGTAAGTTGTATTTTTCCCTGCCATGACATCATACTTTATCTTCATCTCTGTCTACTAGTTTAAAACTAGTTAAACAAACTCAACAATTTTTTTAAAAAATATTTTATTTATTTATTTAAGAGCAAAAGCCAGAGAGAGAGAGAGAGAGAGAGAGAGAGCGCATGAGCAATATGGGGCTCGATCCCAGGACTCTTGAGATCATGATCTGAGCCAAAGGCAGACACTTAACTGACTGAGCAAATGAGACTCCCACAAACTCAACAATTTTATAAAATTTTTATTTGTTGGGGTGCCTGGCTGGATCAGTCAGTAAAATATGTAACTCTTGATCTTGGGGTTGTACGTTTGAAATTCACCTTGGGTGTAGAGGTTTTTAAAAATAAAATCTTAAAAAAATTTTTTTTTCATTTTTATATTTAAGCCGTTGTATGGCAGTGTTGATCACTATATTGTACACCTGAAACTAATATTAACCTTATTTTAACTAACTGGAATTTAAATAAAAACTTTAAAAATAAAATAAAAATAATAATCATAAAAATAAAAAAGAGGAAAAATTATTTGGCAGGCAATTTTCTTAATTGCATTATTATTTATTATTATCATAGTCTGTGTGTGTCGGTGGGAAGTGGCTGGTATTCCAGTGAGTTCCATATCTGTGTTACACTGAGGTCCATGTCTGTAGTCAGTCTTTTTTTTTCTTTTAATTTATTTTCAGTGATCCAAAATTCATTGTTTATGCACCACACCCAGTGCTTCATGTAATAAATTCCCTCCTTAATACCCACCACTGGGCTCACCCAACCACCTGCCACCGTCCTCTTCAAAACCCTCAGTTTGTTTCTCAGAGTCCACAGTCTCTCATGGTTTGTCTCTCCCTCCGATTTCCCCCAGCACACTTCTCTCCATCTCCCAGTGTCCTCCACGTTATTCCTTATGTATTGAGTCTTATAAAAACTTTTATTTCTTTCCCTATTCTGCTTTGCATATGCTTACCTTAGTTGTTAAAATGTTATAAACCCTCCTGCCTGGTCCATTTTCTCTCTCTTCTCTCATGATTTCTCATGCTCTCCCTGCCAACCCCACATGCCTTACAATATCTGGATATGACTAATTTCTTCCTGAGCTACTTTATTCTACTCTGCCATATGGTTGCCCTTCCCTCTTCTGTACCATAACTTCTATCCCCTGCATTTGTGCTTTAACAATACCTAATTCTTTTCACTACATCTGTATCTTTGAGGTCAATACTCAGTAGTGCAATCGCTGGGTCATAGGCTAGCTCTATTTTACTGGAAAGAAGGGCCATATGCACCCCAGTGTTCATAGCAGCAATGTCCACAATAGCCATTCTGTTGAAAGAGCCAAGATCCCCTTCAACAGACAAACGGATAAAGAAGATGTGATCTATGGATACAATGGAATATCACTCAGCCATCAGAAAGGATGAATACCCAACTTTTGCATCAACATGGATGGGACTGGAGGAGATTATGTTAAGTGAAATAAGTCAAGCAGAGAAAGTCAATCATCATATGGTTTCACTTATTTGTGGAACCTAAGGAATAGCATGGAGGACATTAGGAGAAGGAAAGGAAAAATGAAGTGGGGGCATTGGAGGGGGAAATGAAACATGAAAAACTATGGACTCCAAGAAACAAACTGAGGGTTTTAAAGATGAGAAGGATGTGGGGATGGGTGAGCCTGGTGATGGGTATTAAGGAGGGCACATATTGCATGGGGCACTGGGTGTTTTACACAAACAATGAATCATGGAACACTACTTCAAAAACTAATGATGTATTGTATGGTAACTAACATAACATAATTTTAAAAAAAAGGAGAGGGGGACAATACCTAACACTCAATCTTTGCTAGTTTCTTGTTTACCTCCTTTTAAGAGTAAGCTCATTAGTGGTTTTTTGTTTGTTTGTTTGTTTTTGTCTCAACTAAAAGAAGAAAAATAATACACATTATTTTGAAAACTTTTTGAACAGTGTACAAACGTTAGTCAAGTCCACAATGTCTCATATCTTCTTCCTCCTAACATGGCTAAGTTGAAAAACCCTTTATCTGGGAAAAGATCATTCTCCTGCCACCTTGTGTAAGATTTTGGCTTTAGCTTAGATTATCCTTTCTTTCCTTTTCTGAAAATAAGTTGAAAATATTAATAGCCTCAGTTTCTTCTTCCAAAATATGACTGCTTCTTTACCAAGTGCAAAAGCAACTCATTTTGACCATAGTAAACAGCTTGGACCTACTTTTTTTGGCTCACTGTTTTAGTGAGACAAGTGGAGTGAAGATGACACACCATTTCCAAATGTATTCATAATTGGTAGACCATACTTCTAACTTGAAGTTTTGTTGCCATTAAACTACGACCAGAATCGCTATAATTACAGAGGTAAATTCTTTATATTTACTATATTTGAAATTACCATATAATACCAAAATAAAATTATGATTATGTGAAGAGTCTGTAATATTAAGAAGATGACTTTGAAATGATTGCTTATCTAAATGAAATTTCCCATTTTATAATCTTGTATAAGCTTCCGTTGTCATTTCCTATTTAAAATCTATTGGAAGGCACTCTTATTTTCCCTTAAGTGGGAAGTCAAATGTGGAACAAATTCATCCCAAAGGAACTGATTCTATATTCCACTGAAGACCAGGTGGCTTCCATGTGGCATTTTGCCTCTTGCATATTGTTCATCTCCTACAACAAATGGGGGTATGCTCTTTAGTAAACTAATTCAACTCAATTAGACACATTGTCTTCAAGGGATAACATCATAGAGACTAGAATCAGAATCATACTTTTGGGAAAATTGGGCCCAGGTTTTTTGTTTTGTTTTGTTTTAAGATTTTATTTATTATTTGACAGACAGAGACCACAAGTAGGCAGAGAGGCAGAGGGCGGGGGGGTGGGGGGGAAGCAGGCTCCCTGCTGAACAGAGAGCCTGATGCAGAGCTCGATCCCAGGACCCTGAGATCATGGCCTGAGCCAAAGGCAGAGGTTTAACCCACTGAGCTACCCAGGCGCCCCTGGGCCCAGGTTTTGATGGCTTCTTTCCTCAATCTTATAAAACCTATTTGAACTCTACTGGATGCCAGACTGCTTAAAAATATTTGGTCCCTTGTAATTTTAACCTTCCAGTATTCAATGCACCTGATTCATGTAATATCCTATAGTATTTTTGTCAAAGGAAGACTCTCAAAGTGTGTTTCTTGGGAGACACTTTTCAATTGGTTGCTTACATTTCTGCATTTATTATTTGTTCTAGACCATCCTTTGAAGATGGTTGTATTGAATAGACTTGGAGGACAGAAATAGTATCTTTTTTTTTAACTTAACCTGTTGTGTTTGCAAATATTATCTGCCTCTGTTTTGATTCTTCTTGTGGGAACTGAGGCTCAGAACTGATATATAACTCCCACCCCTACACACACACACACACACACACACACACACACACACACACACAAATACTGTTAATATTCTGGCTACCTCTAATGCTGTGAATAATAAACTATATTATTTCTGAACCATGAGTCTGCGTCTTCTATCAACACCCAAGAAACCACGGCAGACTCATACACCAGCTTTCAAATAAGGGAAAATAATCTCAGATGCTTTATATTTTTTGATAGTGTTACCTACTTCTGAACATATGACTGAGCACATATAAAGCTGGAGCCATGACCATTTAGAGCTTCTTCTGTGGAAGAACTATGCATTCACTAGTAAACAAAAGTAGTTTTATCTTTTTTTTTTTTCCCTCCTGGACACAATTTCCTCTCTCACACTGTTGCTCAAATTGGATGGAGTCTAAGGTCCTTTGAGGAAATTTTTGTTTAATGACTCAAAATAAAATAGGAAGAGTCTAAAGTGCTAAAATTAATTCTAGATAAAAGGTATAAGTCATGCCAGAAAGGATAGTAATTTTATCTAACAACTGCCTGTTCACCCCTTATTTGTTCATTAACTAATCTCCAAATTCCTGACTAAATCCCTTTAGTAAGCCAGAATGTGAGCTAAAAACTGGGATTTTAAAAAAATTTTCATTTGAAATTCAGTTAGTTAACATATATGGTTGTATTAGTTTCATGTGTACAATATAACATATAGTACTCGGTGCTCATCATGACAAGTGATCTAATTAACCCCCATCACTTATTTAATCCATCACTCCTTTCAGATCCCCTCAAGTAACCATCAGTTTGTTCTCCATTATGAAATGTCTGTTTCTAGCTTTGTTTCTCTTTCTATGTCTTATTATTTTCCCCTTTGCTTGTTTGTTTTGTTACTTTTATTCCATATATGAGTAAAGGTATTTGTCTTTCTCTGACTGACTTATTTCACTTTTAGCATTATACTGTCTAGTTCCAGCCATGTTATTGCAAATGGCAAGATTTCAGTCTTTTTTATGGCAGAATAATATTCCATTGTATATACATACCACTTATTCTTTATTTATTCATCAATTGATGGATACTTCGCTCTTTCCATATCTTAGCTTTACAAATAATGCTGCTATAAACATAGGGGTGCTAGCATCCCTTTGAATAAGTTTTCTTAAATTCATTGGGTAAATACACACCAACAGGATTGTTGGATCACAAAGGACTTCTATTTTTAAATTTTATGGAAATTCCATACTGTTTTCAAATATGGCTGTATCAGTTTGCATCACCACCAACAGTTCACAATTGTTACCTTTTCTTTTTTTTAAGATTTTATTCATTTCACAGAGAGAGATCACAAGTAGAGAGAGAGAGGAGGGAGCAGGCTCCATGCCTGGCAGAGAGCCCAATGTGGGACTTGATCCCAGGACCCTGAGATCATGACCTGAGCTGAAGGCAGAGGCTTAACCCACTGAGCCACCCAGGCAGCCCCCACAAGTGTTACTTTTTCACATCCTCTCCAACCCCTTTTGTTTCTTGTAGTGTTGATGTTAGCCATTCTGACAGGTGTGAGGTGGTATCTCTTTCTAGTTTTGCTTTGCAATTTCCTGATGATACATGATGATGGACATCTTTTCATGTATCTACTGAACATTTGAATGTGTTCTTTGGGGAAACACTTGTTCATGTCTTCTATCCATGTTTTTATTGGATTATTTGTTTTTGGATGTTGACTAAAAACTGGATATTAAGTAACACACAAGACAGGTTTCCTTGAGCTTAAATTTTATTTGCATGAGTATCATTAACAGGAAAAAATATGCATATGTGTATGTACAAGTGTGTTTATGTATACATCTATCTATCTATCCTCTATCCCCTGTCTTCTAATTGTGGTAAATCCTGTAAGGTGGGGAATGGGATAGTCTGAAGAAATATGCTGCTGGATATGTTGGGTAAGCAGATTTAATTGCACTCAGATGCATTGGATATAAGTGAATCACTCAAATGAGTTATTTAATATTATATAGAAACAAATTAAAATTTTATGTAGTTGAAAATAATAGGTAGTTAAAATAATTTTTGTTGTTTGTTGTTTTTGTGTCTCTTTTGTTTATATATACTATGGTGTGAATGTTTATGTCTCCCAAAATCATATTGCAAAATCTAACTGTGGAAGTGATAGTATTAAAACATAGGGGCCTTTGGGAGGTGATTAGGTTATAAGTGGGATTACAGTCCTTTTAAAGGAGACCCCAGAGAGTTCTCTTGATTCATTCATCATGTACGTTTACAGTGAGAAGATAGCCATCTATGAGGAAGTGGGCTCTCCCTGGATCTGCCCATTCCTTAATCTTGAACTTCTCAGTTCTAGAACTGTGAGAAATAAATTCCTGTTCTTTATAAGCTATTCAGTCTATATCATGTCCGTTATAGCAGCCTGCATGCAGAAGGACACTATGACCTAAAACGAGAGCAATAAATATAAAGTTTCAGTAAAGTCAGTTGGTACAATGTATTTTACTTAGAGAAGACATGCTGCTTCATGTTAAACCTTGATATTGTATATGTTTCTTGAAGGGCCACTTCTTACTCCTTTGTGTGTTTTCCACAAAGTCCAGGATGATGCCTTACATAAAGGTAATATTTTATAAATACTGTTGGAAATATATACTTCTCTAAAATCTTATTTTGCCTACAGATTACTTGGATCCACTTTGCCTTGTGTAGAATATTTGAAATATATTAAGAACAGAATGTCTCTCTAAATAACATTTAGAATCATCATTAAAAGATTGGTAGCAGACTGAAGGAAAAGTCCAAGAAGCTGGCAGAAGCAAAGGACCAAATTTTTGACCTGGCAGAAAAGGATTGGTAAATAAGGAAACAAATCCAAAGAAAGAAGGAAGAATGATGAAACATGACAATGAGCTTAGGAAAGTCATTGACTCCAAGGAATAGAAAGAGGTGCTTATTATAGGAGAAGTAGGAGTGAGAGAAAAAAAAGAGGGCTGAACATGGATTTGAGAATTCAGAGCTAAAACTGTCCCTCATCTGGGAGCAGAAACAGAGATCCAGATTCAGAGGCAAGGAGGACTCACATCACCATCCACAGAAGCATAGAACAACAAGACATAGTTTCATTCCCTCTGCAAAAGCTATCAATGGAGGAATTCTCTTTACCTAAATATGCGTGGGAGTGTAGTTTGTACATAGCCAAGTCACCTCAAGAGGACAAACTATACCAGCTCTCGAAGCAGGCCAGATAGCTCAAGCAACACCAGCCCAAGCCAAAATCCATTTCCCCTGCATTTGTGAACAATGACAGAGCAGTGGTTCACGTCTAGAACTAGGACGTATTCAGAAGTCAAAGATTGTGTCATGGATTGTGCCTATCAGTTCAGAGGCGGCCTTCAGCTCAACTCATGATCCCAGGGTCTTGGCATCGACTCTGTTCTCAGGTTCCCTGCTCAGGGGTAAGTCAGCTTTTCCCTCTCCAGCTCTACACCCTGATTGTGATCTCTCTGTCTCTCTGTCAAATATGTGCATGTGCATTGTTTGACAAACAGACAAAAACATAACCGGGGTACAAGGATTGACTGTGGCCAGAGGATGTTTTCTTTAATTTGGACCTAGATCTCTATGGAAGGCAGCCAGGTTCAGAGAACCTCCCACCATCCTCAAATGCCAGACCTTCGCTCAGAGCTCCAATGTTCATTCTCCAGTTCCTTGTCTTCCTGAATATCCTCACCAACCTGTAGCATACGCTGTCTGTGGCTCTCTAAGGGACCTTTGTTGTCCCACTGTTCATCTTCTGCTGCCTCCATTAGAACACGCCCATCTTCCACAAGAGGCACTGTTTGCTTATCCCATGAAACCATTTGGGGGATGTTCATGAGAGGGTGAAGGCAGGCTTGTGCTGTCACATCTGCATGTACTCCTCCAGAGGGTATCTGCAGGACCCTGTGGGAATGCTCCAGGTTCTTTGACATTTGAATCCTCTTCAATGCGTCCTTTTGAAGATACAAGTTGTCTTCCTGAAACGGGCACGGAAGTCTTTCAGATGGCTTCACTTGGGCTATGGGTCTTTTCCAACATGCTCCATGCTTGCTCCTGTGGACTCCAAGTACATGAGTCCATTCTGGACCTAAGGTTCTAGGATGTAGAATCTGCCTTTGGTACATCGTCAGTTTTGAAGATTTGGAAGACATTTTGGCTCGATTTCTAGAGACGCTACAAGTACTCGTTATAAGGGCTGCTAGGCCAGAGGGAGTCATTTTGTGTTTCAGCAGTAAACTTATATTGAACCCATGCAGTAAACTAAATTGACCCTACTCCTCCCAGAGGAGCTTACTCTCAAAGCCTAGATACAAGGGTGAATCAGGCCAGGAGAAGACATCCCATTAGAGGGGCATGCATATATCTACTAGGGTAAATTGAGATCCAATTGTCCACCCATGTGTTACCTAGCATTTTTGTTTATGTGGTGTAGCAGACTTAGCACGACTGTGCAGTTTTTTTCTGTATTGTTATCTCATTGGCCACGTCTGTATAGCCTGGCTAAACTACCGCTATAAATGTTAGTCTGTGAGGCTGGGAGTGGTCGCCTCTTTGCAAGAGAAGGCCCTGACCGGTCAATATGATTCTCGATGCTTTGTGCAAAATTAACGTTTGCTTGAACTTCACTTTGTATCAGTCTCGCTCCTTTGAATAAGGACCCTATCTTTGGAGGGCCACCCGAATTCAAATGATGAGAACTGAAACAGCATTGGAATTTTTGGAAAAGCCTCTGGAGGTAAGATCATGGGATCCTGCATGGAGCTGCAGGGTATGGCCCACTGGTAGAAGTTGGCAGCAGCCATGCTCCCCAGAGCTGGTGTGGATGCGGAGATGCCCCATCCTCTGCTGGTAGATCGTATGGGGGTTCAAGTCCCCCTGGGTGGTCAGGGGGTTCGAGTCCCCCTAGATGGTCAGGGGGCTCGAGTTCCCCTTTGCGGTTAGAGGGGGTTCAAATACCCCTAGGTAAACTCCAGGGGGTTCGAGTACCCCTAGACATTCAGGGGGTTCAAGTCCCCCTGGGCGGTTTGGGGGTTCGAGTCCTCCTAGGCGATCAGGGGATAAAGAAAGCCACCACCAGTGGCAGGTTATGGGTAAGAATCGTTTGGCCTACGGTTGTCTTTGCCTGGTCCTTTTGTTGTCTGTTGTATTGTTTGTTATGATTGAAGGAGTGGGGCAAGCAGAGAGTAAAGGGACTCTGACTTTCATCTCTCTGTTCTTCATAATAGATGTGAGGCTTCTCACTCACTCATTTCGTGTGTTAAGGGCTATGACTGTAGCCAACTGGGGTTAGTCTAAGAATGAGTTAAGGGGCCCATGCTGATGCTCATTGGAGCTGAGCATGGAATATGAGTGCCTAATGGACCACTTTTGGTAAGCAGAACTGGCACTGTGGGATGAACCGACCTTGAGCCAAAGACTTTAAAAAATATTCCCCAGCAGCTGCCGAAACCCCCTTTGTTTTGGGGAATTCTTTGCCTTCTCTGGCCTGATGTGGACTGCCTAGCCCCTCCCCCTTGTTGGCGGGAGAGCATGGCATCTGAAGTGGAGATAGTTATTTGTCTGTCTCAAGGTTTTAATGGGCAATTGTTAAAGTGGCTTCCAAAGTCTTTGGTAACCTGAAACTGTGAAGGGTTGCTTGAATGACAAATGGAATTAAATTTGTTGGACATGTAGTACTTAACCAAATGAGATATAATGCTAGACCATTAGGTCAAAATCTCATCTTGACCACCACACATGCTATCGCGGACCTTCGTAGACTCCAACTGACTGATGGATGGTGAACACCCGAGTGACAGGGTATCAGGCCCTCCTCCTCAACAAACCAAGAGTGATCTCACAGCCACAAGTGGTGCTAAATCCAGCCACACTGCTCCCAGAGGCACTGGCTGAACATCCACACAACTGTGCGGAGGTCCTAAACCAAGTCACAGGAATAAGACTGGATCTCAGAGACATGCCCTTCCCAGATGCAGACATGACTCTGTTCATGGAAAGAGGTATGTGAGGTATGTGAGGGCTGTGGTAGTTTATCCTGAGCAGGAATTCTGGGCAGCACCCTGCCACATGGAACTTCGGCACAACAAGCAGAACTGATTGAAATCACTAAGGCACTGCAGATGGCTAAAGGTAAAACCACCAACATCAATACGGACCACAGGTATGTCTTTGCTACTCTCCATATACATGGAGCTACTTACAAAGTAAGGAGCCTATTAACAGCAGAAGGAAAAGGAATTAAAACAGAAGAGAAATATTGGGACCCAAAAGAGGTGGCTGTTATGCATGTCTTGCGACACCAAAAGGGGACTGATCTGATTTCAAAAGGAAACCAATTATCAGATCGAGATTTAAAGCAAGCAGCCTGAGAAACAATGCAAGAGCTGGTTACACACCTGGATCTATCCCTACCAAATAAACTGGAGTATTCAGAGGAAGATTTAAAGTATTTACAAAAATGGCTAAATTATATTATAAAGGAGACTGGGCTAAGACTAAAAGAGGAAATTTAATTCTTCTTCGAAGACTAGGCAAGAAATTAGTAGACCAGATACATCAGGGTACTCACCTGGGGTCACTCAAACTCAAGGAACTTCCAGGCTTCTAAATTACGGTGTATGGTTCAAAATATAGTTGATAGATGTGCTCAGTGCCAGGCAGTTAATGTGGGAGGAACTAGAATTGGAAGAGGGAAAAGAGAAAGAGGTAGGGTACCAGGAATTTATTGGAAAATAGATATTACAGAAATAAAACCCGGAAAATATGGGGACAAGTATATGTTAGTTTTTGTAGATACCATTTCAGGCCAGGTTGAGGCTTTTTCCAAGAAACATGAGACGGCAGGAGTGATAGCCAGAAAGCTACAAGAAAAATAATTCCTAGGTCTGGGCTGCCTCTCACGGTTGAGTCAGACAATGGCCTTGCATTTTGAGTTCAGTCTCACAGGAATTGGCCAAGGCCCTGGGCACAAATTGGAAACTACATTGTGCCTATCAGACCTAGAGTTCTGGGCATGTAGAGAGAATGAACCGGACTCTTAAAGAGACCTTGACAAAACTAACCCTGGAGACGGGCAGTGGATGGGTGGATCTGCTTTCTTTCACCCTACTCAGGGCAAGATGTACACACTATTTAAACAGGGTGACCCCATTTGAAATGTTTGGGAGAACCCCTGCTCCCGCTCTGTTTTCGGCTACAAAAGGTTGCTCTAGCAGAAATGACTGATCAGTCTGTACTCCAGTCACTGCAGGCATTACAGTCTGTATTAAAAAAAAAAAATGCAGGGATCCAGACTGCCCACACTGGTATGGAGACGGAGGTGGAACCACTTCCTTTCCAACCCAATCACTTGGTTTGGATATGACATTATCAAGTGGGAAGCTTGGAACCTCACTGGATGGGACCTTTTACTGTTACCCTGACCACACTACAGCAGTAAAAGTAGAACGCATCAGGGCCTTGATTCACGCATGTCACATCAAACGAGCCAAGGATGAAGATGACCCCAAAAGGTGGAAGCCACAGCCAAAGATCCCGTTCACTGTGGACTAAATCTAAGACTGAAAAGATATGAGTTTGTTGTTGCTCCTATTTTTACCTGTTTATGTAAAGTATAGGTAGTTAATTAGATAAAGGAAATTAGAAAAAAAAATGGAAAGGGTTCTATGAAGCGGTAAATGGGTAAGTCATCAGCCGACTGTGCACTAGTGTCATGTACAAAAGAAAATGAGAGCGATAAAAATGTTAGAATTACATGCTCAATAAACCCTTTATAACCAGAGAATGTAGAACTGGATGAAAAGTCAAGGATTGGACTAATCTCCAAAGAATAGGGAGGAATGTAAGAGCCTGGGTGGCCAGAGGGAATCATTTTATGTTTATGCAGTATACATAGATTGACCTCATGCAGTAAATTTAGATTGATACTCCCCCTTCCAAAGGTATTTACTCTCAAAGCCTAGATATAAGGGCAGGTCAGGGCAGATGAAGATATCCAGTCAGTGAAGAGCTTATATCTACTAGGTAAATTGAGATTCAATTGTCCATCCGTGTGTTACTAGCAGTTTTTTTCTATGTCTGGCAGACCTAGCACCACTGTGCAGTTTTCTCTGTGTATTGTAATCTCAAGGCCACCTGTGTATAGCCCAGCTAAACTACATCTATACATGTTAGTCTGTGATGCTGGAGGGGGTCGAATTTGGAAGAGAAGGCCCTGACCATTCAGTATGATTCTCGATGTTTGGAATGAAATTAAGCTTTGCTTGACCTTCGCTTTGTATCAGTCTTGCTCCTTTGATTAAAAACCCTAACACTTGTGTCTGCACTGTGGAAGACTCCAGACATGTCTATGTCATGATTGGGGGTGTTCCCTTTGAGCTTTCCTTGGGTGGCCCTTCTCCTGTTCAGAAGATTGGTGAATGGGTGGGAGGGCCTAACCCTTGTGCAGGGCTCAGATTCCCTCCCCTGAGGTTTGCTTGAGGCCTGATTGTTACTTGACCTTTCCTGGCTAAGATGGAATGGTGGATTCTTGCCTTTCTCCGAAATCCAGAGGGCTGGTGCTGACAGTCAGGACCAAACACTACGAATCGGGCCATGGAGATGGTGATACCGACTCGCTTCACAAATTGCCTTGGTGAGAGACCCAGGCGGCTCCAGCGGTTTGGGATGGCTAGGGGTCCTATTGGCACACCCATGAATACTCCAACCAAGTGTAGTGATCAGGCATGGGTTTATGAGGATTGGTTGCTATGACCTCAAAGCGTTGTGACATCACAGATGCTGGCTTCACTGAAGCAGCTGTCCCTCTCCCATGACCTTGGTATCCTATGGCTTTAGGTAGGAAGCCCCGGGAAGGATAGAACAAGAGCCCTCTGAGCCTGATCAGGAACTCAGGTTGTCTTGTGGGTTAATGTCCCATTTCCCCTTTCTAGATAAATAGGAAAAAAATGATGTTCATTATACCTTCCTTTAGGCCAACAATTCTCCAGAGACAGCAAGGTGTCCTATTTCCACTACAATTTCTAGATCTCAAGAAACAGTGAGGCATCTTGGGTACCAACAGCTCTCCATGGGGTTTGTCATCCTGTGGGTGAGCAAGTCCATTGTCAGTGTCTTTTCCCAACGGGTCAGTGATGACTAACGGACAGAAAGTCCCTTTTTGAGGAAAAAGGTGAGGGCATGGATATATGCTACTGCCTTTGTCCTCATCTCCTAGAGTTCTGAAACACAAGGTTAAGGGATTAGGGCTCTGTCTACCTGGTTTTCCCATAACTTTGCAAAGTCTTCGAGGAAAGTGACGTTCTGATCAGAGCTAACTCTTCAGGAAGAGGCCTGGACCGCACCTGTTGTCATCATTAGTTAACTGTACTTGTAATGGAACGGGTATAGACATGTTGACCAAGTCTCTTTAGTCAAAAGGAAAGGGATGGCCTATATCGACGGCTTGCAAAGCCCACTTGAGCAGAACTGTGGACTGAGCCTCAAGGTCCTTGCAGACTAGTGATGAAGAAGGTGTGGTCCATCTTGGTAACAGAGTATTCCTCAGCCATCGGGGAGGATAAACCCCTGGACCTTACATTGACATGAACTTCCCATGTCTGGGTGATGGGAAATGGAAAAGACAGGCAGAACAATGGAAATATCATATAGCTTTCCACAATATGTTCCTCAGGAAGAATACCTTGGCTCTTAGTAAAGGAAAGAAAAATTGAATGGGAAGAATGCAGAGAAGGAGACCCACCAAGAGTGACTCAGGACTCTGAGAACCAAGCTGAGTGTTACAGAGAAGAGACACATGCAGGGAATAAGTGAAATGCTTAATGGGTGTTCAGGAGCTGTGGCATATATTAGGAAAAGCACTAGGTCGCATATGAAACTAAAAGATCCGTAAATACTGTGTCAAAAAAAATGACAAAAAAATTCCAAGAAGAATTCTAAGATTTTCAACAAAAAAATTCAGAGAAAAACAATGTGACCCTTTCAAAACCTAAAGAAGGCACAGGGAGAAAAGGAAAGAATTATAATTTTTATTATCTTTCCTTATTGAAATGGCATGGGATTTGTTTCCTAAAATGTCCTTATCTGAATTGGGTCTTTATCCTTGATTTACAAGTCTACCCACCTCTTCCATTTCTGAAATTGATGAGAAGACATGACATTGCCTTCTCTAAATACCTAGAAGAGTGGCCCAGAAAAATGACTTGGACCTGGCCTTCTGTGTGCTGGCAGGTGTTTGATTACTGCTTCAAACGCTTCAGTCACTACTAGAGAGCTGAGATTTTGTAGGTTTCCTGACCTAATCGTGGGAGTTTCTATGTGTCTGGGAATTTAACCTTTTCTCTCCGGACTTGGATTTGCTAGCATAAATGTGTGTATGTGCCTCTTAGGTTATTCTTTTTTTCTTTCTACCAGTTGTCATGTGGTTTCATACTTTCAGCTGTGAGTTTGTCTCCCTGCTGTATCCCAGTAATGGCTTCTGCAGTTTGTTCATGTTTTCAGAACTGAAGTGTGAGATCTCCGGATTTTTTTTTTCTATTGGTTTGTTTGTATATCCTTTATTTTGATAATCATATATATGATTTCATTTTTTCTGTTAACTTTGGAGTTAGGCTCTTCTTCTACTTGCTCCTTCAGGCGTCCAGTTAGGTTCCTTTTTTTTTTTGTTTGTTTTTTTAAAATTTTGGAAATGCATGCGTTTAACCCTTTATGGTTTCCCAATAAAATGTTTTTGCATCACCCCATAAGTTTCTTGACATTCCTTTGCTCATGGCTATTTCTGCATTTCCTTTGGATTTTCTTTGTTGATTCATTGCTAGGTCGTGAGTGTGTTGTGTTTTCCAACCTTTAGGGTATGGCTGTATTTCCAATTTGAAAGTGATTCTTCCCGTTTTCATACCTTCATGATCATAAGAGCCCAGGATAGGTTTTGACTTCTCTTCCATGAATTACGACTGGATTTGGACTCGAGCTCATGACCTGCGATAGACAAAGTTAGGTCCGCCGCTGGGAAGAACATATCTTATTGTCCTCAGAGACGCAATCTTACTCATGGATCCCCAAAGTTCAGGTGGTCTCCAGAGCCCATGTGGACATCTGTTATTCCTTACCACCATTCCACCAAATGATCTGTGCTGTGCTTAACGTGGATATCATAGTCCCCAACAATATTGGATTAAAGTCCCCATCTCCCTTCCTCTCTGATCATATGCTTCCAACGTTTAGATACAGCCATGTTCTGGTATATATGTTGGCAGTTCTTCCAGGTTTCTGATGTTTTGATGCTCCATTATGACAAAACACCTTCCGCTCTCTTTTGTCTCTGAAAGGCATAAAATCACTCTAGATGACTTAGGCACAATCACTTTGGCTCTCTTCTCCTTGGCAAGAGCATAACGTACGTTTCCAAATTTCTTCACTTTCAAGCTATGTGTATTTTATAGTCAAAGGAAATCTCCTATGGGCAACAGGGGTCGAGCTTGTTTAATATTTGTTGTTTATTGATGGATCCTTTCTGATTTTTTTTTGTTTGTTTGCTTGTTTTATTTTATTTTATTTTATTTTATTTTTTCTAATTTCAACCACACCTACAAAATGTTTGTATTGACGGGAGACTTTCGTCCTGAATGCTGAATGAATTATTGTTAGTTAAGAAGTTCACTTTCTCATTTCGGTTGAATTCTGACTTGAATTCTCTGTGCCTTTCCCTTTTATGGTATTTTCTTTGGGGATGCTTCATTAGTGCGATTTCTCACTTCCTCCCCCTCTTTCTCGTGTCTTCTCTGTGTGTGTGTTCGTCTATGTGTGCATGTGCATGTCTTAATGTGTGCGTGGTCTGTGTGTGTTTCACAAAAAAACTTATAATTAAATTCCAGAGGTAGGAATTGGGTCTCTTAAGGTTAGCAATTCAATGTGACATGCCTTAGAAACTCACATTCCATCCGTTTCAAGAACATCTTCTGCAAGCAATGTCATCATTTGTACTCTTCCATAAACACGTATTCTCACAAAACTGCCTTCAAACAAACACATTTTGTGTGCCTCATTAGAATCGTATTGTTTGTCCCTATACCCCTTGATTTTTCATATGTTTCTTGACTGTCTTGAGGGAGTAAAATCGTCTGTTTGTTTTCTTTCTGAGAATGATAGATATGACAGAGCCCAAAGCTCTCTGCAAGCCTGTCACATGAGACATATGGAATAATTCATTCTTGCTTAAGTCTCAGTAAGAATTTTCGGTGACATGGAGGACAGTGAGATGGTAGTAGTGACTAATAACCTCATGCTTGTCTTCAGCCATGAAAGCAAAAGGAAGATGACAACAATAATGGGGGCGGGGTGGAAATTGACCTGAAGCCTACACAGTAAACTCCACAGAGTTAGAGATCGGAGGTCGCAGAAACTATGGGAGAAGTTTGGAGACATGGCTCATGGGAGATTTGGGTGGTTCGTGCATCAGAGGGCAGTGATATCATGCAAAGGACAAAGGCACAGGAGAACAGGGCCCACTGGGAACCCACAAGGAACCTGTTTTCCAGTGCAATTGGCTGTGATGAATAGAGGGTCTGAGTTCTTGACAACACAATTCTTGAGGGGTGGAGATTTTAGATCAGCGGGCTTGGCAGAAATTGACTCAAAAGAACACCGTGTTTTCTTGTAGGGGACACGAACAAGCAACCAGGTGCAGACAGCCTGGAGACCATGATCAGAAATAATACCAGGAGATGTATTTGGAGGAGAGTGGGTCCTGGCAGTGCATCCGTGAGAGGCAGTGTTTGTGGAAATGATTCAATGGGTGCACAAGAAGTGATCGGCTCTCAAACCAGTAGCAACAGGACTGAGCACTGGCCAAGACAGGATGGTGAGACATTTGCTGCCTACCCTGCCGACACAAAAACCCAACCGTGGAACACTTGGAGGACTGCCTTCCTCAGTCCAAGATGCTTAGTCCAAGGAGAACACATTCTCCCATAGGGGACAAGAAGAATGCCTTGACCACATGCTCTCTTTTGAACACAGCATTCTGCAGGCCTGCATTCTATTCGGTTGTGGAAGGTCTCCTTTCACACTCACACTAGACCCTACTAAGTGAAACCTCAGCATATTTAGCCCGGGCCCTAACACACCAAACGCCCGGCAAGGAGGGCCTTTACAGTTGACTGGTCTCAAGGACAGGGTCATCCATAACACAACAGCAGATGGCATGCATCACACCCACACACACACACCCATCATCCCTTAAATGCCAGCACTTGGTCACTCCTGATTTCCTCTTCTTAAAGACATTAACCTCAGGATGGAAAAAGAATGAGCATTCAGAATATGGAGAGGTAGACAGAGACTTATATCCAAGGCAAAGATGGAAGAATCCACTGACGCCAAGGTAAAAGAACAAGAAATGATCACAGCTAGGCAATCAGAGAGAACCTTCTACATAGAACATGCCCGATGGGGTATAGAAAGCAGTGGCCTGGATACTTCCTGTACATCAGAAAACATAGAAGATATCAGAGAGTCTTGAACCACAGAGATAAACTGATAAAGATAAATGAACATAAATAGCTCCTGAAGAGAAGATTGCATCTCCTGACTGGATGCAAAGTCTGGGAACTTGGCAGAAGTAGAGGATCCAATGAGTGACCTGGAAGAACAAGTCTAGACAATAAGAAAGCAAATTCTAAAAGAGAAGGAAGAATGACGGGACATGACAATGAGCTTAGGGAATCATCATCTCCAGGAATTGAAAGAGGTGCCTCTTGTAGGAGAAGTAAGAGTGAGTGAAAAAGAGAGGGCTGAACATGGATTTGAGATATTGGGGCTGAAAATGACCCTCATCTGGTAGCACAAACAGAGGTCCAGAATCAGAGGAACAGAGGACTCCCATCACCTTCCACAGAAGCAGAGCACCAAAAGACATAGTGCCATTTACCCCTGGAAAATCTAGGCATGGAGGAATTCACTTTAGCAAATAGGTATGGGAGAATAGTTTGTCCATAGCCCAGTCACTGACTTCAAGAGGAAATGCTATACCAGCTCTCGAAAAAATCCGGATAGCTCAAGCAACACCAGCCCAGGCCAAAACCCTTATCCCCTGCATTTCTGAACAATGACTGAGCAGCGGGTCTTGTCTAGAACTACGAGGTTCTCAGAAGTCAACGGTTGGGCCCCAGGATGTGTCAATCAGTTCAGAGGCACCCTTCAGATCAACTCATGATTCCACGGTCTTGGCAATGACTGTGGTCTCAGATTCTCTGCTCAGGGGAAAGTAAGCTTCTCCCTCGCCAGCTCTACCCCTTGATTGTGAACTCTCGGTCTCTCTGTCTAATAAGTGCAAGCGCATCGTTTGACAAGATAACAAAAACAAAACCAGGCACAATAATTGACTGGGGGCAGAGGATGATTTATTGAATTTGGACCAAGGTTCCTATGGAGGGCAGCTAGGTACAGAGAACCTCCCACCATCCTAAAATACCATACCTTTGCTCGGAGCTCCAATGTTCATTATGCTGTTCTTTCTCTTCCTGGGTCTCCTCACCAACCTGAAGCATCCGCTGTGTGTCACGCTGTACTGACCCCTTGTTGACACATGTTCATTCTATTCTGGCTCCATTATAACATGCCCATCTTCTACTACAGGCACTGTTTGCTTATCACATGACATCATTTGGCTGGGGGTCATGAGAGTTAGAAGGCAGGCTTGTGCTGCCACATCTCCATGCATTTCCACAGGGGTAGCTGGTCCACCCTGAGGGAGTACTCAAGATTCTTCCACATTCGAATCCTCTTCAATGCGTCCTTTTGGACATAAAAGTTGTCTTCCTGAAACGGGCAGGGAAGACTTTCAGATGGCTTCACTTGGGCTATGGGTCTCTTCCAACATGCTCTCCGTTTGCTCCTATGGACTCCAAGTACATGAGTCCAACCTGGACCTAAGGTTAAGGGTGTAGAGTCTGCCTTGATGCATGGTCATTTTTGAAGATTGGGAGGCATTGTTGGCACGGTTTCTGGAGATGCTCGAGGTACTCATGTCCTCGCTGTGGAAGACTCCAGACATGTCTTTGGCACGGTTGCGGGGGTTCATTTTGAGCTCTCCTTGAGTGGCCATTTTTCTGTTCAGAAGCACTGTGATAGGGTGGGAGGGCCTGACCCTTGTGCCGGGCTCAGATTTCCTCCCCTGAGGCTTTGCTTGAGGCCTGATTGTTTCTTGGCCTGTTGTGGTTAAGATGGAATGGTGGATACTTGTCTTTCTCTGGAATCCAGAGGGCTGGTGCTGATTATCAGGACGAAAAACTATGAATTGGGTCATGTAGTAGGTGACACCGACTCGCTTCGCAAACTGCCTTGGTGAGAGACCCAGAGAGCTCTGGCGGTTCGGAACGGCCTCGGGTGCTCTTGGCCCACCCACGACTACTCTAGCCAATTGTAGTGATCAGGCGTGATGTAATGAGGAGTGTTTGCTATGAACTCAAAGCATTGTGACATCACAATTGCTGGCTTCACTGAAGCAGCTGTCCTTCTCCCATGACCTTGGTGTCCTAAGGCTTTAGGTAGGAAGCCCCCAAAGGACAGAACAAGAGCCCTCTGATTCTGATCAAGAACTCAGGTTGTCTTGTGGGTTAGTGTCCCACTTCCCCATTCTGGAAAAAGGGGAAAGAAAATGATGTTTAGTATACCTTCCTATAGGCCAACATTTTCCCAGAGACGGCAAGGTGTCCTATTTCCACTATAATTTCTAGAGATCTCAAAAAACGGTGAGGCCTCATGGGTATCAACAACTCTCCATGGGTTTGGAAATCCTGTGTGTGAGAGCGTCCTTTCTCAGCTTCTTTTGCCTATGGCTCAGTGATGACTAAGGGACAGAAAGTCCCCTTTCGAGGAAAAAGTTGAGGGCATAGATATATGGTGCTATCTGTGGTCTCATCTCTTAGTTTTCTGAAAACAGGGCTAATGGTTTAAGGCTCTGACTACCTGGCTTTCCCTTACACACCTTTACAAAGTCTTAGAGGAGAGTGTCATTCTGCATCAGGGCTAAACCTAAGGAAGAGGCCTGGACAGCACCCGTTGTCATCATTAGTTGTCCTTGTTGCGGTAACGGGTATAATCATGTTGACCATGTCTCTTTAGTGAGAAGGATAGGTACGGCTAATATCGACGGCTTGCAAGGCCCATTCGAGCAGACCTGGACCTTGCCTTGACATGAATGTCCCATGCCTGGCTGATGTGAAATGAAAAGGCAAGCAGAAAAAGGGAAATATCATATGGCTTCCCACAATATGTGCCTCATTAGGAATACCTTGGCGCTTTGTCCTCTTCAATAAACACGTATTCTCATAAAACTGCCTTCACACAATCACCACGATTGGGTGCCTCATTAGTGTCGTATTGTTTGTCCCTATACCCCTTCCTTTTTCATATGTTTCTTGACTGTCATGACGGAGTGAAATCATCTGTTTGTTGTCTTTCTGAGAATGATAGATGTGACGAAGCCCAATGCTCTCCGCAACACTGCCACATGAGGCAAGTGGAAGAATTCATTCTTTCTTATGTTTCAGTAAGAATTTGTGGTGACATGGAGGACAGTGAGATGGTAGTAGTATCTAATAACCTCGTGCTTGTATTCAGCCAAGAAGGCAACAGGAAAATGACCACAACAACTGCAACGGAGTGGACATTGACCGGAAGCCTACAAGGGAACCTCGACAAGAAGAAAGGTAGTCGCAGAGACTAAGGGAGAAGGTTGGAGACATGGCTTATAGGAGATTTCGTTGGTTCATGCATCAGATGGCAGTGATCCCTTGCAAAGGACAAAGGCACAGGATAGCAGGGAATGCTGGAAAACCACAAGGCACCTGTTTCCCAGTGCCATTGGCTGTGACGAGAAGAGGGTCTGAAGGGCACGAGTTCTTGACAACACAAGTGTTGAGTGCTGGAGTTTTCAGATTAGCAGGCTTGGCAGATATAACGTCGAAAGAACTCCGTGTTTTTCCTGCATAGGTCACCAACAAGCAACCATGTGCAGACAACCTGGAGACCATGATCAGCGACAATACCAGGACACACAGTGGGATGATGGCGGGTCCTGGCAGTGCATCCATGAGAGGCAGTTTTCGTGGAGTTGTCTCAATGGGGGCATAAGGAATATTGGGCTCCCACACGAGGAGCATCAAGACCGAGCTACTGGACAATAGAGGATGGTGAGGAGCATCCTCACCTCATTCAGAGAACCAAAAGACTGCCTACTCTGCCCACACGAAATCCCAACCGTGGAACACTTGAGGGACAGCCTTCCTCAATCCAAGTTGTTTACTCCAAGGAGATCAGACTATCCCAAGGGGATGAGAAGAATGCCTTGAACACATGATCTCTTCTGAACACAGCATTCTGTAGGTCTGCGTTCTGATGATTTTGTGGAATGTCTCCTTTCACAGGCACACCAGAGCCCATCAAGGTAAACCTCAGCATATTCAGCCCAGGCCCCAAACACACCAAACGGCAGGCAAGGAGATCCACTGCAGATGGCTGGTCTCAAGGACAGTGTCAGCCACAAAACAAACATCAGATGGCATGCATGCCACACACACACACACACACACACACACACACACACACACACACAAGCACACACACACTAGACAAACCTTAAGGGCCCGCCCTTGGTCACTCAATGATCTCTTCTACCTAAATAAATTACCCACAGGATAGAAAACAGAATAATTATTTCGAATACAGAGAGGAGACAGAGATCTAGATCTAATACAAGATGGAAGAATCAATAGATGCTAAGGAAAAAGAACAAGAAAGGATCACGGCTAGGAAATCAGAGTGAAGCTTCTACATAAAACACGCCCGATGTGGGTTTGATAGCAGCGGCATGGATCCTCCCTATACATTAGAAAACATAGAAAATATCAGAGAGTCTCAAACCACAGAGATAAAACTGATAAAGATAAAAGAACATAAAGAGCTCCTGAAGAAAAGATCGGTAGGAGACTGGATGCAAAGACTGGGAACATGGCAGAAGTAGAGGATCCAATTAGTGACCCTGAAGAACAAGCCTAGAAAATAAGGAAGCAAATTCTAAAGGAGAAGGAAGAATGATGGAACATGACAATGAGCTTAGGGAATCACCATCCAAAAAGAAAGGTAATAGGTGCCTATTGTAGGATAAGTAAGAGTGAGTGAAAAAAAGAGGGCTGAACATGGATTTGAGAATCAGGGCTGTCAATGACCCTCATCTGGGAGCTGAAACAGAGGTCCAGAATCAGAGGCACAGAGGACTCCCATCACCTTCCACAGAAGCAGAGCACCAAAAGACATAGTGCCATTTACCCCTGGAAAATCTAGGCATGGAGGAATTCACTTTAGCAAATAGGTATGGGAGAATAGTTTGTCCATAGCCCAGTCACTGACTTCAAGAGGAAATGCTATACCAGCTCTCGAAGAAAGCCAGATAGCTCAAGCAACTCCAGCCCAGGACAAAACCCTTATCCCCTGCATTTCTGAACAATGACTGAGCAGCGGTTCTTGTCTAGAACCAGGAGGTTCTCAGAAGTCAACGGTTGGGCCCCAGGATGTGTCAATCAGTTCAGAGGCACCCTTCAGATCAACTCATGATTCCACGGTCTTGGCAATGACTGTGGTCTCAGGTTCTCTGCTCAGGGGAAAGTAAGCTTCTCCCTCGCCAGCTCTATCCCTTGATTGTGAACTCTCGGTCTCTCTGTCTAAGTGCAAGCGCATCGTTTGACAAGATAACAAAAACAAAACCAGACACAATAATTGACTGGGGGCAGAGGATAATTTATTGAATTTGGACCAAGGTTCCTATGGAGGGCAGCTAGGTAGAGAGAACCTCCCACCATCCTAAAATACCATACCTTTGCTCGGAGCTCCAATGTTCATTCTCCTGTTCTTTCTCTTCCTGGATCTCCTCACCAACCTGAAGCATCCGCTGTGTGTCACGCTGTACTGACCCCTTGTTGACACATGTTCTTTCTCTTCTGGCTCCATTATAACATGCTCATCTTCTACTACAGGCACTCTTTGCTTCTCACATGACATCATTTGGCTGAGGGTCTTGAGAGGTAGAAGACAGGCTTGTGCTGCCACATCTCCATGCATTTCCACAGGGGTAGCTGCTCCACCCTGAGGGTGTTCTCAAGGTTCTTCCACATTCGAATCCTCTTCAATGCATCCTTTTGTACATATAAGTTGTCTACCTGAATCAGGCACAGAAGTCTTTCAGATGGCTTCACTTGGGCTATGGGTCTCTTCCAAAATGCTTTCCATTTGCTCCTGTGGACTCCAAGTACATGAGTCCATCCTGGACCTAAGGTTCTACACCTAAGGTGTAGAGACTGCCTTTGATGCATGGTCATTTTTGAAGATGGGGAGGCCTTGTTGGCAGCATTCCTGGAGAGGCTCGAGGTACTTGTGTTGTCCCTTTGAAGACGCCAGACATGTCTTTTGCACGGTTGCGGATGTTCAGTTTTCTTTGCTTGGGTGGGCCTTTTCCTGTTCAGAAGCTCCGTGATTGTGTGGGAGGGCCTTATCCTTGTGCAGGGCTCAGATTTCCTCCCCTGAGGCTTTGCTTGAGGCCTGATTGTTTCTTGGCATGTCGTGGTTAAGATGGAATGGTGGATACTTGTCTTTCTCTGGAATCCAGAGGGCTGGTGCTGATAATCACGACCAAACACTATGAATTGGGCCATGTAGAAGGTGACACCGACTCACTTCGCAAACTGCCTTGGTGAGAGACCCAGAGAGCTCCGGCGGTTTGGGACGGCCTGGGGTGCTCTTGGCCCACCCACGACTACTCTAGCCAATTGTAGTGATCAGGCGTGATGTAATGAGGAATGTTTGCTATGAACTCAAAGCATTGTGACATCACAATTGCTGGCTTCACTGAAGCAGCTGTCCTTCTCCCATGACCTTGGTGTCCTAAGGCTTTAGGTAGGAAGCCCCCAAAGGACAGAACAAGAGCCCTCTGATTCTGATCAAGAACTCAGGTTGTCTTGTGGGTTAGTGTCCCACTTCCCCATTCTGGAAAAAGCGGAAAGAAAATGATGTTTAGTATACCTTCCTATAGGCCAACATTTTCCCAGAGACGGCAAGGTGTCCTATTTCCACTATAATTTCTAGAGATCTCAAAAAACGGTGAGGCCTCATGGGTTCAACAACTCTCCATGGGTTTGGAAATCCTGTGTGTGAGAGCGTCCTTTCTCAGCTTCTTTTGCCTATGGCTCAGTGATGACTAAGGGACAGAAAGTCCCCTTTCGAGGAAAAAGGTGAGGGCATAGATATATGGTGCTGTCTGTGGTCTCATTTCTTAGTTTTCTGAAACACACGGCTAATGGTTTAAGGCTCTGTCTACCTGGCTTTCCCTTACACACCTTTGCAAAGTCTTAGAGGAGAGTGCAGAATGACACTCTCGAAAGGGGACTTACCGTCCCTTGCCTCTTTGGAGTACCACATTTCTGTCTTTAGGATATATACCCAATAGTGCAATTGCTGTGCCATAGGTTAGCTCTATATTCAGTTTTCTGAAGAACCTCCACACTGTTTTCCAGAGTGGCTGCACAAGCTTGAATTCCCACAAAGACTGCAGGAGAGTTCCCTTATCTCTGCATCCTCGCCACCATCTGTCATTTCTTGACTTGTTAATTTTAGCCATTCTGACTGGTGTGAGGTGGTATCTCGTTGTGGTTTTGATTAGTATCAGTGGGGTCCTGATTTGTGACCCAGTATATGGTCTAGTTTTGAGAAGGTTCCATGTGCACTTGAGAAGAACGAGTGTTCTGCTCTTTTAGGGAGGAGTGTTCTGTATATGTCTATGAGGTCCATCTGGTCCAATGTGTCATTCAATGATTTTGTTTCTTTATGAATTTTCTGCATGGATGCTCTGTCAATTTCTGAGAGAAACATGTAAAGATCTCCTACTATTAATCTATTCATATCAATATGACTCTTTATCTTGACTAACCTTTTTTCTCATGTAATTGGTTGCTCCCATATCGGGTACACAGATATTTACAATTGTTAGATCATCTTGGTGGATAGTCTCCTTAAGAATGATGTAGTGTCTTTCTGTATCTCTGACTACTGCCTTTAGTTTAAAATCTAAATTATCTGATATGAGAATCGCTACCCCGGACATCTTTTGAGGCCACTTTCAGTCTGGGTTTATCTTTAGGTTCATAATGGGTCTCTAGTAGACACCATATGGATAGGTCCTGTCGTTTAATCCAATCTGCAACCCTGTGTCATTTTATGGGCGCATGTATGCCCTTCACATTGAGAGTGTTTATTGATAGATATGTTTTTTATTGACATCACGTTTCTTTGAAACCTTTTATTCTGTAGATTTTTTCTATATTTCTGTTCAATGCTATTCTTAGGATTTTTCCACTTTTATAGAACTCCCCTTAATATTTCCTGCAGTGTCGGTTTGGTGGTTGCATAGTCCCTTAAGCCTTGCCGTTCTTGAAAACTATTTCTCCATCGATTTTGAATGTCAGTCTTGCTGGATAAAGTATTCTTGGTTGCATATTCTTCTCATTTAGTACCCTGAAAATATCTTGCCTGCCCTTTCTGGCTTGCCAGGTCTCTCCGGACAGGTCTGACATGATTCTGATCGGCTTTCTTCTGTATATAAGAATCCTCTTTGTCATAGCAGCTTTAAAGCGATTGTATCTATACTTATGATTTCTCAATTTTACTATCAGTGCCCTTTCATTTTTTTTTTTTTGGAATCTATAATTTTAGGGGGAGACTGTTCTGCCTCTAGAACATGAACACTGGTTCCATTCATGAGATTAGGAAAATTTTTATAAAGATGTTGTTCCACTATATCTTCTAGACTTCTTTCACTACATCTTCCTCCTCCACTATATCTTCCTCCCCTTCAGGAATTCCAATAATTCTGACATTGGTACATTTGATGGCATCATTTATTTCCCAGATTCTGTTTTTGTAGCTTCTAAATTTGTGCCAGACTTCTGATACTTTCTCTGTCTTTTTTTCCTGCAGATCATTAATTCTATCTTATTTTGTGGTTACCCTAGCTTTTAGAGAATTTAGATTAGATTGGAACTGATTGAGAGCATTGTGAACATCATCCCTAGTGGTTTTAGTTCTTCCCTTACATTGTGAATGTCATCCCTGGTGGCTTTCAGTTCTGCTCTAATCAATTTTGTTTGATCATGCATGGCTTTCTGCAACCTAGCTATTGTGAGCCTGAATACTCTTTCCGACATACTGAATATGTTGATAGCCATTAGGTCAGTTGCAGAAGGCCCATCCATTTTTCTTCTGTTGTGCATTCCTCCTCCAAGTCATTTTTGTGAGAGATGACTGAACGGATGCAGGTGGATGTATCGACCATGTTGTAGTGAAAGTACACCCTGGGATGCTTTTGACCAATAGGATTCCCGACCCAAACAAGAGAAAAAAGAAAAGAGAAAGAATAGAGAGAGATAGAAAGATAAAAGAGAAGGCTCAGCCCAAATGGGCCCCAAGGAAAATTTGTGAAGTATACAAACAGAAACAGACAAACAAAAAACTGATAAAATTATAGGCAAATAAAAAAAGAAACTCGGCGAAAAGAACCCCAAATATAAGATTTATATATTGTTAGGACAAAAAAGAAAACATGGAAACTTTGGCAGAGAAAAATGATGTGAGTGTGGTTATAAATTCTCAGTGTGGGCGAGGAAGATTGTGTTGATTCTTCCTGGATGTATCTTGATATCTTTGTTAAAAAAAATCTCAACTTATCTAAGATATAGTGGGATTAAAAAATTGGTTTACCTATAGGGGTAGCATTGATTGGAGAAAGGGGATTGCCATAATGTTAAATTCTATATGAATATTAGAAAATAAAAATTATAAAGAAACAAACTGGTCTAAACTAAACTCAAATTAAAAAAAAAATAAAAAAGAAAAAATGCAAAAGAGAACACAGGTGTATATACCAAAAGTTCAGATTAGAAGGTTATTATATAATTAGATTTTCTGGACATCTCACTGTGATGATAAATATGTTAATACAGCAAAGACGATTCTAAGGTGGAAATACATAACCATCCAAGCATCCCTCAAAAAAAATTGAAAAATCCAGAACACACCAACTGTCTGTACACCTTAAAGAACTGGAGAATCAATAACAAATAAAACCAACTCCACACATAAGAAGGGAAATAATCAAGATTAGAGCTGAGATCAATGAGTTAGAAACCAGAGATACAGTAGAATGCTTCAATGAAACTAGAAGCTGGTTTTTTGAAAGAATCAATAAGATCGATAAATCATTGGTGACACTAATCCAAATGAAAATAGAGAAAGCTCAAATTCATAAAATTATGAATAAAAAGGGAGAGATCACAACGAACACCAAGGAAGTAGAAACAATCGTCATAAATCATTATCAACAGTTAAATGAATATAAGCTAAGCAACCAAATGAAATGGATGCATTCCTGGAAAACTATAAACTCTGAAATTGCACCAGGAAGAAATTGACAACCTGTATAGACCAATATCTAGTAACGAGATTGAAGTGGTGATCAAAAACCTCCCAAAAAACAAGAGCCAAGGACTTGATGGACTCCCTGGGGAATTCTACCAAATTTTCAAAGAAGAAATAACACATATTCTCCTGAAGCTGTTTAAAAAAAAGAAAAAACTGAAGCAGAAGGAAAACTTCCACTCTTTTTGAAGCCAGCATTACCCAGATCCCCAAACCAGGCAAAGACCCTACCAGAAAGAATTTCAGACCAATATCACTGATAAATATTGATGCTAAGATTCTCAACAAGATCCTAGCAAACAGGATCCAACAGGACATTAAAAAGATTATCCACCATGACCAGTTTAGATTCATCCCTGGGCTACAAGGATGGTTCAACATTCGCTAATCAATCAATGTCATAGAAAAAATTAATATGAGAAGAGACAAGAACCACATGGTCCTCTCAACTGATGCAGAAAAAGCATTGAACAAAATCCAGCACCAGTTCCAAATTAAAATGCTTCAAAATATAGGAATAGAGGGAACATTCCTGATCTTCATAAAATATATCTATGAAAGACCCACAGTGAATATCATCCTCAATGGGAAAAAGCTTGCAGCCTTCCCATTCAGATAAAGAACATGACAAGGATGCCCACTCTCACCACTCTTGTTCAACACAGTATTAAAAGTCCTAGCAATATCAATCAGAAAATAAAGAAAAATAAAAGGTATCCAAATTGGTATGAAGAAGTCAAACCTTCTCTCTTTGCAAATGACATTATTCTTTATATGGAAAACCCAAAACACTCCACCCCCAAACTACTAGAACTCATACAATTCAGCAAAGTGGCAGGATACAAAGTCGCTCTACAGAAATCAGTGGCTTTCTTATACACTAGTAATGAAAATAAAGAAAGGGAAATTAGAGAATCGATTCTATTTACTATAGCACAAAGAACCATAAGATACCTGGGGATAAAACTAACGAAAGAGGTAAAGTATCTGTACTCGAGGAACTACAGAACACTCATGAAAGCATTTGAAGAAGACACAAAAAGATGGAAGAGCATTCCATGTTCTTGGATCAGAAGAATAAACATTGCTAAAATGTTTATACTGCCTACAGCAATCTATACTTTTAATGCTATTCTGATAAAAATTCCACCGATACTCTTCAAAGAGCTGGAGCAAATAATGCTAAAATTTGTATGGACTCAGAAGAGACCCAGAATCGCTAAGGAAATGTTGAAAAACAAAAATAAAATGGGGGGCATTACGTTACCTGATTTCAAACTTTACTACAAAGCTGTGATCACCAAGACAGCATGGTACTGGCATAAAAACAGACACATAGACAAGTGGAAGAGAGTAGAGGGCCCAGATATGGACCCTCAACTCTATGGTCAATTAATCTTTGACAAGGCAGAAAAAAATATACAATAGAAAAAGACTATCTCTTCAATAAATGGTGCTGGGACAACTGGGCAGCTATATAGGAGAATCAAACGGGACCATTATCTTACACCGTACACAAAGATAAACTCAAAATGGATTAAAGACCTCAATGTGAGACAGGAATCCATCAAAATATTACAGGAGAACATAAGCAGTAATCTCTTCGATATCAGCCACAGCAACTTCTTTCAAGATATATCTCCAAAGGCAAAGGAAACAAAAGCAAACATGAACTTTTTCAACTTCATCAAAATCAAAAGAAACAGTCAAGAAAACAAAGAGGCAACCCATGGAATGGGAGAAGGTATTTGCAAATGACATTACAGACAAAAGATTGATATCCAGGATCTATAATGAACTCTTAAAACTCAACAGACACAAAACAGACAATCATATCAAAAAATGGGCAGAAGATATGAACAGACACTTCTCCAATGAAGACATACAAATGGTTATCAGACACATGAAAAAATGTTCATCATCACTAGCCATCAGGGAGATTCAAATGAAAACCACATTGAGATATCACCTTACACCAGTTAGAATGGCAAAAATTAGCAAGACAGGAAACAACATGTGTTGGAAAGGATGTGGAGAAAGGGGAACCCTCTTCCACTGTTGGTGGGAATGCAAGTTGATGCAGCCTCTTTGGAGAACAGTATGGAGATTCCTCACGAAATTAAAAATAGAGCTTCCCTATTACCCTGCAATTGCGATACTGGGTATTTACACCAAAGATACAGATGTAGTGAAAATAAGGGCCATTTCTACCCCAATGTTTACAGCAGCATTGGCCACGGTCGCCCAATTGTGGAAAGAACCAAGATGCCCTTCCATGGACGAATGGATAAGGAAGATGTGGTCCATATACACTATGGACTATTATGCCTCCATCAGAAAGTACGAATACTCAACTTTTGTAGCAATATAGATGGGACTGGAAGAGATTATGCTGAATGAATCAAGTCAAGCAGAGAGAGTCAATCATCCTATGGTTTGACTTCTTTGTGGAGCATCACATATATCATGGAGGACATGGGGAGATGGAGAGGAGAAGGGAGATGGAGGATATTGGAAGGGGAGGTGAACCATGAGAGACTATGGACTCTGAAAATCAATCTGAGGATTTTGCAGGGGCGGGGGTGTGGGTGGTCTGGCTACCAAGTGGTGGCTATTATAGAGGGAATGGATTGCATGGGGCACTGGGTGTTGTGTAAAAATAATGAATACTGTTAAGCTGAAAATAAAAAATTTACTTAAAAAAATCTATATAAAAAACCAGAATATTGGGAATGAATTAAAATTAAAGTTGTATCTATGAAATAGTGGTGGTTGTTCTCTTGTAGTCTTTTAATTTTTTACTTTGCTGGTTTTATTTCTGAGGGAGGGGCCAGCCACGTGGGTTTTCAGTCAATGATGTTACCTGATTTAAGTCCTCCCTCCCTGCTCATGGGGGTGGGCTCTGAGGAAACCGGTTTTTTCAGGCTTTTGTTTTTGTTTTTGTATTTGTTCACTTTTTCTCTCTCGCCTTGACTGCTTTTGATGGTTCTTGGAGTTTTAGAGGAAAGTAAACTGCAGCCTGACCTCCCTGACAGAGAGAAACCTCTATCTGCTCCTCTGTAGGTTCTGCAGGGCACATATAAATTCCCTTTTGGCCAATGGCAGAGCTTATATTGAGATACGGTCCCAGGGGATGCAGGATCTTTTGCTTGTACTGAAAACCACAGCAGCAGTGTGGGCAGCTCCAGACCACCAGAGTGGTTCCAAGAAGTGATTGCACACTGAGATTTTCCCACTGGCCTGGGCTTGGAGCACCTGGTCTTTCCAGGTCTAAGAGCGCCGGGCATGTGACACCTTTCATAGGGTAGGGTGTGGGTCACAGGCGCCTCTCAGGCTCTGATAGTATGTCAAGGGTTTAAGAGCACCAAGCTGGGCCTTCAGGCAGGGGAAGGTGAGGGGTGCACGTGTCTCAGGCAAGGCTCGGCAATTTGCTGTATGGTGTGGCTCCCACCCCTTAAAGAAACTGGACACAACACACCTCAGGTGCACTGGTGGCTCAGGAACAAGGAGCTGGTTAATCTGCCACACTCTCTCTAGCTCAGCACCAGAAAATTCTAAACTTGTTCCGGGACATAAGCCCCTGTCCTTAGCCGCCTCAATTGTCAGTGATCCTTTAACCCCGTGATCCTTTGCTGTTTTTGAGTGCTTTCAACATGAGTCCAAGTTAATGGTGGTCCCAAGACAGAGGGCACTCTTGTATTGGGGCATTACTTTCCAATCGGTCGACTCTGGTGGCTCTTTCCCCCTTTATATCTTCCGATATCAGACAAAGAGAAATAAAAGGTATTTAAATTGGCAATGAAGAAGTCAAACTTTCTCGCTTCGCAGATGACATGATTCTTTATATGGAAAACCCCAAAGACTCTATCCCCAAATGTCTAGAACTCATACAACAATTTAGCTACATGGCAGGATACAGAGTCATATATGGAAATCAGTGGCTTTCTATACACTAACAATGAAAATGCATAAAGGAAAATTAGAGAATCGATTCCATTTACTATAGCACCAAGAACTATAAGATATCTGGGAATAAACCTAACTGAAAAGGTAAAGGAGCTGTACTTTAGGAACTACAGAACACCCATTAAAGAAATTGAAGAAGACACACACAAAAAAGGAAGATCATTCCATGATCTCGCATTGGAAGAAAAAACATTGTCAAAATGTCTATACTGCCTAGAGCAATCTATCGTTTTAATGCCATTCCTATCAAAATTCCACCGGTATTTTTCAAGGAGCTGGAGCAAATAATCCTAAAATTTGTATAGAATCAGAAGAGACCCAGAATTTCTAAAGAAATGTTGAAAAACAAACATAAAACTGGGGCATTGCGTACCTTATCTCAAGATTTACTACAAAGTTGTGATCACCAAAACAGCATTGTCCTGGCATAAAAACGGACACATAGACGAGTGGAATAAAGAGGCTAGCCCATATATAGACCCTCAACTCTATGGGCAAATAATCTTCGTCAAAACAGAAAAAAATATACAGTGGAAAAAAGACAGTCTCTTCAATAAATAAATGGTGATGGGAAAACTGGACATCCATTTGTAGAAGAATGAAACTCGACCATTCTCTTACACAGAGGTAAGCTCAAAATGGATAAATGACCTCAAGGTGAGACAGGAATCCATCAGATCCTAGAGGAAAACATAGGCAGTAATCTCTTCGATATCAGCCACAGCAACTTCTTTCAAGATATGTCTCCAAAGGCAAAGGAAACAAAAGTAAACATGAACTTTTGGGACTTTATCAAAATCAAAAGAAGCAAAAGAAGCAGTCAACAAACAAAGAGGCAACCCACGGAATGGGAGAAGCTATTTGCAAATGAGAATACAGATAAAAGGCTGATATCCAGGATCTATAAAGAACTCCTCAAACTCAACATATACAAAGCAGACAATCATATAAAAAATGGGCAGAATATACGAACAGACACTTCTCCAAAGAAGACCTACAAATGACTATCGGACACATGAAAAAATGTTCATCATCACTAGCCCTCAGGGGGATTCAAAGGAAAACCACATTGAGATACCACCTTACACCAATTATAATGGCCCAAATTAGCAACACAGGATCAACATGTGTTGGAGAGAATGTGGAGAAAGGGGAACCCTCTTACACTGTTGGTGGGAATACAAGTTGGTGCAGCCAGTTTGGAAAACAGTGTGGAGATTCCTCAAGAAATTAAAAATGAGCATCCCTATTACCCTGCCATTACACTATTTGGTATTTACCCCAATGGCACAGATGTAGTGAAAAGAAGGCCCGTTTGTACCACAATGTTTATAGCAGCAATGGCCACGGTTGTCAAACTGTAGAAAGAAACCAGATGGACAAATGGATAAGGAAGATGTGGTCCATATAGACTGTGGAGTATTATGCCTCCATCAGAAAGGATGAATACACAACTATTGAAATACCATGGACAGGACAGGAAGAGATTATGCTGGAGACAATCAAGCAGAGAGAGTCAATTATATATGGTTTCACTTATTTGTGGAGCATCACAAATAACATGGAGAACAAGGGGAGATGTAGGAGAGAAGGGAATTGAGGTAAATTGGAAGGGAAGGTGAACCATGAGAGACTATGTACTCTGAAAACCAATCTGAGGGTTTTGAATGGGTGTGGGATGGGTAATTGGGAATACTAGCTGGTGGGTATTAGAAAGGGCATGGATTGCATCGAGCATTTGGTGTAGTGCAAAAACAATAAATACCGCCAGACTGAAAAGAAATTTAAAAAAAATAAAAAGTAAACAATAAACTGGTAACTTAAATTAAAAAAAAATTACTGTGTACCAAAAATTCTTGTATACCTTCCCATTTTATTTTTGTTGTTTTTATTTAAATATAATTGATGTACAGTGTTATATTAGTTTTGGATGTACAATAAAATAAATCAACAATTCTAAAAAACAAACAAACAAATAAACAACAACAACAACAAAACTGGCCCTTTCAAAAGCAGTTGAAGACCTACAGTGAAAAGGAAATAATTATATTTTATTATCTATACTTATTAAAATGACATGAAATTAGAGTCTAACTGAGTCCTCCATTTCTGGAATCAATGAGAAGACACGACATTGTCTTCCTTAAATGTCTAGAAATGTTGACCAGTAAAATGATAGAGAAGGGACTTTCTGTATGGGTCAGTCTTTTCTGACCCTTAAGGAAAAGACGCTGGGAAAGGACCATCACCCACATGATGACATACCTCTGAGAGCTGATAATACCCAAGATGCCTCACTGTTTCTTGAGATCTCTAGAAATTGCATTGGAAATAGCAAAACTTTGCCATCTCTGGAGAAATGTTAGTCTAAATGAAGCTACACCTAACATCATTTCTCATTTCTTTGTATACAAAGGGGACGTGGGAAATTAACACACAAGACAACCTAAGTTCTTGACTAATCTAAGAGGGCTCTTTTTCTGTCCTTCCCGGGTCTTAGTACCTAAAGCCATAGGACTCAAATGTCATGAGAGAGGGACTGCTGTTTCAGTGAATCCAACTTCTGTGATGTCACCAAGGTTTGAACTCAAAGCAACCACTCCTTTTCAACCCACGCCTGATCACTACTCTAGGATGGAGTGGTCATGGGTGGGCTTAGAGGATCCCAAGCCCTCCCAAACCACAGGAGCTGCCTGGATCTCTCACGAAGGCAGTTGTGAAGTGAATCGGTGTCATGTTTTCCATGGTCAAATTCGTAGTCTTTGGTCATGACTATCACCACCAGCCTCTGGACACCGGAGAAAGGCAAGAATCCACCATTCCATCTTACCCATGATAGGACAAGAAAGATTCAGGCATCAAACAATGACTCAGGGGTGGAACTCCACGCCCCGCACATGTCTATGGTCCTCCCACTCAATCAGGGAGCTTCTGACCAGGAAAAGTGCCATCAAGTAAAATTCCCAGGGAACACCCAAAACCATGCCAAAGACATGTCTGGAGTCTTCAACAGTGAGGAAACGAGTAAACCTAGTGACTCCAGACACCGTGCCAAAACGATCTCCCAATCTTCAAAAGTGACCAAGCACAAGGGCAGACCCTACACCCGAGAACCTGAGGCCCAGTTCGGACTCATGTACTTGGAGTCCACAGGAGCAAGCGCAGAGCTTGTTGGAAGAGAACCATAACCCAAGTAAAATTATTTGAAAGACTTTCGTGCACGTTTCAGGATGACAACATGTATCTCCAAAAGGAAGCAAGGATGAGAATTTGAATGTTGCAGAACCTTGAGCATTCCCACAGGTTGGTGCAGCTGCCCTCTGGGGAATTGAATGGAGATGTGGCAGCACAAGCCTGCCTTAACCCTCTCATGACCATCCCCCAAATTGTTCATGCGATAAACAAAAAGTGCCTCTTTCGGAAAATGGGCATGTTCTAATGGAACCAGGAGAGGATGAACAATGTGAAAACAAAGGGACACTAGAGCGGGACAGACAGCAAATGCTACAGGTTGGTGAGGAGATACAGGAGGACAAAGAATAACAGAATGAACAGGGGAGCTCAGAGTGACGGTCTGGCATTTCAGGATGGTGGGAGTTGCTCTGTACCTGGCTTCATTCTATAGGGACCTAAATCCAAATTAAATAAACCATCCTCTGGCCCCAGTCAATACTTGTACACTGTTTTTTGTTTGTTTATTTGTTTTTGTTTTTTGCCAAAATATCGGCATGCATGTATACGACCGACAAACAGGGAGATCACAATAGGGGATGGAGCTGGAGAGGGTGAAGCTGACTTGCCCCAGAGCAGGGAACCTGAGACCAGAGTCGATTCCATGACCCTGGGCTCATAAGTTGAGCTGAAGGCGGCCTCTGTACTGATGTACACACCACAGGACCCAATCTTTGTCTTCTTAATACATCCTATTTCTAGACAAGAACCAGTGCTCTGTCATTGTACAGAATGCAGGGGATACAGATTTTCCCTTGGGCTGGTGTTGCATGCTCTATGCAACCTCATTCAAGAATGGGTATATCTTGTCTTCTTGAAGACCGTGACTTGGCTATGGACAAACTATTCTCCCGAGCATATTTTGGTTAAGAGAATTCCTCCTTGCTATATTTTGCAGGGGGAATGACACTATGTCTTGTGATGCACTGCTTCTGTTGACGTAGATGGGACACTTCTGTGTCTCTGAATCTGGATCTCTGTTTCTGCTCCCAGATGAGGGACATTTTCAGCTCTGATTTCTCAAAGACATGTTCAACACTCTTTTTTCTCTCTCACTCCTAGTTCTCTTAAATTAGGCACCTCTTTCCTTTCCGAAGAGTTGATGACTTCCCTAAGCTCATAGTCGAGTTCCACCATTCCTTTTTCTCTCTCTGGATTTGCTTCTGTATTTTCCAGTATTTGTCTTCTAGATTACCAATTTGATCCTCTGCTTCTGCCACCTTCCTGACCTTTGCATCCCGTTTGTTTCCAAACTTTTCATCAGGGACTCCTCATTTTATTATTTAAATCACTTTTATCTCTGTGGTTCGAGACTCCCTGATGTCTTCTGTGTTTTTCTGATGTACAGTGAGTATGCTGGCTGCATATCCGGGTGTGTTCCATGTAGATGTTTCACTTTGATTGCCTAGACAGGATCATTTCTTGTTCTTTTTCCTTGTTGTCAAATGATTCTTCCATCTTTGCATTCGATCTAGGTCTCTGTCTTCTTCTCTTTATTCAAAAAGTCCTTTCTGTTTTTTACCCTGAGAGTAAATTCTTTAAGATGACGAGATCATGGAGTGCCCAAGGTCTGGCCTTTGTGGGAGTCTCAGATTTGTGTAGCATGCATGCCCTCTGCTGTTGTTTTGTGGCTGTCCCCAATCCTTGAAACCAGTTATCTGAAGATGCTCTACTTGCCTGTCATTTGGAGTGTTTGGTGTATGGATGAATATGGTGAGGTTTAGCATCGTGGGCTCTGGTGTGCCAGTGAAATGAGACTTTCAACCCAAACAATAGAATGAAGACCTATAGAATGCTGTGGTCAGGAGAAATCACGTGGGCAGGGCTTTCTTCTATCCCCCTATGGGAGATTCTATTCTGGGAAAAAGCTACTTGGTCTGAGGATGGCAGTACCCCCTGTTTTTCATGGTCAGGACTTCATGTTTGCAGTTTCGGCAGCTAATGTCATCACCATCCTGTCTTTGGCCAGTACCTCCATTTCATGCTGCTGGTACGAGAGCCCAAAATTTCGTGTACTCCCATCAAGTCATCTCCATAAACACTGTTTCTCACGGATACCCTGCCAGAACCCACCCTCTTCCCACTGTGTCTCCTCTGATTGTTTCTGATCATGGTTTCCGGGCTGTCTGCACATGGTTGCTTGTTGAGGTACTCTCCATGATAAACACAGTGTTCTCTAGAGTCGATGTCTGCCAATTCTAATGATCTAAATACTCCGGACTCAAGACCATTTTTTAGCAAAAACTCGTGCCATTCAGACTTTCTGCAGGTCGAAACCACTGGCATAAGGATGCATGCTCCTTTGGGGTTCCCAGTGTGCACTCTCCTGTGCCTTCTTTCTTTGGATTATCTCACTGCCCTCTGAAGCACCAATCCCCTGTCTCCCCTAATCACGTCTCTAGTCTTCTCCCAAAGTCTCTGCGACTTCTTTTATCTTTTGCTGTGGCATTTACTTTGTAGGCTTCAGGTCCATTTCCTCCATGTTGCACTTGATATAGTAATCTTTTAGTTGTGTTGCTGGCTAAAGACAAGCCTGGAGTTCCCAGACACTACTAACATTTCACTGTCCTCCAAAAGCACCACGGACTCTTGCCCAGCCATAAGCAAGAATGAATTCTTTACACTTGCCTCATGGAACATAATTGTGGAAAGCATAGGGCTATGTCACATCTATCAGTCTCAGAAAGACAAATAACATACGATTTTGCTCTCTCATGCTAGTCAAGGAGCATGTGAATATGCAAGGGAAAAGGGGACAAACAATACTACTCTATCCAGGCTCTTAAAATTTGGTGTTTTTTTGAAGGCAAGTTAGTGAGAATATGTGTTTATAAAAGAGGACTTAATGGGACATTCCTTGCAGGAAATGTGGCTGAAAGTGATGGAATGTGGGTTTTCAAGGCATATCAAATTGAATTGCTATCCATAAAGGAAAGAAATCTAACTACTGATATTTCATTATAATTGTTATGTGAAACACACAGACAACATACACACGCACACATACACACACAAATAAGACACACAAAAGATGGGGAAGATGGGAGGAATCGCACTGAAGGAAGCAAACCCAAAGGAAAATACCATAAATGGGAAAGGCACTGAGAATCCAAGTCAAAAAAACAACGAAAATGAGAAAGTTAACTCTGTACACATCAATAATTAGTTGAAGTATTCAGGACTAAATACTCCTATTCCTATAAACACGTTGTTGGAAGGATGAAAATTGAAAAAAAAAAAAAAGGCAAAAAAGACCAACAAGAAAACAAACAAACAGACAAACAAACAAAACAAAACCAGCTCGACCTTATGTTAGCCATAGGAGATCCTTCGACTATAAAGATACAATAGCTTGGAAGTTATGGATTTGGGAAAACATAGGTAGTGCAATTGGCAAAGATAAGAGAACCAATCCATTGGTGTCTATGGCAGATAGAGAAATTTTATGCCTTCAAGAGACAAAATATTACCAGAAGGTGTTTTGTCTTGATTGAGCATCAAAACTTCAGAAACTTGGAAGAATTGCCAACAGATACACCACCAACTTGGTTGTATCTAAATGTTGGAAGCATATTACCAGAACAGAAGGGAGTTGGGGACCACAATCCAATATTTTGAGGACGATGATATCCACTTTTAGCACAGGACAAATCATGCAGAGGGATAGGTGGGAAGGAATAACAGACGTCATCATGGGCTCTCTAGACCACCTGAGCATAGGAGAAACATGCATAAGATTGTGTCTCGGAGAACCATAAGAGAAGTTCTTCCCAAGGGCAGACCTAACATTGTCTATCAGATCCTGTGCTGAAGTAAAAACCCAGTAATAATTAATAGAAGAGAATTCATCTCCTTTCTTGTATACTTATGACCACAAAGATATGAAAAAGGAAAGAAATCACTTATGAATGGGAAACACAGCCACACACTAATAGGTGGAAAACACAAACACTCCCAAACTATCAATGCCTTAAAGAAGGACAATCAAAAGGAAAGTCATAAAGTACTTTCAACAAAGGAAAGTAAAGAAACTTATGAGATGATGCCAACACATTCTTTGGGGAAAGAATATAGGGCTAAATGCGTTTATTTCAAAAAATTCAAAGCACCAAATAAAAGCAACCTAACCGATGGCATAAGGAACTAGAAAAAGATGAAATGGAATCCAAAGTGAACAGAAAAAGAGAGATAATATATATGATCATTGGAATAAAAGAAATACAAACAAAACGATAGAAAAAAATCTGGAGAACTCAATTGTCAGTTTTGAAAACTTTAACAAACGGGAATAGCCATTACCTGGATTAAACAGGGAGACTAGCATACAGATGAAATTATGAGAACATATGACAACTGATAGAAAGGAAAAAAAAATAACCGAAATGACACATCTACACAATTATTCCAGCAAATCCAACACTGAGAAAAAGGATAAAATTCCAACACTGAGAAAAAGGCTAAATTCCAAGACACATATCAAATTAGGAACACATATTAAGTCAGGAACCCTACAAAAACCTTAGCTCTCTAGTAGTGACTAAAGCGTTTGAAGCAGTAATCCAACACCTCCCAACACACAGAAGGTCAGATCCAAATCATTTTTCTGGTCAACATTTCTAGACATTTGATGAAGTCAATGTCGTTTCTTCTCATCAAATCCACAAATGGAGGAGGCAGGTAGACTGTAATTTACAAGTATGAAGACCCAATTCAGATAAGGACATTATAGGAAACAAATTCCATGCCATTTTCATAAGTAAAGATAATATAAATATAATTTTTCGTTTTCTCTGTCTATCTTTACCTGCTTTTGAAAGGGCCAGTTTGTTTTTATTTTAATTTTTTGTTCTGTTGAGGAAATAGGCCTATCATCCATCATTCGATTTGGACAAGTACTCACGATGCTTTAGTTCCATATATGACCTAGAGTTCATCCTAAAACTCTAAGATGTTCCACAACTTCTCAACACCCATTAGCCAGTTCCCTCATTTCCTGCATGTCTTTCTTTTCTGTAACCTCAGAGTACTGAGTTACTTCTGGTTTGTCTCCTTCTGTGACTTCTTCTCCTTCCATTTCCCCTTCTTTCTACTAAGGCCCATGGTATTCATCCTGGGGCACATATGAGAGAAGCCATATTATATTTCCCTTTGTCTGCTTGCCTTTTTCATTTGGCATCCTGTGACATTCATGTCAATGCAAGTACCAGGGGTTCATCCTCTCTGATGGCTGAGGAATACTCTGTTGCCAATGTGGACTGCACCTTCTTTATCCAATAGTCCTTGTGAGGGCAATGCAACTCAATCCACAGTTCTGATCTATTGGGCCTTGCAGGCCATTCATATAAGCCGTTCATTTTCCTCTGATTAATGAGAAGTAGTCAACATGGCTATACCCATTACCACAGCAGGTAGAGTTAACTAAGATGACAAGGAGTGCTCTCATGGGTTCTTCCTTAAGGGTTAATTATCATGCAGAATACCAATCTTCTTGAAGCATTTGAAAAGCTGTCCAAGGTAAAGCCAGGTAGACAGAGCCCTAATCCCTTATGAATAGTGTTTCTTAACACGAGGAGATGAGGACACAGACAGCATAATACATACATATTCTAACATTTATCCTTGAAAAAGGACTTCCCGTCCCTTAGTCATTACTGACCCATAGGTAAAAGATGCTGAGCAAGGACTCTGTTACCCACAGGATGACAAACATCACAGAGAGCTGATGATACCCAGGGCCTCACTGTTTATTGAGATCTCTAGAAATTGCAGTGGAAATAGGAAAACCTTGCCATCTCTGGAGAAATGTTGGCCTAAAAAAAAAAAAAAAAGGTATGCTGTACATCATTTTCTTTTCTATTTTTCTAAAAAGGGGAAGTGGAAATTAACACATAGACAACCTGAGTTCTTGATCAGGCTCAGGGCTCTTTTTAGCCCTTCCCTGGCTTCCTACCTAAAGCCATAGGAATCAAAGGTTATGAGAGAGGGACTGCTGCTTCAGTTAAGACAGCTTCTCTGATGTCACAAAGCTTTGAGGTCATAGCAACCCCTCCTCCCCAAACCACGCCTGATCTACACTTGGATGTTGTAGTCATGAGTGGTCCAAGAGGATCCACAGCTCCCCCAAATACTGTAGCCACCTGGGTCTCTCACCAAGTCAGTTTGAGAAGCGAGTCAGTGTAGCATTCTCCATGGCCGATTTTGTAGTCTATTGTCGTGACAGTTACAAAAGCCATCTGGACTCCGGAGAAAGACAAGTATCCCCCAATCCATCTTACCCACGAAAGGCCAAGAAAGAATCAGGTCTCAAAAAAGAGACAGGGGATGAACTCCATGTCCTGCATATGTTATGGTCCTCCCTCCCAATCAGGGCGCTTCTGACCAGGAAAAGTGCCACCCAAGGAAATCTCATAGGGAACACCCGCAACCCTGCCAAAGTTATGTCTGGAGTCTACAACAGCAAGGATATGAGTTCCTCTAGCATCTCAAGAAATCATGACATAGGGCCTCCCAATCTTCAAAACTGACCAAGCACCAAAGTCAGACTCTACACCCTAGAACCTGAGTCCCAGGATGGACTCATTTACTTGGAGTCCACAGGAGCAAGCATGAAACATGTTGGAGGAGACCTATAGCACAAGGGAAGCCATCTGAATGGCACTCTTGCTCGTTTCAAGATAAAAACGTGTATCTACAAAAGACAAATGGAAGAGGACTCGAATGATGCAGAACCTTGAGCATGCCCACAGGGTGGTGTAGCTACCCTCTGCAGAACTGAATTGAGATATGGCAGCACAAGCCTGCCTTAACCTTCTCATTACCATCCCCCAAATGGTTTCCGGTAATAACCAAATGGTGCTTCTTGCAGAAGATGGGCATGTTCTAATGGAACCAGGAAAGGATGAACAATGTGACAACAAAGGGCCACTATACTGGGACAGACAGTGGGTGATACAGGTTGGTGAGGAGGTACAGGAAGACAAAGAACAGGAAAATGGACAAGGGAGCACAGAGTGAAGGCCTGGCACTTTAAGACGGTGGGAGGTGCTCTGTACCTGCGTGCATTCCATAGGGACATAGGTCCAAATTAAATAAACAATACTCTGGCCCTAGTAAAACATTGTAAACTTTTTAAAATTTATTTATGTCCAACAATATACATGAACGTACTTGAGAGAGAAACAGAAAGATCACACTCACGGGATGGAGATGTGGTGGGGAATCAGAGTTGCCCTTGAACAGGGATCTTGAGACCAGAGACAAGGCCATGACCCTGGTATCATGAGCTGAGCTGAAGGCCGTTTCTGAACTGATGGACACACCCCAGGACCCAATCTTTGTCTTCTTAATACCTCAGAGTTCTAGACAGAATCACTGCTCTGTCATTGTTCAGAAATGCAGGGGATACGCATTTTGGCTTGGCCTGGTGTTGATTGTTCTATCCGACCTGCTTTGAGAGCTGGTATAACTGGTCGCCTTGAAGTCAGTGACTTGGCTATGGACAAACTACTCTCACACACATTTTTGCATTACGAGAATAACTCCCTTGCTATCTTTTGCAGGGGGGATGACACTGTATTGTATTGCTCTGAATCTGTTGATGGTGATGGGAGTACTCTGTGCCTCTTAATATGGAGCTCTGTTTCTACTCCAAGATCAGGGACATTTTCAGCTCTGATTTCTCAAAGAAATATTTGGCTTTCTTTATTATTTCACTCCTAGGTGTGCAAGAATCGGCACCTCTTTTTTTTTTTTTCTTGGAGTTGATGTTTTCCATAAGCTTATTGTCATGTTCCATCATTCTTCCTTCTCTCTTTCACTTACCTTCCATTATTTTCCAGTATTTTTCTACCATGTCACTAATTGTATCCTCTGATTCTGCCAGCTTCTTGGCCTTGCAACCAGTCTACTACCAATCTTATTATCAGAGACCCTAGATTTTATTTTTTTATCACTTTTATCTCTGTGGTAGGAGACTCCCTGATGTCTTCTGTCTTTTTCTATGTACAGTGAGTATTCTGGATATTGCTTTCAATCCTTCATCGGGCTTGTTACATTTAAAGGTTTAACTTTGATTGCCTGGCTATGATCATTTCTAATTCTTTTCCTCAGCATCAATTGAGTCTTCCATCTTTGCATTGGATCCAGGTCTCTGTCTTCTTCTCTCTATTCACAAAGCCCATTCTGTTTTCTACCCTTAGGGTAATGTCTTTAGGAAGAAGAGATCATGGGGTGGCCAAGGTCTGGCCATTGAGGAAGTCTCGGGTGTTTGTGGAGTGCATGCCCTCTGTTGTTGTGTTGTGGCTGTCCCCTGACATTAAGACAGTCATCTGCAGGGTCTCTCCTTGCATGCCATTTTAGTGTTTCTGTGCTGAATATGGTGTGGTTTAGTTTGGTGTGCACTGGTTTGCCTAAGAAAGGAGACGTTCAACCAACTCAACAGACAAACGCCTGCAGAATGCTGTGTTTTAAAGAGAGCATGGTAGAAGGGCTTTCTTCTAGTCCCTTACTGGAGAGTCTGTTCTCCTTTGGCTAAGCAACTTGGACTGAGGAAGACAGTCTCCACAGTGTTCCATGGTTTGGACTTCGCTTTTGTATGTGAGGCAGCTAATGTCCTCACCGTCCTGTCTTTGCCAGTAGTTCGGTCTTTATGCTGTTTGTGCTAGAGCCCCAAATTACTTTTGCCCCCATCAAAATATCTCCACGAGCCGTGCCTCTCACAGATACACTGCCAGAAACCACCATCTTCCTTCTGTGTCTGCTGGTACTGTCTCTGATCATGATTTCCAGGCTGTTTGCACCTGGTTGTTTGTTGGTGTCCTCTCCAGGAGAAACACAGTGTTCTCTCAACTCGATATCTGCCAAGACTGATGATCTGAAAACTCCAGACTCAACACCCTTTGTTGGCAAGGACTTGTACCATTCAGATAAGCTGCTGGTTAGAGCAAGTGGCATTGGGAAACATGCTACCTGTGGGTTCCCAGTGTTCTCGTCTCTCCTGTGCCTTTGTCTTTTGCATTGGCTTACTGCCGTCTGAAGCACCACCGCCTACTTCTCCCTAAGCCATGTCTCCAATTTTCTCCCATAGTCTCTTTGACTTCTTTTCTCTTTTACTGTAGAGTTTGTTCTGTAGGCTTCAGGTCAATTTCCACCAAGTCACAGTTGATGTAGTCATCTTCCAGTTGTGTTCATGGCTGATGACAAGCCTGGAGTTCCCAGATACTACTAACATCTCACTATCTTCCAAAGGCATCACAGACTCTTACCCAGCCATAAGGAAGAATGAATTATTGCCACTTGCCTCATGTGGCAATGTTGTGGAGAGCATTGGGCTATGTCACATCTCTGAGTCTCAGAAAGACAAATAACGTATGATTTCACCCCGTCATGGTAGTAAAGAAACATGTGAAAAAGCAGGGGAAAATGGACAAGCAATACTACTCTAACCAGACACTTAAACTTTTGTCTTTCTTTGTAGGCATGTTAGTGGGAATACGTGTTTATAAAACAGGACAAAATGGGACATTCTTTGCAGGAATTGTGGCTGAAAGTGATGGAATGTGAGTTCTCAATGCACATGAAATTGATTTGCTATCCATAAAATGCCAAATTCCTATCTCTTGAAATTTTCTTATAAGTGTCATGTGAGAGGAGACAAGATGATGGGCAAGTAAGAGGAGGTGCCATTTCAACCTGTACTCCAAATTGAAGTTATTTCCTACCAAAGAATTCTGATTACCCATGAAAACAGCCTGAGATCATAATTATATATGTCTGGATCTCTGCCAGCGCAGAAGTCATCAGTGGGCAGGAAAAGTGGAGTGAGAACGTTGGACTGTTACTGAAATAAACAAAAGTTCAAGGGACCCACCCAAGGCCACCAATTGGAAAGTAATACCCCAATAAAAGAGTGTTCTGAGTCTGGGGACCAGCCTTAACTTGGACTCTGGTTGAAAGCATTCAAAAAGTGCAAAGGATATTGAAGGTAAATTGTGTGAATCATGGCAGCTAAGGACAGGGGCTTAAGTCCCCACACCCAGTACAGATTCCCTGGTGCTGAGCCAAAGAGAGTGTGTTGGAAAAACGATGTTTTGGTCCCTGAGCCAACAGCACACCCATGATCATGTGGGGTTCAGCTCTTGTTAGGGGCTTAGAGCCTCACCAAGCAGCAGAGCAATGAGACTTGCTAACAGAGCCTGAGACACCTGCACCCCTTACCATCCCCTGAGAAAGGTGTGCAAAGGCCCAGTCCATTGCTTAGACCCGTGCCATACTATCAGAGCATGAGACACGCGTGCACCCCACACACTCTCCTGAGAGAGGTGCGTGAAGGCCCAGGCTCATGCTCTCGGACACGCACCCTTCTATCAGAGCCTGAGACACGCGTGACCCACACCCTCCCCTGAGAGAGTGCTTGCAAGCCCAGAACTCTTAGACAGAGAAAGACCAGGCACTCCCAGCCAGGGCCAGCATGAAAATCTCAGTGTGGGATGGCAATTGGAACCTCTCTGATGGTCAGGAGCTGCCTAGACAGACACTGCTGCAATGGTTTGGGTACAAGCAGAAGATTCTGTGCTCCCTGGGACTACGACTCAAAATTTGCTCTGGCAGCAGGCAAGGGCGAATTTATATGGGCTCTGCAGCACCCACAGGTGAGAAGACTGAGGATTATCTCTGAGAGAGAGAACAGGGTGCAGTTTGCTTTCATCTCCAAAAGCCATCAAAAGAGGTCAAGGCAAGAGAAAAAAAAATAACAAACATAAAAACCTCCAAAGAATAAAGACCTGAAAAAACAGGATTCCTCAGAGCCCATCCCCTTGAGAGGGGTGGGAGAATTTAAATCAGGGAACATCATTGACTGAAACCCATGTGACAGGCCTCTGCCTCAGAAAACCAACCAGGAAAGAAAAAAAGACTACACAACAACAACCACTGCTACTTCATAGATACAACTTTTATTTTTAACTCATTCCCACTATTCTGGTTTATTTGTAATATATAGATAACTTTTTAACCTATTTACCTTCAAACTGAGATGTCCAGTATATCAAATTCCATATTAACCTTCTAACCTGAACTTTTTGATACATACACATTTTTTTTTATTTGCATTCTAATTTTTTAAAAAATTTAGTTTAGTTTAGTCTAGTTTATTCCTTTTTCATTTCTATTTTCTAATGTTCATATAGAGTTAAACTTCAAGGTAATCTTTTTTTCCCAAACAATGCTATACCTATAGGTAAAGAAATTATCTTTTTATTTTTTTTAATTCATTTTTTATTTATCTTATAGTTATATAAAATTCATATTAAAGTCACATAAAAGTCATATTCAGAGTCATAGCCAAGACCCTGGAATCATGAGTTGATCTGAAGGCCGCCTCTGAAATGATGGACACAACAAGGGACCCAACCTTTGACTTCTGAATACCTCCTGGTTCTAGACAAGAACCGCTGCTCTTTCATTGTTCAGAAATGCAGGGGATAAGGATTTTGGCTTGGTCAGGTGTTGCTTGAGCTATCCGACCTGCTTCGAGAGCTGGTATAGCTTTTCCTCTTGAAGTCAGTGACTGGGCTATGGACAAACTATTCTCCGATGCCTATTTGCGTAAAGAAAATTCCTCCATGCCTAGATTTTCCAGGGGGAAGGACACTATGTGTTTTGGTGCTCTGCTTCTGTGGAAGGTGATGGGAGTCCTCTGTGCCTCTGATTCTGGACCTCTGTTTCAGCTCCCAGATGAGGGTCATTGACAGCCTGATTCTCAAATCCATGTTCAGCCCTCTTTTTTTTTCTCTCACTATTACTTATCCTACAATAGACACCTATTACCTTCTTTTTGGATGATGATTCCCTAAGCTCATTGTCATGTTCCGTCATTCTTCCTTCTCTCTTAGAATTTGCTTCCTTATTTTCTAGGCTTGATCTTCCAGGTCACTAATTGGATCCTCTACTTCTGCCACGTTCCCAGACTTTGCATCCAGTCTCCTAACAATCTTTTCTTCAGGAGCTCTTTAGGTTCTTTTATCTTTATCAGTTTTATCTCTGTGGTTCGAGACTCTCTGATATCTTCTATGTTTTCTGATGTATAGGGAGGATCCATGCCGCTGCTATCAAACCCACATCGGGCGTGTTATATGTAGAAGCTTCACTCTGATTTCCTAGCCGTGATCCTTTCTTGTTCATTTTCCTTGGCATCTATTGATCCTTCCATCTGTATTAGATCTAGATCTCTGTCTCCTCTCTGTATTCGAAATACTTATTCTGTTTTCTATCCTGTGGGTAATTTATTTAGGTAGAAGAGATCATTGAGTGACCAAGGGCGGGCCCTTAAGGTTTGTCTAGTGTGTGTGTGTGTGTGTGTGTGTGTGTGGCATGCATGCCATCTGATGTTTGTGTTGTGGCTGACACTGTCCTTGAGACCAGCCATCTGCAGTGGATCTCCTTGCCTGCCGTTTGGTGTGTTTGGGGCCTGGGCTGAATATGCTGAGGTTTACCTTGGTGGGCTCTGGTGTGCCTGTGAAAGGAGACATTCCACAAAATCATCAGAACGCAGACCTACAGAATGCTGTGTTCAGAAGAGATCATGTGTTCAAGGCATTCTTCTCATCCCCTTTGGGATAGTCTGATCTCCTTGGAGTAAACAACTTGGATTGAGGAAGGCTGTCCCTCAAGTGTTCCACGGTTGGGATTTCGTGTGGGCAGAGTAGGCAGTCTTTTGGTTCTCTGAATGAGGTGAGGATGCTCCTCACCATCCTCTATTGTCCAGTAGCTCGGTCTTGATGCTCCTCGTGTGGGAGCCCAATATTCCTTATGCCCCCATTGAGACAACTCCACGAAAACTGCCTCTCATGGATGCACTGCCAGGACCCGCCATCATCCCACTGTGTGTCCTGGTATTGTCGCTGATCATGGTCTCCAGGTTGTCTGCACATGGTTGCTTGTTGGTGACCTATGCAGGAAAAACATGGAGTTCTTTCGACGTTATATCTGCCAAGCCTGCTAATCTGAAAACTCCAGCACTCAACACTTGTGTTGTCAAGAACTCGTGCCCTTCAGACCCTCTTCTCGTCACAGCCAATGGCACTGGGAAACAGGTGCCTTGTGGTTTTCCAGCATTCCCTGCTATCCTGTGCCTTTGTCCTTTGCAAGGGATCACTGCCATCTGATGCATGAACCAACGAAATCTCCTATAAGCCATGTCTCCAACCTTCTCCCTTAGTCTCTGCGACTACCTTTCTTCTTGTCGAGGTTCCCTTGTAGGCTTCCGGTCAATGTCCACTCCGTTGCAGTTGTTGTGGTCATCTTCCTGTTGCCTTCTTGGCTGAATACAAGCACGAGGTTATTAGATACTACTACCATCTCACTGTCCTCCATGTCACCACAAATTCTTACTGAAACATAAGAAAGAATGAATTCTTCCACTTGCCTCATGTGGCAGTGTTGCGGAGAGCATTGGGCTTCGTCACATCTATCATTCTCAGAAAGACAACAAACAGATGATTTCACTCCGTCATGACAGTCAAGAAACATATGAAAAAGGAAGGGGTATAGGGACAAACAATACGACACTAATGAGGCACCCAATCGTGGTGATTGTGTGAAGGCAGTTTTATGAGAATACGTGTTTATTGAAGAGGACAAAGCGCCAAGGTATTCCTAATGAGGCACATATTGTGGGAAGCCATATGATATTTCCCTTTTTCTGCTTGCCTTTTCATTTCACATCAGCCAGGCATGGGACATTCATGTCAAGGCAAGGTCCAGGGCGTTCATTCTCTTCGACGGCCGAGGAATACTGTCTTGCCAAAATGGACCAAGCCTTCCTTATCCACTAGTCCTTGCAAGGGCATTGCAGCTCACTGCAAAGGTCTGCTCGAATGGGCCTTGCAAGCCTTCGATATTAGCCGTACCTATCCTTCTGACTAAAGAGACATGGTCAACATGATTATACCCGTTACCGCAACAAGGACAACTAATGATGACAACGGGTGCTGTCCGGGCTTCTTCCTTAGGTTTAGCCCTGATGCAGAATGACACTCTCCTCTAAGACTTTGCAAAGGTGTGTAAGGGAAAGCCAGGTAGACAGAGCCTTAAACCATTAGCCGTGTTTTCAGAAAACTAAGAGATGAGACCACAGATAGCACCATATATCTATGCCCTCACCTTTTTCCTCGAAAGGGGACTTTCTGTCCCTTAGTCATCACTGAGCCATAGGCAAAAGAAGCTGAGAAAGGACGCTCTCACACACAGGATTTCCAAACCCATGGAGAGTTGTTGATACCCATGAGGCCTCACCGTTTTTTGAGATCTCTAGAAATTATAGTGGAAATAGGACACCTTGCCGTCTCTGGGAAAATGTTGGCCTATAGGAAGGTATACAAAACATCATTTTCTTTCCCCTTTTTCCAGAATGGGGAAGTGGGACACTAACCCACAAGACAACCTGAGTTCTTGATCAGAATCAGAGGACTCTTGTTCTGTCCTTTGGGGGCTTCCTACCTAAAGCTTTAGGACACCAAGGTCATGGGAGAAGGACAGCTGCTTCAGTGAAGCCAGCAATTGTGATGTCACAATGCTTTGAGTTCATAGCAAACACTCCTCATTACATCACGCCTGATCACTACAATTGGCTAGAGTAGTCGTGGGTGGGCCAAGAGCACCCGAGGCCGTTCCGAACCGCCAGAGCTCTCTGGGTCTCTCACCAAGGCAGTTTGCGAAGCGAGTCGGTGTCACCTACTACATGACCCAATTCATAGTGTTTGGTCCTGATTATCAGCACCAGCCCTCTGGATTCCAGAGAAAGACAAGTATCCACCATTCCATCTTAACCATAACAGGCCAAGAAACAATCAGGCCTCAAGCAAAGCCTCAGGGGAGGAAATCTGAGCCCGGCACAAGGGTCAGGCCCTCCCACCCTATCACAGTGCTTCTGAACAGAAAAATGGCCACTCAAGGAGAGCTCAAAATGAACCCCTGCAACCGTGCCAAAGACATGTCTGGAGTCTTCCACAGCGAGGACATGAGTACCTCGAGCATCTCCAGAAACCGTGCCAACAATGCCTCCCAATCTTCAAAAATGACCATGCATCAAGGCAGACTCTACACCCTTAACCTTAGGTCCAGGTTGGACTCATGTACTTGGAGTCCATAGGAGCAAACGGAGAGCATGTTGGAAGAGACCCATAGCCCAAGTGAAGCCATCTGAAAGTCTTCCCTGCCCGTTTCAGGAAGACAACTTTTATGTCCAAAAGGACGCATTGAAGAGGATTCGAATGTGGAAGTATCTTGAGTACTCCCTCAGGGTGGACCAGCTACCCCTGTGGAACTGCATGGAGATGTGGCAGCACAAGCCTGCCTTCTAACTCTCATGACCCCCAGCCAAATGATGTCATGTGATAAGCAAACAGTGCCTGTAGTAGAAGATGGGCATGTTATAATGGAGCCAGAAGAGAATGAACATGTGTCAACAAGGGGTCAGTACAGCGTGACACACAGCGGATGCTTCAGGTTGGGGAGGAGATCCAGGAAGAGAAAGAACAGAAGAATGAACATTGGAGCTCCGAGCAAAGGTATGGTATTTTAGGATGGTGGGAGGTTCTCTGTACCTAGCTGCCCTCCATAGGAACCTTGGTCCAAATTCAATAAATCATCCTCTGCCCCCAGTCAATTATTGTGCCTGGTTTTGTTTTTGTTATCTTGTCAAACAATGCGCTTGCACTTATTAGACAGAGAGACCGAGAGTTCACAATCAAGGGGTAGAGCTGGCGAGGGAGAAGCTTACTTTCCCCTGAGCAGAGAACCTGAGACCACAGTCATTGCCAAGACCGTGGAATCATGAGTTGATCTGAAGGGTGCCTCTGAACTGATTGACACATCCTGGGGCCCAACCGTTGACTTCTGAGAACCTCGTAGTTCTAGACAAGACCCGCTGCTCAGTCATTGTTCAGAAATGCAGGGGATAAGGGTTTTGGCCTGGGCTGGTGTTGCTTGAGCTATCTGGATTTTTTCGAGAGCTGGTATAGCATTTCCTCTTGAAGTCAGTGACTGGGCTATGGACAAACTATTCTCCCATACCTATTTGCTAAAGTGAATTCCTCCATGCCTAGATTTTCCAGGGGTAAATGGCACTATGTCTTTTGGTGCTCTGCTTCTGTGGAAGGTGATGGGAGTCCTCTGTGCCTCTGATTCTGGACCTCTGTTTCAGCTCCCAGATGAGGGTCATTTTCAGCCCTGATTCTCAAATCCATGTTCAGCCCTCTTTTTTTCACTCACTCTTACTTCTCCTACAAGAGGCACCTCTTTCAATTCCTGGAGATGATGATTCCCTAAGCTCATTGTCATGTCCCGTCATTCTTCCTTCTCTTTTAGAATTTGCTTTCTTATTGTCTAGACTTGTTCTTCCAGGTCACTCATTGGATCCTCTACTTCTGCCATGTTCCCAGACTTTGCATCCAGTCAGGAGATGCAATCTTCTCTTCAGGAGCTATTTATGTTCATTTATCTTTATCAGTTTATCTCTGTGGTTCAAGACTCTCTGATATCTTCTATGTTTTCTGATGTACAGGAAGTATCCAGGCCACTGCTTTCTATACCCCATCGGGCGTGTTCTATGTAGAAGGTTCTCTCTGATTGCCTAGCCGTGATCATTTCTTGTTCTTTTACCTTGGCGTCAGTGGATTCTTCCATCTTTGCCTTGGATATAAGTCTCTGTCTACCTCTCCATATTCTGAATGCTCATTCTTTTTCCATCCTGAGGTTAATGTCTTTAAGAAGAGGAAATCAGGAGTGACCAAGTGCTGGCATTTAAGGGATGATGGGTGTGTGTGTGTGAGTGTGTGTGTGTGGGTGTGATGCATGCCATCTGCTGTTGTGTTATGGCTGACCCTGTCCTTGAGACCAGTCAACTGTAAAGGCCCTCCTTGCCGGGCGTTTGGTGTGTTAGGGCCCGTGCTAAATATGCTGAGGTTTCACTTAGTAGGGTCTAGTGTGAGTGTGAAAGGAGACCTTCCACAACCGAATAGAATGCAGGCCTGCAGAATGCTGTGTTCAAAAGAGAGCATGTGGTCAAGGCATTCTTCTTGTCCCCTATGGGAGAATGTGTTCTCCTTGGACTAAGCATCTTGGACTGAGGAAGGCAGTCCTCCAAGTGTTCCACGGTTGGGTTTTTGTGTCGGCAGGGTAGGCAGCAAATGTCTCACCATCCTGTCTTGGCCAGTGCTCAGTCCTGTTGCTACTGGTTTGAGAGCCGATCATTTCTTATGCACCCATTGAATCATTTCCACAAACACTGCCTCTCACGGATGCACTGCCAGGACCCACTCTCCTCCAAATACATCTCCTGGTATTATTTCTGATCATGGTCTCCAGGCTGTCTGCACCTGGTTGCTTGTTCGTGTCCCCTACAAGAAAACACGGTGTTCTTTTGAGTCAATTTCTGCCAAGCCCGCTGATCTAAAAACTCCACCCCTCAAGAATTGTGTTGTCAAGAACTCAGACCCTCTGTTCATCACAGCCAATTGCACTGGGAAACAGGTTCCTTGTGGGTTCCCAGTGGGCCCTGTTCTCCTGTGCCTTTGTCCTTTGCATGATATCACTGCCCTCTGATGCACGAACCACCCAAATCTCCCATGAGCCATGTCTCCAAACTTCTCCCATAGTTTCTGTGACCTCCGATCTCTTACTCTGTGGAGTTTACTGTGTAGGCTTCAGGTCAATTTCCACCCCACCCCCATTATTGTTGTCATCTTCCTTTTGCTTTCATGGCTAAAGACAAGCATGAGGTTATTAGACACTACTACCATCTCACTGTCCTCCATGTCACCGCAAATTCTTACTGAGACTTAAGCAAGAATGAATTATTCCATATGTCTCATGTGACAGGCTTGCAGAGAGCTTTGGGCTCTGTCATATCTATCATTCTCAGAAAGAAAACCAACAGACGATTTCACTCCCTCAAGACAGTCAAGAAACATATGAAAAATCAAGGGGTATAGGGACAAACAATACGATTCTAATGAGGCACACAAAATGTGGTGTTTGTTTGAAGGCAGTTTTGTGAGAATACGTGTTTATGGAAGAGTACAAATGATGACATTGCTTGCAGAAGATGTTCTTGAAACGGATGGAATGTGAGTTTCTAAGGCATGTCACATTGAATTGCTAACCTTAAGAGACCCAATTCCTACCTCTGGAATTTAATTATAAGTTTTTTGTGAAACACACACAGACCACGCACACATTAAGACATGCACATGCACACATAGACGAACACACACACAGAGAAGACACGAGAAAGAGGGGGAGGAAGTGAGAAATCGCACTAATGAAGCATCCCCAAAGAAAATACCATAAAAGGGAAAGGCACAGAGAATTCAAGTCAGAATTCAACCGAAATGAGAAAGTGAACTTCTTAACTAACAATAATTCATTCAGCATTCAGGACGAAAGTCTCCCGTCAATACAAACATTTTGTAGGTGTGGTTGAAATTAGAAAAAATAAAATAAAATAAAATAAAACAAACAAACAAACAAAAAAACCCCAGAAAGGATCCATCAAAAAACAACAAATATTAAACAAGCTCGACCCCTGTTGCCCATAGGAGATTTCCTTTGACTATAAAATACACATAGCTTGAAAGTGAAGAAATTTGGAAACGTACGTTATGCTCTTGCCAAGGAGAAGAGAGCCAAAGTGATTGTGCCTAAGTCATCTAGAGTGATTTTATGCCTTTCAGAGACAAAAGAGAGCGGAAGGTGTTTTGTCATAATGGAGCATCAAAACATCAGAAACCTGGAAGAACTGCCAACATATATACCAGAACATGGCTGTATCTAAACGTTGGAAGCATATGATCAGAGAGGAAGGGAGATGGGGACTTTAATCCAATATTGTTGGGGACTATGATATCCACGTTAAGCACAGCACAGATCATTTGGTGGAATGGTGGTAAGGAATAACAGATGTCCACATGGGCTCTGGAGACCACCTGAACTTTGGGGATCCATGAGTAAGATTGCGTCTCTGAGGACAATAAGATATGTTCTTCCCAGCGGCGGACCTAACTTTGTCTATCGCAGGTCATGAGCTCGAGTCCAAATCCAGTCGTAATTCATGGAAGAGAAGTCAAAACCTATCCTGGGCTCTTATGATCATGAAGGTATGAAAACGGGAAGAATCACTTTCAAATTGGAAATACAGCCATACCCTAAAGGTTGGAAAACACAACACACTCACGACCTAGCAATGAATCAACAAAGAAAATCCAAAGGAAATGCAGAAATAGCCATGAGCAAAGGAATGTCAAGAAACTTATGGGGTGATGCAAAAACATTTTATTGGGAAACCATAAAGGGTTAAACGCATGCATTTCCAAAATTTAAAAAAAACGAAAAAAAAAAAAAAAGGAACCTAACTGGACGCCTGAAGGAGCAAGTAGAAGAAGAGCCTAACTCCAAAGTTAACAGAAAAAATGAAATCATATATATGATTATAAAAATAAAGAAAATACAAACAAACCAATAGAAAAAAAATCCGGAGATCTCACACTTCAGTTCTGAAAACATGAACAAACTGCAGAAGCCATTACTGGGATACAGCAGGGAGACAAGCTCACAGCTGAAAGTATGAAACCACATGACAACTGGTAGAAAGGAAAAAAGAATAACCTAAGAGGCACATACACACATTTATGCTAGCAAATCCAAGACCGGAGAGAAAAGGTTAAATTCCCAGACACATAGAAACTCCCACGATTAGGTCAGGAAACCTACAAAATCTCAGCTCTCTAGTAGTGACTGAAGCGTTTGAAGCAGTAATCAAACACCTGCCAGCACACAGAAGGCCAGGTCCAAGTCATTTTCCTGGGCCACTCTTCTAGGTATTTAGAGAAGGCAATGTCATGTCCTCTCATCAATTTCAGAAATGGAAGAGGTGGGTAGACTCTAATTTACAAGGATAAAGACCCAATTCAGATAAGGACATTTTAGGAAACAAATCCCATGCCATTTCAATAAGGAAAGATAATAAAAATTATAATTCTTTCCTTTTCTCCCTGTGCCTTCTTTAGGTTTTGAAAGGGTCACATTGTTTTTCTCTGAATTTTTTTGTTGAAAATCTTAGAATTCTTCTTGGAATTTTTTTGTCATTTTTTTTTGACACAGTATTCACGGATCTTTTAGTTTCATATGCGACCTAGTGCTTTTCCTAATATATGCCACAGCTCCTGAACACCCATTAAGCATTTCACTTATTCCCTGCATGTGTCTCTTCTCTGTAACACTCAAGCTTGGTTCTCAGAGTCCTGAGTCACTCTTGGTGGGTCTCCTTCTCTGCATTCTTCCCTTTCAATTTTCCTTTCCTTTACTAAGAGCCAAGGTATTCCTCCTGAGGAACATATTGTGGAAAGCTATATAATATTTCCATTGTTCTGCCTGTCTTTTCCATTTCCCATCACCCAGACATGGGAAGTTCATGTCAATGTAAGGTCCAGGGGTTTATCCTCCCCGATGGCTGAGGAATACTCTGTTACCAAGATGGACCACACCTTCTTCATCACTAGTCTGCAAGGGCCTTGAGGCTCAGTCCACAGTTCTGCTCAAGTGGGCTTTGCAAGCCGTCAATATAGGCCATCCCTTTCCTTTTGACTAAAGAGACTTGGTCAACATGTCTATACCCGTTCCATTACAAGTACAGTTAACTAATTATGACAACAGGTGCGGTCCAGGCCTCTTCCTGAAGAGTTAGCTCTGATCAGAACGTCACTTTCCTCGAAGACTTTGCAAAGTTAAGGGAAAACCAGGTAGACAGAGCCCTAATTCCTTAACATTGTGTTAAAGAACTCTAGGAGATGAGGACAAAGGCAGTAGCATATATCCATGCCCTCACCTTTTTCCTCAAAAAGGGACTTTCTGCCCGTTAGTCATCACTGACCCGTTGGGAAAAGACACTGACAATGGACTTGCTCACCCACAGGATGACAAACCCCATGGAGAGCTGTTGGTACCCAAGATGCCTCACTGTTTCTTGAGATCTAGAAATTGTAGTGGAAATAGGACACCTTGCTGTCTCTGGAGAATTGTTGGCCTAAAGGAAGGTATAATGAACATCATTTTTTTCCTATTTATCTAGAAAGGGGAAATGGGACATTAACCCACAAGACAACCTGAGTTCCTGATCAGGCTCAGAGGGCTCTTGTTCTATCCTTCCCGGGGCTTCCTACCTAAAGCCATAGGATACCAAGGTCATGGGAGAGGGACAGCTGCTTCAGTGAAGCCAGCATCTGTGATGTCACAACGCTTTGAGGTCATAGCAACCAATCCTCATAAACCCATGCCTGATCACTACACTTGGTTGGAGTATTCATGGGTGTGCCAATAGGACCCCTAGCCATCCCAAACCGCTGGAGCCGCCTGGGTCTCTCACCAAGGCAATTTGTGAAGCGAGTCGGTATCACCATCTCCATGGCCCGATTCGTAGTGTTTGGTCCTGACTGTCAGCACCAGCCCTCTGGATTTCGGAGAAAGGCAAGAATCCACCATTCCATCTTAGCCAGGAAAGGTCAAGTAACAATCAGGCCTCAAGCAAACCTCAGGGGAGGGAATCTGAGCCCTGCACAAGGGTTAGGCCCTCCCACCCATTCACCAATCTTCTGAACAGGAGAAGGGCCACCCAAGGAAAGCTCAAAGAGAACACCCCCAATCATGACATAGACATGTCTGGAGTCTTCCACAGTGCAGACACAAGTGTTAGGGTTTTTAATCAAAGGAGCAAGACTGATACAAAGCGAAGGTCAAGCAAAGCTTAATTTCATTCCAAACATCGAGAATCATACTGAATGGTCAGGGCCTTCTCTTCCAAATTCGACCCCCTCCAGCATCACAGACTAACATGTATAGATGTAGTTTAGCTGGGCTATACACAGGTGGCCTTGAGATTACAATACACAGAGAAAACTGCACAGTGGTGCTAGGTCTGCCAGACATAGAAAAAAACTGCTAGTAACACACGGAGGAAAATTGAATCTCAATTTACCTAGTAGATATAAGCTCCCCACTGACTGGATATCTTCATCTGCCCTGACCTGCCCTTATATCTAGGCTTTGAGAGTAAATACCTTTGGAAGGGGCAGTATCAATCTAAATTTACTGCATGAGGTCAATCTATGTATACTGCATAAACACAAAATGATTCCCTCTGGCCACCCAGGCTCTTTCATTCCTCCCTATTCTTTGGAGATTAGTCCAATCCTTGACTTTTCATCCAGTTCTACATTCTCTCGTTATAAAGGGTTTATTGAGCATGTAATTCTAACATTTTTATCGCTCTCATTTTCTTTTGTACATGACACTAGTGCACAGTCGGCTGATGACTTACCCATTTACCGCTTCATAGAACCCTTTCCATTTTTTTTTCTAATTTCCTTTATCTAATTAACTACCTATACTTTACATAAACAGGTAAAAATAGGAGCAACAACAAACTCATAGTCTTTTCAGTCTTAGATTTAGTCCACAGTGAACGGGATCTTTGGCTGTGGCTTCCACCTTTTGGGGTCATCTTCATCCTTGGCTCGTTTGATGTGACATGCGTGAATCCAGGCCCTGATGCGTTCTACTTTTACTGCTGTGGTGTGGTCAGGGTAAAAGTAAAAGGTCCCATCCAGCGAGGCTCCAAGCTTCCCACTTGATAATGTCATATCCAAACCAAGTGATTGGGTTGGAAAGGAAGTGGTTCCACCTCCGTCTCCATACCAGTGTGGGCAGTCTGGATCCCTGCATTTTTTTTTTTAATACAGACTGTAATGCCTGCAGTGACTGGAGTACAGACTGATCAGTCATTTCTGCTAGGGCAACCTTTTGTAGCCGAAAACAGAGCGGGAGCAGGGGTTCTCCCAAACATTTCAAATGGGGTCACCCTGTTTAAATAGTGTGTACATCTTGCCCTGAGTAGGGTGAAAGAAAGCAGATCCACCCATCCACTGCCCGTCTCCAGGGTTAGTTTTGTCAAGGTCTCTTTAAGAGTCCGGTTCATTCTCTCTACATGCCCAGAACTCTAGGTCTGATAGGCACAATGTAGTTTCCAATTTGTGCCCAGAGCCTTGGCCAATTCCTGTGAGACTGAACTCAAAATGCAAGGCCATTGTCTGACTCAACCGTGAGAGGCAGCCCAGACCTAGGAATTATTTTTCTTATAGCTTTCTGGCTATCAGTCCTGCCGTCTCATGTTTCTTGGAAAAAGCCTCAACCTGGCCTGAAATGGTATCTACAAAAACTAACATATACTTGTCCCCATATTTTCCGGGTTTTATTTCTGTAATATCTATTTTCCAATAAATTCCTGGTACCCTACCTCTTTCTCTTTTCCCTCTTCCAATTCTAGTTCCTCCCACATTAACTGCCTGGCACTGAGCACATCTATCAACTATATTTTGAACCATACACCGTAATTTAGAAGCCTGGAAGTTCCTTGAGTTTGAGTGACCCCAGGTGAGTACCCTGATGTATCTGGTCTACTAATTTCTTGCCTAGTCTTCGAAGAAGAATTAAATTTCCTCTTTTAGTCTTAGCCCAGTCTCCTTTATAATATAATTTAGCCATTTTTGTAAATACTTTAAATCTTCCTCTGAATACTCCAGTTTATTGGTAGGGATAGATCCAGGTGTGTAACCAGCTCTTGCATTGTTTCTCAGGCTGCTTGCTTTAAATCTCGATCTGATAATTGGTTTCCTTTTGAAATCAGATCAGTCCCCTTTTGGTGTCGCAAGACATGCATAACAGCCACCTCTTTTGGGTCCCAATATTTCTCTTCTGTTTTAATTCCTTTTCCTTCTGCTGTTAATAGGCTCCTTACTTTGTAAGTAGCTCCATGTATATGGAGAGTAGCAAAGACATACCTGTGGTCCGTATTGATGTTGGTGGTTTTACCTTTAGCCATCTGCAGTGCCTTAGTGATTTCAATCAGTTCTGCTTGTTGTGCCGAAGTTCCATGTGGCAGGGTGCTGCCCAGAATTCCTGCTCAGGATAAACTACCACAGCCCTCACATACCTCACATACCTCTTTCCATGAACAGAGTCATGTCTGCATCTGGGAAGGGCATGTCTCTGAGATCCAGTCTTATTCCTGTGACTTGGTTTAGGACCTCCGCACAGTTGTGTGGATGTTCAGCCAGTGCCTCTGGGAGCAGTGTGGCTGGATTTAGCACCACTTGTGGCTGTGAGATCACTCTTGGTTTGTTGAGGAGGAGGGCCTGATACCCTGTCACTCGGGTGTTCACCATCCATCAGTCAGTTGGAGTCTACGAAGGTCCGCGATAGCGTGTGTGGTGGTCAAGATGAGATTTTGACCTAATGGTCTAGCATTATATCTCATTTGGTTAAGTACTACATGTCCAACAAATTTAATTCCATTTGTCATTCAAGCAACCCTTCACAGTTTCAGGTTACCAAAGACTTTGGAAGCCACTTTAACAATTACCCATTAAAACCTTGAGACAGACAAATAACTATCTCCACTTCAGATGCCATGCTCTCCCGCCAACAAGGGGGAGGGGCTAGGCAGTCCACATCAGGCCAGAGAAGGCAAAGAATTCCCCAAAACAAAGGGGGTTTCGGCAGCTGCTGGGGAATATTTTTTAAAGTCTTTGGCTCAAGGTCGGTTCATCCCACAGTGCCAGTTCTGCTTACCAAAAGTGGTCCATTAGGCACTCATATTCCATGCTCAGCTCCAATGAGCATCAGCATGGGCACCTTAACTCATTCTTAGACTAACCCCAGTTGGCTACAGTCATAGCCCTTAACACACGAAATGAGTGAGTGAGAAGCCTCACATCTATTATGAAGAACAGAGAGATGAAAGTCAGAGTCCCTTTACTCTCTGCTTGCCCCACTCCTTCAATCATAACAAACAATACAACAGACAGCAAAAGGACCAGGCAAAGACAACCGTAGGCCAAACGATTCTTACCCATAACCTGCCACTGGTGGGGGCTTTCTTTATCCCCTGATCGCCTAGGAGGACTCGAACCCCCAAAACCGCCCAGGGGGACTTGAACCCCCTGAATGTCTAGGGGTACTCGAACCCCCCTGACTATCCAGGGGGACTCGAACCCCCTGGAGTTTACCTAGGGGTATTTGAACCCCCTCTAACCGCAAAGGGGAACTCGAGCCCCCTGACCATCTAGGGGGACTCGAACCCCCTGACCACCCAGGGGGACTTGAACCCCCATACGATCTACCAGCAGATGATGGGGCATCTCCGCATCCACACCAGCTCTGGGGAGCATGGCTGCTGCCAACTTCTACCAGTGGGCCATACCCTGCAGCTCCATGCAGGATCCCATGATCTAACCTCCAGAGGCTTTTCCAAAAATTCCAATGCTGTTTCAGTTCTCATCATTTGAATTCGGGTGGCCCTCCAAAGATAGGCTCCTTATTCAAAGGAGCGAGACTGATACAAAGTGAAGTTCAAGCAAACGTTAATTTTGCACAAAGCATCGAGAATCATATTGACCGGTCAGGGCCTTCTCTTGCAAAGAGGCGACCACTCCCAGCCTCACAGACTAACATTTATAGCGGTAGTTTAGCCAGGCTATACAGAGTTGGCCAATGAGATAACAATACAGAAAAAAACTGCACAGTCGTGGTCCATTTCATTATCAGTTAGGAAGGACGTTAGGTTTGAGGTTGGTGTAGAGAATAACTACCATGACTTCCAGTGCTTTGACGAAACCTCAGATGCGAGGCCTTCTGGCCAAGCGTCTGCGATTTCACGTTGTTGGAGCCTTCGTTGTATCCCTGGGGGTTGCAGCTTTCTATAAGTTTGCTGTGGCCGAACCAAGAAAGAATGCATATGCAGATTTCTACAGAAACTACGATTCCATGAAAGATTTTGAGGCGATGAGGAGGGCTGGTATCTTTCAGAGTGCAAAGTGATTTTGGAATGTAAAGAATTTCTTTGGGTTGAGTTCAATTGAAGTTTGTCACTGACCTATGTGTTCCTGAACTATGAAGCACGGATATTGGGTTATGGAATTGTCTTGATAAATAAACAACTAACACATAAAAAAAAAAAAAAAACTGCACAGTCGTGCTAAGTCTGCTACACCACATGAACAAAAATGCTAGGTAACACATGGGTGGACAATTGGATCTCAATTTACCCTAGTAGATATATGCGTGCCCCTCTAATCGGATGTCTTCTCCTGGCCTGATTCACCCTTGTATCTAGGCTTTGAGAGTAAGCTCCTCTGGGAGGAGTAGGGTCAATTTAGTTTACTGCATGGGTTCAATATAAGTTTACTGCTGAAACACAAAATGACTCCCTCTGGCCTAGCAGCCCTTATAACGAGTACTTGTAGCGTCTCTAGAAATCGAGCCAAAATGTCTTCCAAATCTTCAAAACTGACGATGTACCAAAGGCAGATTCTACATCCTAGAACCTTAGGTCCAGAATGGACTCATGTACTTGGAGTCCACAGGAGCAAGCATGGAGCATGTTGGAAAAGACCCATAGCCCAAGTGAAGCCATCTGAAAGACTTCCGTGCCCGTTTCAGGAAGACAACTTGTATCTTCAAAAGGACGCATTGAAGAGGATTCAAATGTCAAAGAACCTGGAGCATTCCCACAGGGTCCTGCAGATACCCTCTGGAGGAGTACATGTAGATGTGACAGCACAAGCCTGCCTTCACCCTCTCATGAACATCCCCCAAATGGTTTCATGGGATAAGCAAACAGTGCCTCTTGTGGAAGATGGGTGTGTTCTAATGGAGGCAGTAGAAGATGAACAGTCGGACAACAAAGGTCCATTAGAGAGCCACAGACAGCGTATGCTACAGGTTGGTGAGGATATTCAGGAAGACAAGGAACTGAAGAATGAACATTGGAGCTCTGAGCAAAGGTCTGGCATTTGAGGATGGTGGGAGGTTCTCTGAACCTGGCTGCCTTCCATAGAGATCTAGGTCCAAATTAAAGAAAACATCCTCTGGCCACAGTCAATCCTTGTACCCCGGTTATGTTTTTGTCTTTTTGTCAAACAATGCACATGCACATATTTGACAGAGAGACAGAGAGATCACAATCAGGGTGTAGAGCTGGAGAGGGAAAAGCTGACTTACCCCTGAGCAGGGAACCTGAGAACAGAGTCGATGCCAAGACCCTGGGATCATGAGTTGAGCTGAAGGCCGCCTCTGAACTGATAGGCACAATCCATGACACAATCTTTGACTTCTGAATACGTCCTAGTTCTAGACGTGAACCACTGCTCTGTCATTGTTCACAAATGCAGGGGAAATGGATTTTGGCTTGGGCTGGTGTTGCTTGAGCTATCTGGCCTGCTTCGAGAGCTGGTATAGTTTGTCCTCTTGAGGTAAGTGACTTGGCTATGTACAAACTACACTCCCACGCATATTTAGGTAAAGAGAATTCCTCCATTGATAGCTTTTGCAGAGGGAATGAAACTATGTCTTGTTGTTCTATGCTTCTGTGGATGGTGATGTGAGTCCTCCTTGCCTCTGAATCTGGATCTCTGTTTCTGCTCCCAGATGAGGGACAGTTTTAGCTCTGAATTCTCAAATCCATGTTCAGCCCTCTTTTTTTTCTCTCACTCCTACTTCTCCTATAATAAGCACCTCTTTCTATTCCTTGGAGTCAATGACTTTCCTAAGCTCATTGTCATGTTTCATCATTCTTCCTTCTTTCTTTGGATTTGTTTCCTTATTTACCAATCCTTTTCTGCCAGGTCAAAAATTTGGTCCTTTGCTTCTGCCAGCTTCTTGGACTTTTCCTTCAGTCTGCTACCAATCTTTTAATGATGATTCTAAATGTTATTTAGAGAGACATTCTGTTCTTAATATATTTCAAATATTCTACACAAGGCAAAGTGGATCCAAGTAATCTGTAGGCAAAATAAGATTTTAGAGAAGTATATATTTCCAACAGTATTTATAAAATATTACCTTTATGTAAGGCATCATCCTGGACTTTGTGGAAAACACACAAAGGAGTAAGAAGTGGCCCTTCAAGAAACATATACAATATCAAGGTTTAACATAAAGCAGCATGTCTTCTCTAAGTAAAAAAACATTGTACCAACTGACTTTACTGAAACTTTATATTTATTGCTCTCATTTTAGGTCATAGTGACCTTCTGCATGCAGGCTGCTATAACGGACATGATATAGACTGAATAGCTTATAAAGAACAGGAATTTATTTCTCACAGTTCTAGAACTGAGAAGTTCAAGATTAAGGAATGGGCAGATCCAGGGAGAGCCCACTTCCTCATAGATGGCTATCTTCTCACTGTAAACGTACATGATGAATGAATCAAGAGAACTCTCTGGGGTCTCCTTTAAAAGGACTGTAATCCCACTTATAACCTAATCACCTCCCAAAGGCCCCTATGTTTTAATACTATCACTTCCACAGTTAGATTTTGTAATATGATTTTGGGAGATATAAACATTCACACCATAGTATATATAAACAAAAGAGACACAAAAACAACAAACAACAAAAATTATTTTAACTACCTATTATTTTCAACTACATAAAATTTTAATTTGTTTCTATATAATATTAAATAACTCATTTGAGTGATTCACTTATATCCAATGCATCTGAGTGCAATTAAATCTGCTTACCCAACATATCCAGCAGCATATTTTTCAGACTATCCCATTCCCCACCTTACAGGATTTACCACAATTAGAAGACAGGGGATAGAGGATAGATAGATAGATGTATACATAAACACACTTGTACATACACATATGCATATTTTTTCCTGTTAATGATACTCATGCAAATAAAATTTAAGCTCAAGGAAACCTGTCTTGTGTGTTACTTAATATCCAGTTTTTAGTCAACATCCAAAAACAAATAATCCAATAAAAACATGGATAGAAGACATGAACAAGTGTTTCCCCAAAGAACACATTCAAATGTTCAGTAGATACATGAAAAGATGTCCATCATCATGTATCATCAGGAAATTGCAAAGCAAAACTAGAAAGAGATACCACCTCACACCTGTCAGAATGGCTAACATCAACACTACAAGAAACAAAAGGGGTTGGAGAGGATGTGAAAAAGTAACACTTGTGGGGGCTGCCTGGGTGGCTCAGTGGGTTAAGCCTCTGCCTTCAGCTCAGGTCATGATCTCAGGGTCCTGGGATCAAGTCCCACATTGGGCTCTCTGCCAGGCATGGAGCCTGCTCCCTCCTCTCTCTCTCTACTTGTGATCTCTCTCTGTGAAATGAATAAAATCTTAAAAAAAAGAAAAAGTAACAATTGTGAACTGTTGGTGGTGATGCAAACTGATACAGCCATATTTGAAAACAGTATGGAATTTCCATAAAATTTAAAAATAGAAGTCCTTTGTGATCCAACAATCCTGTTGGTGTGTATTTACCCAATGAATTTAAGAAAACTTATTCAAAGGGATGCTAGCACCCCTATGTTTATAGCAGCATTATTTGTAAAGCTAAGATATGGAAAGAACCCAAGTATCCATCAATTGATGAATAAATAAAGAATAAGTGGTATGTATATACAATGGAATATTATTCTGCCATAAAAAAGACTGAAATCTTGCCATTTGCAATAACATGGCTGGAACTAGACAGTATAATGCTAAAAGTGAAATAAGTCAGTCAGAGAAAGACAAATACCTTTACTCATATATGGAATAAAAGTAACAAAACAATCAAGCAAAGGGGAAAATAATAACACATAGAAAGAGAAACAAAGCTAGAAACAGACATTTCATAACGGAGAACAAACTGATGGTTACTTGAGGGGATCTGAAAGGAGTGATGGATTAAATAAGTGATGGGGGTTAATTAGAGCACTTGTCATGATGAGCACCGAGTGCTATATGTTATATCGTACACATGAAACTAATACAACCATATATGTTAACTAACTGGATTTCAAATGAAAATTTTTTTAAAATCCCAGTTTTTAGCTCACATTCTGGCTTACAAAAGGGATTTAGTCAGGAATTTGGAGATTAGTTAATGAACAAATAAGGGGTGAACAGGCAGTTGTTAGATAAAATTACTATCCTTTCTGGCATGACTTATACCTTTTATCTAGAATTAATTTTAGCACTTTAGACTCTTCCTATTTTATTTTGAGTCATTAAACAAAAATTTCCTCAAAGGACCTTAGACTCCATCCAATTTGAGCATCAGTGTGAGAGAGGAAATGGTGTCCAGGAGGAAAAAAAAAAAAAAGATAAAACTACTTTTGTTTACTAGTGAATGCATAGTTCTTCCACAGAAGAAGCTCTAAATGGTCATGGCTCCAGCTTTATATGTGCTCAGTCATATGTTCAGAAGTAGGTAACACTATCAAAAAATATAAAGCATCTGAGATTATTTTCCCTTATTTGAAAGCTGGTGTATGAGTCTGCCGTGGTTTCTTGGGTGTTGATAGAAGACGCAGACTCATGGTTCAGAAATAATATAGTTTATTATTCACAGCATTAGAGGTAGCCAGAATATTAACAGTATTTGTGTGTGTGTGTGTTTCTGTGTTTGTGTGTGTGTGTGTGTGTGTGTGTGTGTGTGTAGGGGTGGGAGTTATATATCAGTTCTGAGCCTCAGTTCCCACAAGAAGAATCAAAACAGAGGCAGATAATATTTGCAAACACAACAGGTTAAGTTAAAAAAAAAAAGATACTATTTCTGTCCTCCAAGTCTATTCAATACAACCATCTTCAAAGGATGGTCTAGAACAAATAAATGCAGAAATGTAAGCAACCAATTGAAAAGTGTCTCCCAAGAAACACACTTTGAGAGTCTTCCTTTGACAAAAATACTATAGGATATTACATGAATCAGGTGCATTGAATACTGGAAGGTTAAAATTACAAGGGACCAAATATTTTTAAGCAGTCTGGCATCCAGTAGAGTTCAAATAGGTTTTATAAGATTGAGGAAAGAAGCCATCAAAACCTGGGCCCAGGGGCGCCTGGGTAGCTCAGTGGGTTAAGCCTCTGCCTTTGGCTCAGGCCATGATCTCAGGGTCCTGGGATTGAGCTCTGCATCAGGCTCTCTGTTCAGCAGGGAGCCTGCTTCCCCCCCACCCCCCCCGCCCTCTGCCTCTCTGCCTACTTGTGGTCTCTGTCTGTCAAATAAATAAATAAAATCTTAAAACAAAACAAAACAAAAAACCTGGGCCTAATTTTCCCAAAAGTATGATTCTGATTCTAGTCTCTATGATGTTATCCCTTGAAGACAATGTCTCTAATTGAGTTGAATTAGTTTACTAAAGAGCATACCCCCATTTGTTGTAGGAGATGAACAATATGCAAGAGGCAAAATGCCACATGGAAGCCACCTGGTCTTCAGTGGAATATAGAATCAGTTCCTTTGGGATGAATTTGTTCCACATTTGACTTCCCACTTAAGGGAAAATAAGAGTGCCTTCCAATAGATTTTAAATAGGAAATGACAACGGAAGCTTATACAAGATTATAAAATGGGAAATTTCATTTAGATAAGCAATAATTTCAAAGTCACCTTCTTAATATTACAGACTCTTCACATAATCATAATTTTATTTTGGTATTATATGGTAATTTCAAATATAGTAAATATAAAGAATTTACCTCTGTAATTATAGCGATTCTGGTCGTAGTTTAATGGCAACAAAACTTCAAGTTAGAAGTATGGTCTACCAATTATGAATACATTTGGAAATGGTGTGTCATCTTCACTCCACTTGTCTCACTAAAACAGTGAGCCAAAAAAAGTAGGTCCAAGCTGTTTACTATGGTCAAAATGAGTTGCTTTTGCACTTGGTAAAGAAGCAGTCATATTTTGGAAGAAGAAACTGAGGCTATTAATATTTTCAACTTATTTTCAGAAAAGGAAAGAAAGGATAATCTAAGCTAAAGCCAAAATCTTACACAAGGTGGCAGGAGAATGATCTTTTCCCAGATAAAGGGTTTTTCAACTTAGCCATGTTAGGAGGAAGAAGAGATGAGACATTGTGGACTTGACTAACGTTTGTACACTGTTCAAAAAGTTTTCAAAATAATGTGTATTATTTTTCTTCTTTTAGTTGAGACAAAAACAAACAAACAAACAAAAAACCACTAATGAGCTTACTCTTAAAAGGAGGTAAACAAGAAACTAGCAAAGATTGAGTGTTAGGTATTGTCCCCCTCTCCTTTTCTTTAAAATTATGTTATGTTAGTTACCATACAATACATCATTAGTTTTTGAAGTAGTGTTCCATGATTCATTGTTTGTGTAAAACACCCAGTGCCCCATGCAATATGTGCCCTCCTTAATACCCATCACCAGGCTCACCCATCCCCACATCCTTCTCATCTTTAAAACCCTCAGTTTGTTTCTTGGAGTCCATAGTTTTTCATGTTTCATTTCCCCCTCCAATGCCCCCACTTCATTTTTCCTTTCCTTCTCCTAATGTCCTCCATGCTATTCCTTAGGTTCCACAAATAAGTGAAACCATATGATGATTGACTTTCTCTGCTTGACTTATTTCACTTAACATAATCTCCTCCAGTCCCATCCATGTTGATGCAAAAGTTGGGTATTCATCCTTTCTGATGGCTGAGTGATATTCCATTGTATCCATAGATCACATCTTCTTTATCCGTTTGTCTGTTGAAGGGGATCTTGGCTCTTTCAACAGAATGGCTATTGTGGACATTGCTGCTATGAACACTGGGGTGCATATGGCCCTTCTTTCCAGTAAAATAGAGCTAGCCTATGACCCAGCGATTGCACTACTGAGTATTGACCTCAAAGATACAGATGTAGTGAAAAGAATTAGGTATTGTTAAAGCACAAATGCAGGGGATAGAAGTTATGGTACAGAAGAGGGAAGGGCAACCATATGGCAGAGTAGAATAAAGTAGCTCAGGAAGAAATTAGTCATATCCAGATATTGTAAGGCATGTGGGGTTGGCAGGGAGAGCATGAGAAATCATGAGAGAAGAGAGAGAAAATGGACCAGGCAGGAGGGTTTATAACATTTTAACATCTAAGGTAAGCATATGCAAAGCAGAATAGGGAAAGAAATAAAAGTTTTTATAAGACTCAATACATAAGGAATAATGTGGAGGACACTGGGAGATGGAGAGAAGTGTGCTGGGGGAAATCGGAGGGAGAGGCAAACCATGAGAGACTGTGGACTCTGAGAAACAAACTGAGGGTTTTGAAGAGGACGGTGGCAGGTGGTTGGGTGAGCCCAGTGGTGGGTATTAAGGAGAGAATTTATTACATGAAGCACTGGGTGTGGTGCATAAACAATGAATTTTGGATCACTGAAAATAAATTAAAAGAAAAAAAAAGACTGACTACAGACATGGACCTCAGTGTAACACAGATATGGAACTCACTGGAATACCAGCCACTTCCCACCGACACACACAGACTATGATAATAATAAATAATAATGCAATATAGAAAATTGCCTGCCAAATAATTTTTCCTCTTTTTTATTTTTATGATTATTATTTTTATTTTATTTTTAAAGTTTTTATTTAAATTCCAGTTAGTTAAAATAAGGTTAATATTAGTTTCAGGTGTACAATATAGTGATCAACACTGCCATACAACGGCTTAAATAAAAAAATGAAAAAAAAATTTTTAAAGATTTTATTTTTAAAAACCTCTACACCCAAGGTGAATTTCAAACGTACAACCCCAAGATCAAGAGTTAAATATTTTACTGACTGATCCAGCCAGGCACCCCAACAAATAAAAATTTTATAAAATTGTTGAGTTTGTGGGAGTCTCATTTGCTCAGTCAGTTAAGTGTCTGCCTTTGGCTCAGATCATGATCTCAAGAGTCCTGGGATCAAGCCCCATATTGCTCATGCGCTCTCTCTCTCTCTCTCTCTGGCTTTTTCTCTTAAATAAATAAATAAAATATTTTTTAAAAAAATTGTTGAGTTTGTTTAACTAGTTTTAAACTAGTAGACAGAGATGAAGATAAAGTATGATGTCATGGCAGGGAAAAATACAACTTACACGTTTTAAAAATAAAATGTGCAATGCAAGTTACATCACTTCTTTTATCACCACACAGGGACTTTCCCTACTGAGTTGTTGTAATGTAAGGACCTATTTTATATTTTTATATTTCAGCAAGAGGCTTCCATTGAGGTTAACCCTGAAACTGTCCTTGCTCCCCTTCCCCCAGGGGATTCACTTAAAAACAAGACCTGGAAATCAGCTCCAGGTAAGAAAGCCCATATACAAGGGTGGGTCAGGCCAGGTGGAGACATCAATCAGCGGGAGGGGGGGGCGGTGTTTGCATATTGTCTCCCTAGATACTAAGGAGTATGCCCCACTCCTCTGCCCTTTGGGAACCGTTTTGGCACCAATCCTAATCAAGGTGTAATAGGCTGGGTCAAATGTCTACACTAGGGTAAATTGAACCTCAATTGGTCACCTAGCCTCACTGTGGAGTTTCCTGTGTGTGTTAAAATCTCATTGGTCACCTGTGCGTGGCCAGGCCTGACTTCATGGCCTTTGCCCTTAAAAGCTAGACTGTGAAACAGTGAAGGGTTGCCTTCTCTCATAAGAGGTGTGGCTCTGAACGTTCGGTTAGATTCTTGATGCTTGGCATGAAATAAGGCTTTGCTTGACCTTCGCTTTACATCAGTCTCGCTCCTTTAATCATAGACCCATTATTGGGGCATAACAGTATTAATCTTATAGTTATAAGTCCACAATGCATCCATCATCCATTCTACCCCTTAACATTCCCCTTTGGACAGACCCATGATCTAGAACAAGCCTTATTTTATAGTGCCTTGTAGGAGATTTTTGCTGCTGCCTAAATTGCCTACTTTCCTCTCACCATTACCACAGAAATTGGGTCCACTGAAACAAAGGGGTAGTGTAAGAAATTAACAACTTCCATAAATCTCTTTAAATCATAAAGTATAAGATAGTGATACCTTTTTTTCTGCCACATAACCAATTCTTGCAAGAATAAGGTCATATAAGAGAATTTACAACACATGCTAGCATTATCCTACTGGACCCAGATCATTTGTATGTTTCTCTGTCTCTGAGAAATGTAGTTATTTACATGACTGAAACCTACAAATTGTTTGATATGACTACTAATATCACCTACATTATTTTAAAGCCTGTTTAAGGCTTCTGAAATACATAGGTTTTGTAAACACTTATTAAGCATCTTGTAGATATCAAACACTTAAAAAATCTCTGCTTTAAAAACAGGACAGGACAAAAAAAACTCTACCTCAATGGAACTTTGAGTCTGAAAAAGATACAGGCAATATACAAGGCAACAGATAGAATAATTACATATTTGATTATATACTCCGAGGATGTCACATTAAATTGATATGAAAATGATGAGAAGGATCTGGATTTCTTGTCAAAATTTTTTGCCTTAAAAAGAAATTGATATTTAGGGAAAGTTGTTACTGAAAGAGGTCCTGTGTCAACCAAAAATGTTAAACCATGGTCTGAATAAATTTTCCAGTTGTGATCATTGCTTTGTTTAGCTGTCTTATATTAAGACTTAATTTAGTAATTCAGTCTCAGATTTCAGTAAGTCTTTTTTTTTAATGATTTTATTTATTTATTAGAGAGAGAGAGAGGGAGGGGCAGAGGGAGAGGAAGAACCAGACTCCTTGCTGAGCAGGCAGCTGATGCAGGACTGGATCCTAGTACCCTGGCATCATGGCCTAAGCTGAAGGAAGACACTTAACCAACTGAGCCACCCAGGCACTCTAGACTGTAAACTTCTTAAAGGTAAAAAAGTTTATTCTTCTAGAAGTTCCACAGACATTTCTAACATCCATAAGAAAGCATGTACTGATGTAAAATGCCAGCAAATCAAATTATTTAGAAAAGAAAGAAAGAAAGAAAAGATATATCTGGATAAAGAGAAAAACAGAAAATCTAATAATACATTGAATTATTAGAGCAAAGAGTGGAGGAAGAGAAAATAAATATGAAATAGAGATTTCCACTAAAAGAAAAAAATTGAATAAGGCAGGAGATTTAGAAAATTATTATGACAGACGAGAAAAAATAAAATAGGAGTTTTTAGAAAATAGCAATGAATGAAAAGGTAAATTGTTCCTACCTCTATAATATTAGCTGTTTGTTGTTGTTGTTGTTGCTAATTTACCTATTTAAGCTAATAAACAAAGAAAGGTTTCATTTAGGGATAAGGTTTCTATATATATATATATATTTTCCAATATATATACATAAATTTTCATTGTTAGAAAATGTGTCACAGAAAGTGTTTAAACTTTAAGATACAGATGCAACATGTAAAAAACTACATTGTTTGAACGTCTAATTTGTAAATGCTGTTAGAGGAAACTTGGTGGAAATGTCCTTATGTGGTTGTGTTTCTGGAACTAAGTATATTTATTAATAAGGAATAGTTTAAAATTATGAAATGACCAGGAGTGGTGGACAATTTTCCTAATCCTATCAGCTCTTTGCAGCTCTTTTATTAGCCCCCTTCAGGAATACCAGCTTTATTTATCTAATTAAATTTTATATTAATATGCTTTTGACTTTTGGCCTTTCTCTTCATTCTGTTCTTTTTTTTTCCCGTAAATTACATGTTTCTGCTTAACAGCTACTATCAATTCTTTGATATGAATTCTCAGCATCAATTTACTAACTCCAGAGATGAAGCAGCATCAATATTTAGAAGCGAAGAATACAAAGCCTTGGGCATCTGGATGGCTCAGTCAGTTAAGCATCTGCCTTTGACTCAGGTGGTGATCCCAGGGTCGTGGGATGGAACCCCAGTTTGAACTTTCTGCTCAGCTGGGAGCCTACTTCTCCCTCTCCCTCTGCCTGCAGCTCCCTTTGCTTGTGTTCTCCCTCTCTTTGTCAACTAAATAAAATAAAGTAAAATAAAATAATGTAAACAATACATTTATTTATTTATTAAAATGCAATTATTACACAATACATAATGTATTGCATAATTATAATAATGATTAAATGATTTATTAAATATTTATATTAAATATATTGATTTAATTAAATAACTATTTTTTAGAATTTAAAATATTTCAAATTTAGATTGTTAAATATTAAATCATTAATTTAATAAATAAATATCTAAACATAATTAAATAAAATAATTTATTTATTAAAATGAATAAAATAATGTTGTCATTATCTGAGCATGTATTTTTAAATAGTCTAAAAACAACCATCTAATAAAGTCTAAATACATTGAGATCAGATATTTATACAAGTTCACCCAGACACTCAACCCACAGACAGTTTCAAAACATTTGTTTTTTTTAAAGATTTTATTTTTTTATTTGACAGAGAGAGATCACAAGTAGGCAGAGAGGCAGGCAGAGAGAGAGAGGAGGAAGCAGGCTCCCTGTGGAGCAGAGAGCCTGATGCGGGACTCGATCCCAGGACCCTGAGATCATGACCTGAGCCGAAGGCAGTGGCTTAACCCACTGAGCCACCCAGGCGCCCCTCAAAACATTTGTTTTTATCTACTACTCAAAATACGATTGTAATGTATTTATTTATAACTTTGATGTAGCAAGGAAACTTGGAGGAAAAGGAGACATTTGCTTTTAATATTTGAAAATTATTTTGTTGATTTAAAAAAAATAAAAACCTTAACACATGAGCATTTCTTCTTAAATAACACTGTGAAGTTTCTGAGTCGCATTCTATTAAAAGTGCTGATAAAATGGCCTCAGTTACTCATTTAAATTATCAGCTGAATGGGTAACAAATGAAGTAGAGAGCTTTTTAATTATTTATGAATGTATTGCTTGTGGATGGAGTGCCACAGAGTCACTTCTCTTTTTGGCTTTGTTTTGTGAGCAGCAGTGGAATCTATGAATGAGATTAAACATAAGGACATTCACAGAAATTCTTAATGAACTTCTGGGGAAGGGCAATAAGTGCAAGGAAAAATTGCAGCAAGACTAATTACAAATTTCAAGTGGTCATTGCTTAATTATAGAAGCTTTTAAGTTCAAGTAATATATCTTTTTTATGAGCCTATCATATTGTATTAATTACCACAAACTGCACTATTGAACACTTATCTTTTCACATATTTCTTATTCTTAGTACTTAAAATTACCCTTATGATTGATAAGTAAATGGATTTTACTGACAATGCATTTATTTACATAAATAAATAATGCTGTTTATATATATAAAAACAATTGAATATGTGTATGTGTTCAATGAAATTTTTTTTCAAATTAACATCTTAATTCTACCACATTGGTTACAAATAGATATAGACTTTATAGATTCATCAAATATTTTATTCTCAAATTTATATCTCCTTTGTGAAGTAAATGAAACTGTATATATTAAATATAATCCTATCACATGTAACAGTTACTAGTGCATCCCAGGACATACATAGGTCAGGTCCTACTCAAGGCATCACGGATAACTGGATTTAACTTTCTATCCTGGGAGTCTTCTGTATATTTCTGTGGCTTTTATACTACAATCAGGAGGAAGAATTCTTTTGCTAAAGGCTTCCAAATCACTATGTGAGTAGATTATTTGTAGACTAGTGATATAATATTATAGTTTAATATGTAAAGCATGATAAAATAAAATGCTATTGCCATATTTAATTTATTCAGAAAAGCATTCATTTAGTTATCAAGCATTCATTTGCTTTTTTTTTAAAGATTTTATTTATTTATTTGACAGACAGCACAAGTAGACAGAGAGGCAGGCAGAGAGAAAGGAAGGGAAGCAGGGTCCCTGCTGAGCAGAGAGCCTGATGTGGGGCTCTATCCCAGGACTCTGGGATCATGACCTGAGCAGAAGGCAGAGGCTTTAACGCACTGAACCACCCAAGAGCCCCAAGCATTCATTTTCTTTATACAGAAGAGATAGAACAATGTTATATAGTAGAAAATACAGTAAATAATCTAGAAACCTTGATCATTGTGTTTTGGCAATTTTAGAACCTAAAATTAGCTAAAGCTCAAGTGCAAGTTATATTTGTATCCTAGGAGGAAAAGTTAATTAAAAGTTTGTTTATTACCATAGTTTAACACTTCAACAAAATGATAATGAGTCAAAAATTAATGAATATATGAAGTATACAATAAAAACAATAATCTTGAGTGTATGTGACTGACTGTAGGTATTGATAGGCTAGAAATCAAAGGGAAAGTATCTATAGGGTTTGTTCAGTTCCATGCTCATCAGATTAATAGGCTTTCTCATATTGCTTCCTTCATCACATTAATTTGTCTAATGAAGTTTTCAAGAGTTAAAGACAGTGATAGGTTCATGGCTGGAGAGAAGGTACAGAATCTAAGATAGTTCAGCAGTGCTTATTATTTAAGAGAAAGACAGCATGGGAGGTGAGGGGTGGAAGGAAAGGGATAAGAAGAGAGAATCTTAAGCAACCTCCTTGCCCAGCACAGAGCCTAAAGGGGCTTCATCTCATCGCCCTGAGATAACAACCTGAGCTGAAATCAAGAGTCAGATGCTTATCTAATTGAGTCACCCAAGTGCACCATTTTTTCCCCTGTATCTTTATTTTCATCTCTTTCTGTAACTGAGTTTCCCTTCAAAATCAGGACTTGCATACACAACCTAAATAATTATTTTGGGATTTGATCACGTGGAAGAGGAGAGAATGAGAAGAGCTAAGTGGTCCAGGAGAAACATATAGGAGTTCAGACTGAGTGGATTATGATTGTGGACAACTGAGCATCAATCCTAATGCACAGAATACATCTCAGAATTATTTTCCTGAAACAAGAAAGAATCTGTTTAACCCACTGGCTTCTGCATCCTATCCACAGTGGTTAAAATTCATCCCAGAAGTAATTAATGTCCCTGACTTTTCTATTACTGGGCATGAGAGAGGAGCTGAGTGGGCTTGGTCAGTGTCCCACCTAATGAAAGGCAGAGCAGATTCAGGCAAAAATATATATATATATATATATATATATATATATATATATATATATATATTAGTTCTTTCCAAATTAGATTTAATGGGATTCTGTTTTTCATTCATGAATTCATTTTACATTTTATATTTTATCGATTTTTCTAAGCTTTGGCCAATATTCACTGCATTTTTGAATAGCTTTTATCTATTATTGTAAATCATTTTTCTGCTACATTTGTTTAGTCATGATTATCCATTTCTTCTTCCAAGTTTTTCAGATATGTGATATCAATTTCCAAATAAATTATTTAAAATGTTTATTTTTTATACTAAACTTCTATGAAAAACATTGATATATGTATTATGGCATATTGTTCCCCTTTCAACTTATTTTTTAAAATGTGAATGTGCCTTGGCTAATATATATTGTTTCATTTTATGTTTATGTAGATTCTTCATAATTTTCCCAAGTTCATTGGCTTATGGTTTATATTTTTTTAATAATTTTCCTACTGCCAATTAATAGATTTTTTCCATTACCTTGTCTAAGTTGCTATTGCCATTATAAGTAAAAAGCATCTGGAAATTTATATCCCTGTCCAGTTTCCTCAAATCACTCATTATTTTCAGGATCTAGTTGGATTTTCTTACAGGTTCCAGGTGGACAAGCTTTTGAACTGGTGCTAATTATTATTTGTTTGTTTCTGGCTTCCTGCATTTACCAGCTTAGGGATCATTTTTAACAATTATGATGAAATGAGGCATCATATTCTTATTCTCAACTTCATTAATAATGATATTAGTTTAACATGTCCTACAAGATAATAATAGATACATGTAAAATAATTTCATTGACCAAAAAAGTGGTGGAAAATGTAAATAAAACACAGTGGCAGCCAACTAGTCATTTCAAGTTGAGCTATTTTTTCCCCCTTTATCTCCCTGTCTCTTTAATTTCCTGTAGCACATTCCTACAAAGTATTTTAAGGTGTATTATATGCACATACATAGAGATCATCATGGAGTCTAAATCTAATAATTCCTTGTCAGTTTTAAATATTTTAAGTATTGTTCATTCCTATGTCAGTTGTCTAGTAACTTTTTCTCCACACTGCACTTAATTGCAAGGAAATATTTAATTTTAATATAAATTAATTAATCACTTTAATAAATATTTTTACCTTATGGATTAATCTTTGATGCTTATTTCTTAATTTTTTTTAACTTTTAAAATTTTATTTATTGAGAGAGAGACTGAGAGAGAGAGAGAACAAGCACAAGCAGGGGAAGCTGCAGAGGGAGAGGGAAAAGAAGAAGCAGGTTCCCCACCAAGCAGGGAGTCAAGCTCAGTCTCAGGGCCTTGGGATCATGATCTGAGGTGAAGGCAGAGGCTTAGCTGACTGAGCCACTGAGTCTAATTGTTATCTTTGATATTTAAGGAAATACTTTATCATCTCTAATTGATCCCCTATGTCACAAATACAGTTTTCTCTATGGTGCTATTAATTTTATTGTCTTCAAATGAGATTCTTTTTCTAGAAGCATTTTTAATCAGTCTCTTAGGTCTATAATTTAGTTTTTATACATTTCACTTAGTATTTTATTTTATCTTCATCATCTCTGAGTATTCCTGACCAGTACTCATTGGTCAAATCTTTCTTATTAATCTATTCCAAAAATTTGTTTGTTTCTATAATATTTTGTTATGACTGCTGTCGTTCTTAGGTTTTGCCTTTATATTCTTTTTGTTTTGTTTTGTTGTTTTATGCTTTGGTGTTTTTGTTGTATTGTTTTGTTTTTCTTTTGAATTAATACAATTAAACCTTTAGATTTTTTTCATACCTTTAATTATTGTCACTTATTTTCACAAATGATATTACCGTAGTACAGTAATTCTAAATATTTCTGAATTAGCTGTATTATTTCTTTTTAGGTATAAAGTTAACTTCCAGTTACATGGACTTAATATTTTGGTCATTCTATTCTAGTTTTATTGCCTTATCATTGGAAAATATAGCCTGATACTTAACTCTAGGGAATGATGTGGGAGAGCTAGGTTCTTGTCTCTTGGAGTCAAAGAAGGAATCTCGTGGGCAATGGAGAGTGAGGAAGTGACAGAATTTTATCAAGTGAATATATAGAAAAAGCTCTCACAACTAAGGGGGGTCCCCACACAGTTAACAATGAGTGCCTTCAGGGTTTATTTTTTATAAAAAGGTAACCAGGCAACTTTAATCCTTTTAACATCTCTATCAATAACTCCTGCAATGGCTTACCTCCTTTTGAGGGTCTGATTATTCTTTTTTGGTTACAGGTGTTTATCATAGAGACACCCACCCCACATGACCCACTCCATACACCTAGGGCAGGGTGGTTCTCCATCCCACATGCCTAGATCAGGGTGCTCTTCCCGGGGTAGGGTGGTCCAATTTATCTCTTTACCACATCACATTTTGGGGATTTCTGAGAGCCTGTTCACAAAGTTCCCTATGGATCTCTTCCTCCCTAGCCCCACCTGTCCGTTACTCATTTTGAGAGTTGATATTACCAAAGTACTGTAATTCTAAAAATTTCTGAATTAGCTGTATTATTTCTTTTTAGGTATGAAGTTAACTTCCAATTATATGAATTTAATATTTTGGTCATTGTTTTCTAATTTTATTGCCTTATTCTTGGAAAATATAGCCTGATATTTAACTCTAGGAATTTATTGGCATATACTTCTGGCCTAAATAATGGCCTGTTTGTGTAAATGTTCAACTTATGCTTATATACTTACTGAAGACTCTTGTTTTGGGGTCAGGATGGCTACATTTATTAATAGATCAGGACTATTAGATTCTCTAAATTTTGATGTCTCTTAATTTAATCTAATTAAATTATCAGTTAATGAAAGAAGTTAAATTTTTTATGTACTACTGCATCTAAACTTATCAGTCTTTTGCTATTATTAGACAAGTATGTCATCCTGTTTTTATACCAAGTCTTACATTTAAAAAAATCATACTATATGAAATATTACTTATTATTATTATTATTATTTTTAAAGATTGTATTGATTGGGGCACCTGAGTGGTTCAGTCAGTTAAGTGTCTACCTATAGCTCAGGTCATAATACCGGGGTCCTGGGATAGAGCCCCGCAGGGGGTTCCCTGCTCAGTGGGGTGCTTCTCCCTCTCCCTCTGTTATTCCCCCTCCTGTGTGCATGTTTTTCTTTTCTCACTCTCTCTCAAATAAATAAGTAAAATTTAAAGATTATCTCTCTCAAATAAATAAGTCAAATTATTTTTCTCAATGGGAGGGAGAAGCAGACTCTCCACTGAGCAGGGAGCCTGATGCAGGGCTCAATACCAGGACCCTGGGATCATCACCTGAGCTGAAGGCAGACAACTTGAACCGACTAAGTCACCCAGGCACTCCAGTTGTTTATTTATTTATTTATTTTTATTATGCATACGTTTTATCACTCTTTTCTTCAAGTCTTTTTTTCGATCGTTTTACTTTTTTACTTTTTTCATAAAACTGAATTATTTCAAGATGACTTGGTCATCCTCTTTTACCCCACCCCATAGGTCATAGAGTACATTTTAACTGTTAAAATATTAGTATTTAAGTGCTGCCTACACAAATTAAGGCAAATTATCTGTGGTCTGTATTCCTGAAAATATTTTTTTTTTATTATGCCTTCCTATTCCAATGACATTTTATAAGAATCTAAATGTTTACATTTGTGATTATTTTTTTCAAAATAATAAAGCTATTACTTCATTCTTTTTTATATCTGATGTTATTTAAAAAATTTCTGTCAGTCGGATTCTTGTTTCTTTATTAAGGAATTATTTTTTTTCTCTCTAACACTTATGATTTTTTTTTTTGTCTTTGGTATGTATGCCCTAGTTTGGGATTCATAGAGTCAACTATAGTTATGAATATTTTCTTTCTTTTCTTGTATGTAAGTTTTAATCCAGTGTCTTGACTATTTTATGCTTGAGAAATAGATGTACATTAATATTCAAATATTTCTTTCCTTTTTCTTCTTTCATTTAAAAAAAAGTCATTTATTTTATTTTATTTAAAAAAATATGTATTCATTTATTTGGAGTAGAGAGAGAGGATCATGAAGAGTGGCTGATTATATACTTTCAATTTGGGAGGAGGTTAGGGATAGCACAAGCCTCCAAGGTATTTTATAAACAAGGTTTCCAGGACCTTGAGGGGGCTAGCTATTGTTAGGGAAAGGTCATTTATTACTATTTAGTAAAAACTCAGGGAAGAGACTCTTCTGATGTGTATCAGTGGGTATATGCTTGGGAGATGATTGCCAATGTATATCTTGAGGGCAGGGGTGGGGAATAGAGATAAAGAAGTTTCCAAAGTAATTTTTACATGTGAAAGTAGATTTTCAGTATCCTGGGGTGGTGGACTAAGAATGCTTTTTGCCCTGAGTAGATGTGTCCACATGGAAGCAGCTGAGTCCCCAGAGGAACTTCAAGGACTTGTCAACAGGCTATGAGTAGTAAGGAAATCTAATTTTTTCTCTAGCTTTTGTTCCACACGTATCACCTACATCTTACACCTCTTTTATATTGATAATTTTAATGCTTTGCTGGTATCCAGATGACTATATCCTTAAGTGACTTCTTATCTCTATTGAATCCATTACGTATTCTATCCATTGTATTCTTAATTCAACTAGATTACATATATTTAATCTATTAGTACCACTAGGTTCTTATTCTTGTTTTCATTTCAAAATCTTTCCTTATTTCCTTACATTATTTATTGGGTATATTTTAAATCCCTGATATACTCACTTATTATATATAAGCTGTCAACCTTATTCTTATAAGGTAGCTATATCTTTTTGGGTTTTAGGATGAAAGAACCGTGGATCCCCTTACCCAAGAATCCAACACTGCCACTGGATGCAAACAGCAAGAGGTTTATTGTCACGCAGGTACCGGCGGGTGGTCCGCAGCTCCAGCTAACTGAGCACACCGACCAGAGTGAAGCGGGGTCTTTTATAGGAAGGTACAAACAAGTTTTGGGTGGGGCGCAACTGATTGGTGGACAGTTCAAACTTTAGAAAAAGGCATACTTGGTGTTAGTGGATTGGCCCTGGAAGACCCCCCTCGCGGGAAGAGAAAAGCGCGAAGGGGAAACAAAGAGGGGAAGTTTGACCTTATTACTGGGCAGAAAGGCATCCTGTCTATGTGACCTATGTGACCATGCAGCCCCCTTGCCTACGTGATCTAGGGGACCATGCAGCCCCCTTGCCTACGTGACCTACGGGACCATGCCCCGGCTATTAGGAGAGGGTATCTTGTTCAAACAGGAGTCAAGTGTCATGCCCTAAAAGCCAAGCCGTTACAGAAAGGCAAAAGAGCAGTTACATTGAATTCAACCCTGGGGGAAGGGTCTTTTCATTGCAAGGGGAGGAGGGGTACTTTTACACAACAAAAGAGCAGTTAATTACTTAACGACGGGGGGGGGGGTCTTTCAAGGACATCATACCAACAATGCCAAATAATTTTCAGACAACAGCAGGATCTCCAAGAATTCAACTAAATTCTGACACTATCTACCTGAACATAGCGTAAGATTTCATCAGTTAAGGGATCAGTCCTCCAAGACTATCTCCAACCCCATCTCAGATGCCAGTCTCACTGTAGGCCCCAGGTTATTACCTGTGCTTGTGACGGAGCAACTACAGGTTGGAGGTCCCAATGGCCTACTTCTTACGTTCTTTTAATTTGCTACAGGGGCTCACAAAACTCAGAAAAATACTTACTTTATGTTTGCCAGCTTATTAAAAGATATAATAGAAGATTTAAATCAATAGATAGATAAAGAAGTGCACAGGGCAAGGTATGGAGAATGGGCACAGAGCTTCTATTACCTTCTGTAAGACTGCCACTCTTCCTGCCTTTTTATACATTTAACAAACTAAAAGCTTTCTGAACCCAGTCCTTTCAGGTTTTCTGTGGAGGCTTCATGACATAGTCATGACTGACTAAATCATTGTCATTTGCTGATCTAATCTCCAGCTCCTCTTCCCTCCCCAAATAATCCTGAATTGGGAGGAAGGGGAGGCATGTTGGGCAAAAAGTTATGAAGGCTTTCACCAAGAGGTTGGTCCTTCAGGCAAACAGCCCTTGCCTTGAGTGAGGTCTGAAGGTCACTTCATTAACATAACAAAACACACCTCTCTCACCCTTATCACAGGAAATTCCAAGAGTTTTAGGAGCTGTGAGTCAGTAGCCATGGTTGAAAACCAAATATTCAGATGACCAAAATATATTTCTTGTAAACCACTATATTACCCTACATGCTTAAGTATTTAATTATGTGATCTTTTAAACTAATATTTTTCTAAGAGTCTAAACTGTTCTGTCAGTAATCTGGATTGGGGAGTGATGTATTGCCAAATTTCTGTCGTTTCAGTCCAGGAAGTCAAAGAGAAACAACAGGAGAGCCCCTTAGGGCAGGAAGTTCAAAGTAACAATGTGGACTACTACTCCCTTTTCTTGATTTTTTTTAAAACAAGCAAAGCATCTCTTCAGAGTTGCAGTTTAAAGCCAAGAACATGTGGAATTGGGAGAAAAAAATAGTTAAATTTGGAGACTTGCAGAGGTAGAATCAGAGTAGTGAAAGCCATTACAGTAACGGAACTAACTGAGGTCAGTCTTTGGTGAATCACAGAAACAGGTGGAGTTGTCAAACAAAGGAATCTTTGTTTACAACATACAAGGAGATCACAGGGAATAAGTTCCAAAGCCTTGACTGTTTGAACAGGAGAGAGATTTTTATTTAGTATTTAAGATGAATACTCAGAAGGGAGAGTTTTAGTATCCCGTGTATGGTTGGTCATAAGGTTGTGGATGCATGCACATCCACATATGTATTTGTGCAATATGTATTGCATGTTCACCTGAATGAAGCTTGTATTCCACCGAGGGCAGAAACTTCAACGTTAGAATAAAGCAGAGGTAACTGTTGGACAAGGGAAAGGGACTCTGCAGGCTTCAAGAGCAGATATAAACTAGATGAGGTCTTGGACTCATTTTCTGGGACAAGGAATGCAAGGCCTTGATTACTTTTGAAATAGCACTAGGAGTTTTACCACTGATTTATTGTCTCAATAGCTTAGGCTATTTCCTGGTCTGGTGGTGACTGTTAGTTTTCCCATTGCCTTGTTCCCTCAAAATCCTTAACTAGTGAGGTTTTTGCATTTCTTTGTAAGAGCCTCCCAGGAAATTTTGGAAGAAGTGTGCTTGGGTAAGTACACAGGTGGGGTATAGATCATTGAAAATAGCTGGGGACAAAAAATGACTTTTCTTATGTCAGGAAAACTATATCTCATCTTTAATTTTCTGGGAACCTCTAACTCTTTCTGCTGATGTTACCAGCAGGCATCTGAGATATTACTGATTGTTCTCTTGAACCTAAGGAAAAGGAAATGTAGAAAGCAAAAGACAAAACTTTAAAATCTATCCTGCAACTCATAATTCACTGCAGCCACCTCTCTGTCTTTCCCTTTCTCTTTTTCTCTCTTTCTATTTCTCTCTCACTTTCTCTCTCACATACGCACAACACACGCAAATCAACTTAAAACAATTTTTAATTTTCCCTATTCCATTTTAATATACTTGAGGCATGATCATTTTCTTAGTAAATACAAGAAAAAAAAATCTAGGATTCCATCATTCTGTGTGATTAAAGTATTGAGGAATTTACTTCCAATAGCACTTATAAAAACATATTTTATTTAAGGAATATTATATAATCAGGTGCCTGCATTTTTCTTATTCTCCAACTAGTGTTATTTGGCAATTAATATTTTGTCAATCAATATTCCCCTATATCTGAATGTGTGGGCAGTGAGAGATGAGTTAGAGGCAAGGATGGTGAACACTCCCAACAACCGCAGACTACATATATCTTAAGCCATGATTTTCTTTGCAAAGGTCCACATTGATAATGTTCTAGTCATACCTCCGTGTACCAGGAAAGAAGTAGCATATTTCTTGAAAGACACAGCTATCAAAGCTCCATTGAGAAACCGTAAAGATGGAGAAGGGATTTGCAAATTATATATCTGATAATGGACATCTACTCTGATTATTAAAAAATGAATAAAAATAAAAAACCTTACTAATAACCAAACTGAGTATCCAATTTTACATGTGAAGGAAATAATGGAAGAGACATGTCACCAAAAGGATATGGATGGCTTATAAGCACATGACAAATTTCTCAACATTTAGACATTAAAGAAATACAAATTAAAATCATAATGAGACATGCTTACATATCTATTAGAATGGCTAAAATTATAAAGGCTAATTGTACTTGGTCTGAGCTAGATTGAGAAGCAACAAAAAATCTAAACTGTTGTTGGCATATATCATGATACAACCCCTTTGGAAAATAGTCTGAAAATTTTTTTAAATGCAAAATATGTTGCAGTTACACAAATAGCCATTTTACTTCTAGGCATTTAACCAAGAGAAACAAACCCTATGTTCTTACAAGGACTTGTATATGAATTTCATAGCAGCTTTATTTTTAAGAATTGAAAACAATGGAAATGTTCATCAATGTCCATCAATAGAGCAAAGACAAATTATGATCTATTCATTAAAGAGATTACTATTCAACATCAAAATGAACTATTTACAGTTGGAGATTCTCAAAATAATGATGCTGAGAAAAGAAAAGCCAGGCAACGAATAATATATACTGTGTGATTCCATGACTATAAAAAATCTAGAAAATACAAATTTATATATAGTCACAGTCACCAAATATATTGGTGAGATTTTAGTGCCTTCTTCTGTGCTCCCATAGCTTCCTACACTTGGATCTCCGAGCATTTGTTACACCATGTGAAAATATGAACTCTTTTTCTTTATTCTGTCTTACTACAATAAGAATCCTTGAAATTTTATGGACATTTGAACTCTCAGTTATTAGCAGAAATTCTATCACACAGTAAGTTTCCAAATATAAAAGCCAGAGTTTTACAATGACTTCTAAGCTTTTACATGATCTAGCCACTCATTTAACCTCTGTGACCTCTTTCCCTGCTACTCTTCAGTCACTCACAGTGGCCTCCTTGCTATTCCTCAGATATGCCAGGCATGATCCAACCTTATGGCCTTCAAGATAGCCAATTCCTTTGTCTGGAGTGACCTTATTGCTGATAGTTCTGGGCAAATTCATCACCTTTCCATACCTTTGTTCAATTGTCAGCTTCATTGTAACTACCCTGATCTTCCTATTAAAAATTTTAACTCCCCATCCCCTGCCTAGCAACCTTGATTTTTCTCACCCTGATCGAATTTTTCTTTTTCCCCATTATACTCATCAATTTTGAATGCACTATGCAATTTTTATTAAGGTTTATAGCTTTTAATTGTCTCACCCATGAAAATAAAAGTTCTACAAAGCCAAGTATTTCATTTACCAGTGTAGTCTGAAGTAATATCTGCCATATAATAGGTTCAATAGACAATTGGTAAATTTCAGAATAAATTAATGTTGAGAGTATACTGAATTTCATAAGTCATTTCAATAATTTTTTCCCAAAATATAAACTATGTAAAACATACCTTAAATTTACTTTCTAAATATTTTATAGCATATAATGGACAATATACATAAGCCTTAAAGAAACAATCATATAAATAACCATTTCATACCTACTTAAAAACTGCATAATACCGCACTCCTAGATCCTCTCTGAACGTTCTAAATTAACCCTTCAAAGGAAATACATTTTTAAAAATAACAGATTTTTTGTCAAATAATTTAATAAAATAAAAGTTTCATTCATCTATGTAGATCATAATAAATGTTTTTAATAAGCATGAAATTATAACTCTGAAGTGTGCTAAAATGAAACCACCTGCGAAGGGTGAGAGAACAAAAATAAACATCATTTTTCCAAATAAGAGGAATTTATTACTTTTGAATCCAAGCATGTGGATTTGTTCAAACTGGCAATAAAGGAATATGGAAACACAAACCATAGAAAGTCATATTTTAGATTTCTAAAAGACTTCGAAGTGAAGAGTATACATTTTTTAAATGCTACATAATGCTACATAATGACAAGATGACAGGTTGTGACAAGTAGCATTTTAAAAGCTCTACTCATAATGGAACGGAAGGTGTCATTTCCCTATAATTTTATATATATCATTAATTTACTATATCTGGATACAACATATTACCAAACAGATGTTCATCAAAGACTAAATCATTTTTAATGGAACATAATAATTTGAACCTACATGTATTAATCATTTTTTTCGATCTAACATTTATAGTCTCGCTAAACATTTTATCAGTTGTCGACAAAATTCAAAAAAAATAGGATAAAAAGTCGTGTTTGGAAAAGTAGATTTTTTTTCAAATTTGCATTTAAATGAAAATATTTGATGATATTTTTAAAACTTTAAATGTAATTTTATATATATCTGACCTATCAGATGATATAAAATTTTTGGAGAAAATATGACATATTTTTTGATCTTGGTTGAAGGTATTAATAAAGAGCAACTGTTTGTATTATTTGTATTGTGATATCTTAGTTAATAAACATGAATAACTGGTATAAAATGTTTTTTTTTAAGAATTTATTTATTTATTTGACAGAGAGAGATCACAAGTAGGCAGAGAGGCAGGCAGAGAGAGAGAGGAGGAAGCAGGCTCCCCGCTGAGCAGAGAGCCCGATGCGGGACTCGATCCCAGGACCCTGGGATCATGACCCGAGCCGAAGGCAGTGGCCTAACCCACTGAGCCACCCAGGCGCCCCATAAAATATGTTTTTTAAAAAATTTTATTTATTTACTTGACAGAGATCACAGGAAGGCAGAGGCAGCCAGAGAGAGAGGAATGGAAGCAGGCTCCCTGCTGAGAAGAGAGCCCACTGTTGGACTCAATCCCAGGAACCTGGAATCATGACCTGAGTCGAAGGCAGAGATTTTAACCCACTGAGCCACCCAGGCGCCCTAAAATATGTATATGTATGTATATATGTATATATATATATAGAATTATAGTTCTTGCCAAAATATGGAACTAGCTGGAACTGAATGCCTCCTTCAAAGTCAGCTCTGGAGAAATTATGCAAGTGTAATATGGAACTATTTCAGATATTAACCAAAAACAAAGAAATGATGATAAATTCCTTAAAAGACTCAAAGTTGCTCTTGACTGGTATGTTTCAAGCTCTATTCCTGGTTTGAAGACAGGTTTTAACAGGCCTGTCACTGTAGAAATCAGCTGGATGTTTAGAGGCTATCAGAACTGTACAAAAACCTTGAAGGGGTAAAGACTTGAAAATTCTTTAGAGAGATTAGCTCCCTAAGGCATTATTCCTACACACATTTTCCTCCAATCAATTAAGACTGATGGATGAGGGGCACCTGAGTGGCTCTCTCATCACGTGGGTGGTGGGTTAAGCCTCTGCCTTCATCTCAAGTCATGGTCTCTGGGTCCTGGGATCCAGCCCCACATCGGGCTCTGCTCAAAAGGAAGCCTGCTTCCCTCCCTGCTTGCCTGCCTCTCTGCTTACTTGTGATCTCTCTCTCTCTCTTTATCTCTCTCTGTGTCCAATAAATAAATAAAATCTTTAAAAAAAAGGCTGATGGATGATAAATTATGAAAACTGCTCCCTCCAAATGATGCTTCTTCATAAGGATTTAAGAATTTAAAATTGTAAGAATTTAAAATTGAAACTTGATCGTAGGATTTATCTTATAGAATAACATCAAGTGAAGGCAGTTATTATTAGTTTTGAAGTATTTGTGATTCTGAATTCTTGGCCTCATTAGTAAATTTATTTTTAAATTCTCCCATGGAGTGGTGATTGGCCTTCAGTCTTTCATTGATGTACATCATTGGGTCAAATGAGATGTGTGTGCCCAGAACTATATATAATCTTCTTTGTATTTCGCTGGAGATGGCATTTCTGAGTTTTGTTCAATTGAATTTGGACAGCTGTTTTAATAGTCACTTCTAGAGTTGGCCCTGGAGAATATCTTCCTTTTTTTCTCTTCCCGATTCTCTGAAAAACCCTGACTAATTCACATTATCACAGTGATATCACAATTCAAGTTTTTCCAAACACTATAGCTGCAAAATAGAAGGAAGCTACTCAGAATGGAATACTATTGTGAATGATTGAGAAAGAAAACATTATTATAATTAAGCTACCAGGTTTCAATGTATTTTATTGTTGCTTAGAAAATCCTAGCATACCCAGACTTTACAGAGATTTGATGATCCGAAGAAGAGCTGAACTCATGGACCAAAATAACTATGCATATAAAAAGTACAATTACTTACCTAAAAAAGATGATGTGGTTAACTTTATATGGCAATCCAAGTGTTATTGGAACAGGAATTAAAAAAATAGCTTAGGGGCGCCTAGGTGGCGCAGTGGATTAAGCCGCTGCCTTCTGTTCAGGTCATGATCTCAGGGTCCTGGAATCAAGCCCCACATCGGGCTTTCTGCTCAGCAGGTAGCCTGCTTCCCTTCCTCTCTCTCTGCTCGCCTCTCTGCCTACTTGTGATCTCTCACTGTCAAATAAATAAGTAAAATATTTTTAAAAATAGCTTAAAAGTATATGATAAAATAATGATATACATATACAAAGAAAAGATACTATACTGTGAATATAAATTAAGTGAAAATTGTTGAAATAAAGAATACAATAAATGGAGACTAAGATGAATATAGCTGTAAAATGAATAAATGAGTTGGGAAAAACAAACAAACAAACAAACAAATTAATGACTTCTGCCCAAATGCAGCAGAAAAGAAAAAAAAATAAAGAAAATATTTAAATAAGTACTGAGATAAATTTTGGAGAATTAAAGAAAGATAAAAATTACCAGACTTAAAATGATGCCAAACATGAGAAATCAGAAACAAAACAAAACAAAATCCACACACACACAAAACCACTCATATACATTATGGTGAGTTTTAAGAATATCAAAAACATAGAAGAGCATAAATGATGCCCAAGAGAAGAACAGATCACCTAAAATGTACAAGAATAATACTGACAGCAGAATTCTCAATAGTAATAGCATATAAAGGAGACAGCTGGGGGTTTGTATAGATGGAAAAGATAGTTGAAACTAGATATTATACATCAAGCCAAATTATTGATTAAATTTGAGAGTACAGTAAAAATACAATGAAGCATGTTAGGTCTTAGAACATTTATCACACAGAGACACACATTTTAGAAAACTTCCTTGGAGGACAGCTCAATTTAGATAGAGAAAACAGAATTATGTACTCAAAGGCACATTTTGAAGGAAGGATTGAATATAGTCTGCACTGCAAATATTCTTTAATCGTATGTTCTGATTTTCCTAAATTTAAGAAGTATTTGTTCAAATATTTATCTTTAAATAAACCCTAGGAGACTTTTTCTTGGATTCTGGAAAATCAGTCCATTTGGATACAAATCTTTTTGTCACTGATGGAAATTTTGATATCCCTTAAGAGGAATCCAAGGAAGTTTTCTAAAATGTGTGTCTCTGTGTGATAAATGTTCTAAGACCTAACATGCTTCATTGTATTTTTACTGTACTCTCAAATTTAATCAATAATTTGGCTTGATGTATAATATCTAGTTTCAACTATCTTTTCCATCTATACAAACCCCCAGCTGTCTCCTTTATATGCTATTACTATTGAGAATTCTGCTGTCAGTATTATTCTTGTACATTTTAGGTGATCTGTTCTTCTCTTGGGCATCATTTATGCTCTTCTATGTTTTTGATATTCTTAAAACTCACCATAATGTATATGAGTGGTTTTGTGTGTGTGTGGATTTTGTTTTGTTTTGTTTCTGATTTCTCATGTTTGGCATCATTTTAAGTCTGGTAATTGTTACAGCAATTGTAATTTGCCAATACATGGGTGATGTGTGTGTGTTGTGTATGTTTATTATTATTTTTGATGGTTTTACTCTTCTATGAGATTTTTAGGTAGACATAATTTTAATAAATTATGATTTGTTGAAATTTATCTGAGGTTATATATAATAAAATGAAATTTGTGTGAACTAAAGAAGTGCGTCTCCATTTTTTTGTTTTAAGAGTAGACTGGTCTTTAAAAATTGTCCAAAGAAGTACATTATATTCATTATTAAATTTGATAATATACAATAAAGTATTTATGGGCATATGGAACCATATCAAATTCTACTATTAATTCATATTAATAATTACCATAAGAGCAAAAAGGGATATTTTTCAAAATGAAAATTAGCGTATTTTTCAGAATATGATATAGTGTTACTCACTGAACAGAGGGAACAAATGTCAAAGTTTAACACAGTTTACAGAATGTTTTAACATAAATTGAAATTTAAATCTGACCCAATTTCACAGTTTTAAGTAAAATGGTAGCACTTATAGTTGGGGATGCCCAGCTTGCTCGGGGCGGAACACCGCCCCTTCACAGAAGCTGGGCAGCGGGGGATACCTCGCTTGCTCATGGCGGAATGCAGCCCCCTCACAGAAGCTTCGCTGGCTGGAAGCCCGGCCGGCCCAGGGTGGAATGCCGCCTGCTTCAGGAAAGCGGAGCACCCGGGAACAACAGGTTAGCTCAGGGTGGAATGAAAACCGCCTGCCTCCCTTATCCGCCATAGAGCCTTTCTCTTCCCAGAAGTGCCTGTTGCTAGTTAGAAGAGTTCTTTCAATGTGCTTGTTTAACTATAAACTTTATCCTCCTTCTTGCTTGTCAGCAAGATGGGATTAACATTTGACCTTCCTCAATCCTTCTATTGGCTATTGTTTTCTATCCAATAAAAGTGAGACTGTCGGGACGCCTGGGTGGCTCAGTTGGTTGGACGACTGCCTTCGGCTCAGGTCATGATCCCGGAATCCCGGGATCGAGTCCCGCATCAGGCTCCCAGCTCCACGGGGAGTCTGCTTCTCCCTCTGACCTTCTCCTCGCTCATGCTCTCTCTCACTGTCTCTCTCTTAAATAAATAAAATCTTAAAAAAAAAAAAGTGAGACTGTCGAGTTGCTCTTGGCAGACGTCCTTTTCGACTGTTGTCCCCTGCTCCCAGTCTTTTCCAGCTGACTGGTTCGTGCCTAATTCTTCTCTCGTCGCCATCTGGAAGCGGCACCCAAGCTTTCTTGGGCTTCCTGTTTTTGGTGTTCTGTTCCACTCATCTCTGCCACCGCCCCCAGGTCCTCAAAATGGTTTTCTATGGTATCTTCCAGAAAACTTCTGATGTCCTCTTTAGTATGTAGGCTACATCAGTAGGGAATAGCGTTAAAACCTCTTCTGTTCCATGTGGATATTCACGTCGTTGAGCACCGCTTGGTCAAAGTCTGCCCTTTTCTGTTGGTCTGTTTTCTCTGGTCACTTCAGGAGTCCTTTTGTAAGAAATCCTATCCCATCAGATGCTCCTCTCACTCTCTTTCTCCCTTACTCTTGCTCTGGCTTCTTTCTTCAGATTTGCCGGGGAATGACGAGTCCTTTTCATTCCTATGAAGATAGAAGAATTGGCTAATCCACAGATACCATTTTTAGTGATATACAAGTGTATATATAATAACTGATATGGAGATGTACATGTGCACCTACGTATATATTCTTTAATCTATAAAGTATGGAGGTTGGATTAAGTCTGAAGTCTCTCATACAGCTTGATAACCTGTGACTCTTTGATCAATAACTTCCATTTTCCCACAGGTCAGAGAAATGGGAAAAAATGCACATATGAACATATGTAGCACGTTAAAAAATGATCACAAATCCTATGACTCCCCATTCCCTTTGATTCACATGGGCTATGTGACTGTGTTAAACAGTGAAATAAACGTGTCAGTTTCAGGCCCAAGTCCAAAAGGAACCCCTCTCTTGGAACATTTGCTATTGGAGCTCTGAGTGGACAGGAAATAAGTCCAACAACCTTGTTACAAAGACTGCACGCAAGTGGAGGGCCATCTGAGCCTCATCTCCCAACTGTACCCATCAAAGTGACAGGCATGTGCATAAAGTCATCCTGAATCCTCTAGACCAAGCAGCCGCCTGCTGAAGGCCACCACCCACTGACCTCAGTTAATGCCGTATTAAGCATAAAAATTGCCCCATGAGATCCTGCCCTAATTTCTGACCCCCAAAACATATGTAATATGACAAAAGGGTTGTTTTAAGCCCCCAAATTTTGAAGTCATTACATAACTAATTGGGTAACATGGCAAATACGTATCCAAACTAATGGAAATCAAGGAATATGTTTAAAGGCACCAAGTTATCTTAAAAAGTTCTCTGAACACACAGAAAAACAGAAAGAGACCCATAACTACAGAGAACAAATTGATCGTTTCCAAAGAGGAGGCAGCGGGTGGACAGGCAAAATGCGTGAAATACAGTGGGAGATAACAGGCTTCCAGTTACAAAATTAATAAGTTGCAGGACGAAAGGCACAGCATAGGGAATATGGTTGGTGGTACAGTACGGCGAGCACAGCATAACATACAGACTTGTCAAATCTTGTTGTTTTATATCTGAAACGAATGCAACATTGTGGGTCAGCTATAATTCAATTAAAAAATCAAAGGAAGTTTAAAAAAATTAAGAGTGAGCTCTGTTATCCAAATAGGACATACGAGATGGATTTCCCATCATACCATAAATTGAAAACGACTTCTCTTGATAGAACAATGCTTTCCTTAGTCTTAGTCCCTACTCCCTCCACAAAAACAAAACAAAACAAAACAAAAAAACAAAAAACAAAAAAACAACTACTTTTGAAAAACATCTTGGTATTTTGAAAATTATAACTGCAGTGAGTGATGAGAGTGAAAACAAACTGATAATCCACGTTTCCTCATTTCTTATCCCTTTTATGAAGATGAACAATAAAATCATAGTGTAAGAATTAACCAGAGAGAGATCCATTTTCCACTCACTATAATCAAGCTGGAATTCTCAACTATTATTTAGTATTAGTTGATTCTGGTGGCAAATGCAAATATGGTTTCACTTCTTGGGCACATGAGGAAGATTTGGTTGGTGAAACAGACATACCAGGTTGGCCCAGGCCTGCACTGCCAGGGTTCAGAATATTGCAAGATACAACCTGACACTTAAAACTTCCCATCAACAACTACCGCTGGCCCCCCCCCCCCAACATCTTGTTTCTTCCCACAGACAGCTCATACTGAGACCTGTCCACTGTCAGGGTCAAGCTAAAGGGGGATGCCCACAAACTAGGTGGGAAATGAGAGGATGCAACTGCAGCTCTCTGGGGATGCCTAAAGCCACTGAATGCCCCGTCATGATTCTCCAGCACAGATGGGGGCAGCCTGCAGGGTTGTCAATTGGTGGGATTCACTTTTTCTAACTGTTCACCCCATGACATACAACTTCAGGAAACCCAGAGCCCATGGATTATTGTTGAAGGGCACATTCGGACTCAATCAAAGTGTAACTAAGCGTAATCATACAAATAAATACAAATATCATTAAAAAATCAATACCACCTCAAACTTTTTTTTTCATTCCCAAATGAGCTTTTATGGGTTTTAATATCAATTAATGTGCTTATAGAACTGGTAAAAAAAAAACAGTCAATGATGAAATTTTAAAATTACCACTCTGCTTTCCCTAATTTCTGTTGATGTACTTTTATCTCACACAAAAATGAATTACTAAGGAATAAATCATACTTCACTGAACACGTTTCAGCTGAAATGATGCACCAAGATGTACAGCTTTGGTCAGGCTTATACTGTTGTTGTCAACATAGTATATGGGGTGTAAGAGCTACTGTCTTTTCCTTCTCCCATGAATATTAGTCCTAACAGATTCTTCACGTGGAAAGAAAACTTAGTCTAGAAGATACACTAATTCCTCTCCTCCCTGGTGAAAAATACTGTTAGAGGTATTAGTTTTAGATAGAGAAGCAAGTTCACTTTGGAAAAAAGCACACACACACAAAACCCTCCAACATGACCTTTAATACAGTGATAAGGGTGAAAGTGTAAACTTCATTTGGAAACAGCACTCAAAATACTGTTTTGAAGGGCCTTTACAACAGCGGTATACTCTTTGAAAAGATTTTTCAGATCAACTGATTGAATCATATTTAATTTACCTAGGGACAATTAGATAAAATTTAAAATTCCAAACAAAAACTTTTAGGACACAAATAAAATTATATGTGCTTTTATTCCTGCAACTATCTCCAAAATCTAATATTCAATGGTTTAAATTGCTGCATTTCTCATTTGCAATGCAGATGAAGAGAGGAACACAGCAGACACATGTGAGATGAGGTGTGAGGCATAAAAGGGAGCACAGGAGGCAACTGACCAGCTGAATAGCGACTGCCCCAAAGATGACCATATCCTGAGCCCAAGAAGCTCTGAGTACTTTACCTTACCTGGCAAATGGGATTTAGCAAGCATGATTAAATTAAGGTGTGAGGGGGGAGAGATTATCCTGGATTACCTCGGTGGTCCCAATGTAATCATGAGGATCCATAAGGAGACAGGAGGATCAGAATCAGAAGGCAATGTGAAGTTGGAAACAGAGGGATAAAAGGTGGTGCAATGAAGGGCCACAAGTCAGGGAATGCAGGCAGCTTTAGAAGCAGGACAAGGCAAGAAAGTGGATTCTCCTCTAGAGCCTCCAGAAGGAACACAGGCTGCTAACACCCCGATTTTACCACACTGAGACTGATTTTTGAACTTCTGACCTCCAGAACTGCAAGATAATCAATTTGTGTTGTTTCAAGCCACTGAGAATTTGTCATTTGCTACAGTGGCACTAAAAACTACTAGAAGAACTCACTGAGACATATTGAGTCTGTACAATGGCAGGGACCATTTCTAGGTAGGACTATCTTCAGGGTGTGGTAGTGAAAGACCCGCGGATCCCCTTACCCAAGAATCCAACACTGCCACTGGATGCAACCAGCAAGAGGTTCTTTATTGTTACGCAGGCGCCTGCGGGTGGTCAGCGCGCGCCTGCGGGTGGTCAGCAGCTCCTGCTAGCTGAGCACACCCGGCTGGGGTGGTGCCGGGTTTTTATAGACAGGTACAAACAAGTTTTGGGTGGGGCACAACTGATTGGTTGACAGAACTTTTGAAAAAGGCATACTTGGTGTTAGTGGATTGGCCCTGGAAGACCCCCCTCGCGCGGAAGAGAAAGGCGGGAAGGGGAAACAAAGAGGGGAAGTTTGACCTTATTACTCAGCAGAAAGACATCCTGTCTATGTGACCATGCAGCCCCCTTGCCCTTGTCTATGTGACCATGCCCCGGCTATTAGGAGAGGGTATCTTGTTCAAACAGGAGTCAAGTGTCATGCCCTAAAAGCCAAGCAGGTTACAGAAAGGCAAAAGAGCAGTTACATTGAATTCAACCCTGGGGGAAGGGTCTTTTCATTGCAAGGGGAGGAGGGGTACTTTTACACAAAAAAAGAGCAGTCAATTAGTTAACGACTGGGGGGAGTGTCTTTCAGTAGTACTGGATCTGGAGAGTTGACTGCCAGCCTCCTTCCTCCCTCCCCCTCCCTGAACCCCAGTGCACTGTGTGCCTCCTCCACTGCAGCCCAGGTGACTCACAGGAAGCTGGCCCCATCCACACTACAGGGAAGGGGTCTGTCATGGAAGCCAGTCATGTTCCTCCTGGGCCATTCACACAGCCAGCTGCACGACAGTCAGTGCCTTGTTACTGTTCTATGAGAGACAGTAACCTAGGTTGTCCCACACACACAAACGGGAAGGGCTTTACAGAAATATCTGGGTTGTCTCTGAATGGGAACAAGAAAAGCAGTGCCCCCACTGCGGGCAGCCATCACACAGTCAGCAGGGGGTGGAAGACAAACTGGCCAGAGGGAAAGGGCACAGTAGGGAAAAATGGAGAAAATCATGGAGACAGTGTGAATAAAACACATTCTCTGCAAGCACTGCCATGAGCTGCTTCTTCATGAGATTGAAGGTTTTGTTTTGTTTTTTTTTTTAATCTTTAAGACAGTTTGAGTTAGGATGAGACAACCATCCAAACTGATTCAGGAGGTCAGACTTTACGGAAACTAAGAAATCCAGATAATAAAAGTAGATGACTCACATGTGTGAAAAGTTTCCTTTCCCACTAAGGGCGGGGGGAAAACTAGAACTTTGAATTTGTGGCTATTCCATTATTGCTATTTTTCATCACTCAAATGTATTTTTCAAGAATGAGGAAATTATTCTCAATAAATACAGTGATGGTTCCCTGAAATTTTGTAACCAAGTAGGGAACAGTCAGAGTCTCTAAACAGATTGTTTTGAATTGACTTAACAATCACACAAAATAGACTGTAAAATTTATCAAAGAGTGGGGCTGAGTTTCTTATATATGATTTCATGCAAATTTTTGTCTACCTGATGATTTTTAGTTTTTGTCTACAGGGTGAGTGAATAAAGGTGTCTCAACATGGTCCAGAACTAATGGTGTTCCCTGGCTCACTATGAAATCCAGGGTCATTTCTGTTTCCTTTTCCATGAACTTCTCCTTCCTCTCATTTGGTCTGTTTTTCAATCGGACTGTTTGTCTTCTTCTCAATTTGTAGGCACGTCAGAGACATGAACTCCTTGAACAGCTGATGTTACAGATGCTTTTCACAGCCTGTTGCCCACATGCAGCTTTACTCTTTTTTGATATACAAATCTTTTTCAAATTTTTAAAATAAAGTGGCATGTCATTTCTTCTATGGTCTGTGGGTCTTATCTCTACCTAAGGTAGTCTACCACTTCCCAAATTTTTACATGCCCCTAGATTGTCTCCAAATTCTTTATCATTTTGTTTGTAGAGTTAGAACTTAAACCAATTTACAAGGTTAATCAATCTGACATCTGCTTACATATGTGATAGGAAGCAAGAGTTCTAAGAAAGAGAGTTCTTTCAGCTCTGAGGGATAGAGCTTAAAGTCAATATTCAATGATACTCTGTCTCATTTTCTAGAAGGAACTGGTGGTTTCTGTTTGGAACTCTGACAATTTTTTCTTAGTCCCTGAAAGTCAAATAGGTTTACGTCTGTTTTGGTTTGAGTCTGTTCAGCTAATTCTCCCTGGGACTTGAAGGCTTTATGAACTGAAGGCATGACTGTTTTTCAGCTCAAGTAAATGCTGCATTAGTTCAGTTATAACTTCTGTTATTTTCTCCTTTTGTCCTCAGGGTACTTGCAAGGTAGATTTGGACCTGACCTCAGATCTTACTTATTCGTTTCTCATTTCCATCTCTTTGAAATTTTCCTCAGTGTTCTGGGATATTCCTTTGGAAAATCAATTTTGTGGGGCACCTGGGTGGCTCAGTGGGTTAAGCCACTGCCTTCAGCTCAGGTCATGATCTCAGGGTCCTGGGATCGAGTCCTGTGCTGGGCTCACTGCTCGGTGGGGAGCCTGCTTCCTCCTCTCTCTCTGCTTGCCTTTCTGCCTACTTGGGATCTCTCTCTGCCAAATAAATAAAATCTTTAAAAAAATCAATTTTGTTCTCAGCAGTGATCATTACTGTTTACAGGGTTCCTATTACATGGTACAACTAGTGAATTTAAGTTTCAAATCTTTCTTGTATTTTTATGTTTTAACAGATTTATAAAATTTATTTGACACAGAGAGACAGAGAGAAAGTGAGCACAGACCGGGAGAGTGGCAGAGGGAAAGGGAGAGGGAGAAGCAGACTCCTCACTTAGCAGGGACTCCCCACCCCCCACCACAGGGTTTGATCTCTGGCAGACATTTAACCAACTGAGCCATCCACGCACCCCAAAGCTCCCTTTCAAAATCTTCAGTAAGTATTTTGCTGCTCTTTACTGTAACTGTATCCCCCTCAGACTTCTTGACAATAAGTTTGTCTAGCTCTGTAGTCAGTTCTTAATCAATGAGGACACGTGCTCTGGACCTCAGTTTGGTGCTCCTCCACCAAGATGCTACCTGCCACTCAGGTGTGTGAACTCTTGCAGCTCAGGCCTAGTCACACTTTTGGCAACTCTGGGGCATCAGCGAAGCTACTCTAAGGGGACCATGCTTTGTGCATAAAAGCAGGCCCCTGCCATGAAGCAGCCCCTCTCAAACCTCCCCAAGTTGTCCTTCCTTACACAGCACAAAGTCTCTAAGAAACTCAACCTGCTGGGAAAGCCCATTTCTCTATGACCAAGGACCACAAGAGAGGGAAGGTATACCATGGGCCCCACACAGAAAGAGGTCTTCACTGAAAGCCTTCTAAAGAGAGTCTGCCTTTTCTTCCAGGCATTCCATCATGGCACCTCAAAATCCTGAGATCTCTTCCACTGCTCCCTCTGAGATGCCAAGAGGCACTTGGCAGTCAAATAGGTCCTTCCCACAGCCCACCTACATGATTATTGAGGGCCTGCCTGGTGCTGGGGATGGGTGAAGGCAACACAGGCCCCTGGTCTTATGCTCTGATGTCACTGGCTCTTGAGCAAAGGAAGGAAAATGAGAGGGTCCAGGAGACTGCACACAACATCATGTTTTCAGAACATCTCCCTGGCCCCCAAGATCACCTTGTCATGGCAATGTCAGCAGGGCATGGCAAGTGCTATCTCAGAAGTCCCTCTGACACCTCAGCAACAGAGAGAGAGCCCACCCATAAACATAATCCCTAGAACCAGCATCCTTTAGGAACCAAAACCCCTATGAGTCAATTACTTTGGTATGTGTTAGTGTATTTTTACCTATGTAAAATATAAGAAAAAGAGGAATGACATACCTGTATGATTTGGGGCAGTACAGCAACTCGATTTTGAGTGTTTTGGATTATAGCTAGATACTTTTTTCCAAAAAGAAATTTATAATCCATTTAATAAAAACAATGTGAATTGCCATGTATGGAATTTTTATGCTATAAATGTTTTCATTGTCTTGAGTTGTAGTAATGTACATACACTGACGCTGGTCTCAAATGGGGGATGTCTGGAAGGAAACAGAATACATGATTAGGGGAGTGAGTGTAAGCCACCACCCTAAACAGTTCAATTTCTCACAAACATATACCTCAGCTCTATATTTGATGGGATGAATATCAACTAAAACTTTAAAATTAAAGTACCAGAAATTATTAGGGATGACATTTTTTGGTAGACTTGTTTCTGATTCTGCCTTGTGACCTGACAAAGGTGGGATGGTGACTCCTGTTACTGCTTGCTTATTATAGCTATGGCATACAGCGGTGGAAGTACTAAGTACTAAGCCACTAGAAAATTTGAGAAAGGATAAGCAATTCTAATAGTAAGGATATTTTCACATACATTATAACTAATTTAATATTTTAGGACTGAAACAAATCTAGAAGAATGTACAGACATTCTTCATCATTTCAGGTACTTTAACATCCAATACTACCCTAATCAAATCCATGAGACTTTAGTTTTATAGCCTTTTCCTTGTAGATGAATCTGAAGAATAGAATCAGTATAAACTACTTTATGTCTGAAAAAATTCATCTTTGAATTTTGACTTGACCAGCTCCACAGAATTAATAACAAGTCCCTTTCTTGGTGCAGCCACATTGGGAAACAGTGTGGAAATTCCTCAAAAAAATTAAAATGGAGCTGCCCTATGACCCTGCAACTGCACTCGGTATATACCAAGAAGATACAGATGTAGTGAAAAGAAGGGCCATCTGTACACCAATGTTCATAGTAGCAATGGCCAAAGTCACTAAAGTGTGGAAAGAACCAAGATGCCCTTCAATGGATGAATGGATAAAGATGTGGTCCATATACAATATGGATTATTATGCCTCCATCAGAAAGAATGAATACCCAACTTTTGTATCAACATGAACTGGTCTGGAAGAGATTATGCTGAGTGAAATAAGTCAAGCAGAGTCAATTATCATATGGTTTCTTACTTCTGGAGCATAAGGAATAACACAGATGGAGGGGAGAAGTGAGTTGAGGGAAATTGGTGGGGGAGACAAACCACGAGAGACTGTGGACTCTGAGAAGCAAACTGAGGGCTTTAGAAGGGAGGCAGGTAGGGGGTTGGGTGAGCCTGGTGATGGGTATTATGGAGGGCACATATTGCATGAAGCACTGGGTGTGGTGCATAAACAATGAATTCTGGAACACTGAAAAGAAATAGAATAATAAAAAAAAAGTCCCTTTCTCCTTTAAATTTCATAATCAATACAAAAAGTTACATGGTATTGGACTTGAGCTACTACTTGCTGTATGTCCAGCTCTCTTACTTTCTTTTTTTGTTTATTTTCAGCATAACAGTATTCACTGTTTTTGTACCACATCCAGTGCTCCATGCAATCCATGCCCTCTATATTACCCACCACCTGGTACCCCGACCTCCCACCTTTTATATACCTGGAGGCACTTGCATGAGGCAGACAAGTTCTCAATAAAGAACTTTAATTCAATATATTAAAGTATACTATGTTTTCCACAGTGAATATAGACTATTTATCAAATCAGAATCAAGTTCTGAAAAAAAATACCCATATACAGATAGCTAACAAATACACAGCCCGGTACCTCTAAAGGTTAGTACTTCTACATATTTCAAAAGGCATCAAGTTTTTGCTGCTTTCCCCTGATCCAAGCATGCACATTTGTGTGTATGTAAGTAAACACCCAAAGACAACTGAATTAGTAGTCCACATTCACCACATGGATTAATGCCTGTTGTGATCTCTTTCCCTCCCAAATTGTTTCTGATTATTCACTTTAACTAATTTTGCCTGCTTTCCAATAATAGGGAGAAGAAAATTTGCTTCCCCACCCAGCACCAATCAAAGGGATACTTATGTCCTGTGAGCCTTCATTTTTCATAGGGGAAAACAAACAAACAAACAAACAAAAACCCAAAAAACTCTGAGCAGTGAAACTAGAAATTCCCTCATGTTTCCTTCCTTTCTGGAGCTTACTGCCCTTAGGTTGCACAGTTGCCCAAATATTGGCCCCTCCATAAGAAGCTGTAAGTAGCACGAGCGTAGTGGATGAAAGATCCAGGATATAAGGAAGGGCTACTCTGGGCAGTTGCATGGCCTGGGATGGTCTGCCTCACCACTGGGCAAGGTCTGGGGCCTGGGGTCACCGTACCTCAACACCGTTAAGAGAAGACTTCAACGAGAATGTTTATTTCAACATCTTTGCATGAGAAAATAAACACTGCCTTCAATAAACAGTTTCAATTAAAAATTAAAATTTTAAAACTTAATTTTAAATATAATTATACCAAGAAGAATCATGACACATGTTGAATTATTTTAGGAGCCACAGTCTTCCTGAGGTACAAATAAATAGTTTGTACAAATAGGTAAAATCATTTATTAGGAAACTTTAAACCTCTTACAATAAAGTTACCATTAAATATAAGAATAAAGTGACTATTTTGCTTAAAAATAAACAAAGGTCACTTTGAAAGAGAATGGCAGCTTCCCTGTGGACATCCTCTATACCCAGCCCAATCAGTACTTACCAAGTACAAGTTTGTAGATTTTGCTAACATGGTAAATGATGGAAATAAATGAGGAAGACAATATTTTCAAAACAGTGTAAAAAGAACTTTAAAACAAGTATCTTGAGTCTCCTTATTCTTCCACTCTAATTTGTAGCCTTTGGATAATATGTGGGAAAGAACATATATACATTTAAATTTTAACTTAAATGTCTACTGAAATAAAATGCTATCTTATTAAAATTCCTATCCGAAATTAAAAAAAAAAGTCATGGTGACAAATAATGTTGACAATCATGTAATGTACTCCTATCTTAAAACTCAAATTATGCTAAGAATGAATATTTCAAAACTAAATGGTTCACTTTGTTAAAAATATTCTTACTGAGTATTAAAAAAATCACCCAATGGTATCATGTTTTTAAACTCATTCTACTCATCATGCCTGTATTTTATCCTACCAGTTCTCTCTAATGACTTAGCATTCTTTCTTGTCTGCTCTCCTCTCTCATTTCCTTTCACCAGCACCAAAAACACAAAGACTCCAAAGTCCTGAGAGCAGACTGGAGTATCCCTTTGCCTTCTAGAAGCTGTGCATTTTGACCCTACTGGTCCATTCCACCTGCCCAATAGGCAAGATTGCCCAATAGGACAGTGCAGTCAGGAAGGGAGGCAAGGACAGAATCTTGAGGGATAGCAGAGAAAAAGAATCACCTTAAGAAAACTGGCAAGAATTCCTATCTTACATTGAGGTCTTCCATCCATTTTGAGTTTAATATTTTGTTCTAATAACACAACTCTGGGTGGGCTCCGAGATGGCTCCTCAGTGGGGACACATCACCAGGAAGACCACACCATGATTAGAATTTAGAATCTTCGGCACCCCCACCCCAACCCCTACATTCCCCCAGAGAGGGGAGGGGGCTAAAAGCAGAGCACATCTATGTAAGGAAGCCTCCATAAAAATCCTCATAGCAGGGACGCCTGGGTGGCTCAGTTGGTTAAGCAGCTGCCTTCGGCTCAGGTCATGATCCCAGCGTCCTGGGATCGAGTCCCACATCAGGCTCCTTGCTCAGCAGGGAGCCTGCTTCTCCCTCTGCCTCTGCCTGCCATTCTGTCTGCCTGTGCTCGCTCTCTCCCCGTCTCTCTCTTTGATTAATAAATAAAATCTTTTTAAAAAAATCCTCATAGCAGGGGTTTCAGGAAACTTCCAGGTAAGTCAACATATCCAGGTACCAGGAGGGGGATAAAACCCAGCTCCACAGGAATAGACATTCCTGTGCTTGGGACCCTCCCAGACTGTGCCCTTTGTGTCTCTGCATCTGACTGTTCATCTGTATCCTTTATCATATCTTTCATAAATTGCAAATGAAAACAAATGTTTCCCAGAGTTCTGTGAGCCACTCAGTTGAACCGGAGGAGGAGTTGAAGGAACCTCTGATTTGTAGCCAAGTTGTAGAGAAGTGGTGGGTAACCTGGGCTCCTCTTACTTATGACTGGCACCTGAATGTGATGGAACAGTCTCACAGGACTGAGCCCTTAACCTGTGGGATCAGATGCCATATCAAGGCAGACAGTGTCAAAGCTGAGTAAAACTACAGGACACCCAGCTGGTGTTGCAGAGTTGCCTGGTGAGGGAAAAATCCACAGCCTCAGCCACAGTGTTAGAAGTGAAGTGTTCTGTGTGAATATGGTAATATAAAAGCAGATGGGAGAACTGAAATGTTTGCTTGACATACACTCTCACACAAAATATTATGTATGCCAGGTCTTTAGCACATATTCAAGTTCTAGTGAAATATCATAAAGAGTCAACTCAAAAAACAAACAAACAAACAAACAAGCAAACATACAAAATATGGATGAGCTGGGAGAAAATAAGCAATGTTTCCTCTTTCCTATCAAGAGAAAGACCATTCCTGAATTATCCAAGATTTTGCTTTTACCTGAATAACCATACAGTTCAATAGGACTTGAAGGAAAAAGCATGTTTGGTCCTCAGCGATCCTTTCCCCTGATATGGCCGGCAAGAGTGGAGTGATTCTTGTGGATATATCTTTGCTCCAGAGTGGGGAAAAAAAGGAGTTCTTTCACCAACGTTCAAAGGGTTTTCAAAAAATGGCCTTCATTAAAATACATCTGCCCCTCCTTTGGAACCTGCTCACGCTACACTCCAGGCCAGCGAGCATCAAGGGGTTGGAAATACGGTACAAACTCCCATGAAGCCACCTCTCCCTCTAAACTATTCTTCTCTCTGCCAAATTCTGCTTCGGTCAGCCTAAGGATCAAATACCTGTGTTTGGGCAATAAAGTGATGTGCATTAATCAATCATTGGCCCTAACTGGCAAGTTCCTTAAAAACTCATGGGACACAGATGGTTGCCATGACTTTCCCAGGAAGCAGCTACTGTCTTTCCATGAATGCGGCATGAAAATACAGGGCTGGGTGAGCAGATGAATGTCCACTCGTGAAACAATCATGCTGAGGACAATAAACAGTAGTTTTGGATGGCAGATTTAAATTTCATTCACAGCCAAGAAAACACTCCACTTCCTGTTGTTTCCAACATCTGAGTCCTCCCTTCCATTCCTGTTTCCACCACTTCAGTAAATGTCTCCCATCCTCATTGCATATAAAAAAGGCTCTGATTCTTTCTATTCTAATGTCTGTAAGACATTACTGTGAACAAGAGCAGGGGATAATTCCTCCTCCAAACCCATCTACGAAATAAAGGGTTCTATTCAGGATCATGACAAGCTGAGGAATCCCTCAAGAGAACTTCCAGAGTCATTTCAACCTGTAAGGCTGGCTAAAATGTTCCTCACCATCCGCCACACCAGGGCTAGGACTGATGAGTGTCTCCACCATGCAGGTCCCTAAGGATGACATGATCGCTGGGAAACCAGGCACGAGGCAAGCAAAAATCAGCACCTGCTCTTCTGCAAAGTTTGTCTGAAGTGCTTGAAGCCACAGAAGAAACAGATTGACTCCTTCAGATCTTACCTAAAAACAAAATTAAAGGTGACAAAATTAAACACATGTTTATGCAGAGATGCACTGCAATGCAGATTCAGTTCTGAGAAAGAAAAACTAGAAGTTAAAGGTACCGTTAAACTCCTGCACCAAGTTCTTAGTGACAAGAAATCAGGCGTGCTGCAAGAAGCCCAAGGGTGAAGAGTTGGGGTCTGGAGCCACAGTGCCTGGTTCCAATGCAGGCTCTGCTTTTTGCTTTTTGCTTGCTTAGCTGTGGCCAGTGGAGAACCACCAAACTTCTCCCTTTGCATCAGTCTCTACCTCTGAAAAATAAGGATGATAAAAGAATTTACCACAAAGTGTTTGCACAGGGATAAGTGACTTACAACAGTGCCTGTATCATCAACTGTCATTTAATCACAAAAATAATGCAAAGACAATCATCCTCCAAATTTACAGTGTGCTTTGAATAGGGTTTTTTCTATAATATGCTTATGTATCATGGAAAGTTCTTGAAAAATCTCCGAGCTAAATAAGACCTTAAAGACCTGGCTCAGTTATTTGACCTTGAAGCCCATTCATCAGGCATTTCTACACCAGCCCTCCTTTTTTTTTTTTTTTTTTTTTTTTTTGCCTGTGCAGGTAGCTACCTTGAGGGCTGCCGCCAAATCATCACTTCCACAAAGAACCATTCAGAAATTTCTGGAACTCATATCATTGCTGGACTTCTGGCATAAGTCCATTGTTCCTGGTGGATGCTTCCAGTAGTAGGAAATGGAACATGCTCAATGAGGGCAGGGGGTTGTGTTTGACTTGCCCACTGCCATATCTCCAGCACCTAGAAAGGTGCCTGAAACACATAGCTGGCATCCAGTAAATGTGTGCAGTGAATGAGTGAACTAGACAAAAATAGATATGCACTGGTAGACGTGGCCTGTGGAGTACAGCTTCAAAAGCAGGAGAGTATTGAGAGTCCTACATGGTAGGTTGCATGGCACTGAGTTAAAGAAAATGGGTCCTACAATCAGACCAAAGGTTAAACCTCGAAAGTTGTGCGATCTTGGACAAGTCACCTACAAGAACAAAGACCCCTGTCTTCTATGGATAACAGCTGGGAAGAGAGAATCCATTTCAGAACGAAAGGGGACACAGGATGGCTGTGTACGACACTTATATTGTGGTCAAGATGGCAGTGTAAATTCACTTCATGGGGTCCCACACCATCATCCCTCACTACCATTTGAAATACATGGTAATAAGAGATGAAATATATACATATATATTTTTTGAGTGTAACAGTATTCGTTGTTTTTGCACCACACCCAGTGCTCCATGCAATCCGTGCCCTCTCTAATACCCACCACCTGGTTCCCCCAACCTCCCACCCCCTACCCCTTCAAAACCCTCAGATTGTTTTTCAGAGTCCATAGTCTGTCATGGTTCACCTCCCCTTCCAGTTTCCCTCAACTCCCTTCTCTCCATCTCCCCTTGTCCACCATGCTATTTGTAATGCTCCACAAATAAGTGAAACCATATGATAATTGACTCTCTCTGCTTGACTTTTTTCACTCAGCATAATCTCTTCCTGGAAGAGATTATATATATATTTTTAAAAGATTTATTTACTTACTTATTTATTTGACAGAGAGAGATCAAAAGTAGGCAGAGAGGCAGAGAGAGAGAGGAGGAGGAAGAGGGCTCCCTGCTGATGCAGGACTCAATCCCAGGACCCTGAGATCATAACCTGAGCTGAAGAAACAGGCTTAACCCACCCACTTAGCCACCCAGGTGCCCCTAGATTAAACACATATATTTTTTAAAGATTTTATTTATTTATTTGGCAGACAGAGATCACAAATAGGCAGAGAGGCAGGCAGAGAGAGAGGAAGGGAAGCAGGCTCCCTGCTGAACAGAGAGCCTGATGTGGGGCTCAATCCCAGGACCCTGGGATCATGCCTTCAAGCCGAGCCAAAGGCAGAGGCTTTAACCCACTGAGCCACCCAGGCAACCCTAGATTAAATATATTTTTTTTTAAGAGAAGAGAAAAGTTAGCAAGTGAACCTCGGTAAAAAACAAAACAAAACAAACAAAACCCAAAACTGACAAACATCTCCATGAAGCAGCAACCGCAGAAATTCTCAGTGATGCACAGATGTGTAGCGACAGGAAAAGATGTCTGGAGGCTGACTTCAAGGAGGACAAGTCGCTCCCACTGGAGATAAAGGCAGACAGAAAGGCCTGCTCGCTTGCTGCCTGAAGCCACAACTTCAACTGGGCTGCGGACTTGATTGCACACCACTTGCTTCACCAGAACACTGTGAGGTTTCCAGTAGCTCATTACATCTAAACACTACTGCCTCCTTTAACAAGGTTTCCCTTCCGGATTGCCCCTGACTTACAGGGATAGGCAGTAGGTGTCCCTCCACATGCTCCTTCCAAATTCTCTCCTCTCTCTGCTTTCTTCTGATCCACTTTTTATTTATGGGCTAGCTTTACAGGATATCCCTTCTGTGATTAAACAGGTCTTAATAATTCTACCTTTTGTAAAGGAAGCCTTCCCCAATTATTTAGATGTTGATAAATATTTACCTCTGAATCTCCATAAATCATCACTTTATATGGCACCAACATGTAGAAAATAAGAATGAAGTTACCCAATTTTCAGAATGAACCATACAAATGACAATCTACCATCTAAAGCCAGAGACAGAAAGAGAACATCTGCATAAACTAAAGTAATGCGGGTTCCTTATTCATTCATATTTATTATGCAAAATGGAAGTTTTAGGAAGATTAGAATAATGCATACTTGTTCTATTATATAGGCAACTAATCCTCTGTAGATGGTAATGTATCCATAACTCCATCTCCAATCTAGAATTTCTGAACACGAGGAGAGGGTATTAAAATCTCCTCTGTGGGAGGCAGAGCATTACAGTGTCTGGCTCTGGCCTTCCTGCTGCAGGATGAGACTTGCAATTAGTGATGGCAAATGGAATTCACAAAACATTTCTGGGCTTTAGAAGACATCGGAAAACTAGCAAAGGACTTAGAAAATGGTAGGAAAGGAAGCAGGAAGAGGGAGGTGGCAGAAACAAGTGAGCCAAAACCTGATCTGTAAGCAACAAGCTCAAGAGAAACAAATCAGGGTGCCAGAGAACAAATGCCATTTTCACTGCAGGATCTCTACAGGCCTGTGCCCTCCAGACCCCGTTCCCACCACACGGTAAGTTGGGGGAACTGAACCTGAGATTTCCTTAATAAACCAGGACCCTCAAATGGAACCAAAGTGATCCCAACCAAGAACACTCCCAGCCTCCTGGCAAAGGAAAGACAAACCCTCCAGGAAAAAACAGACAGACAAACAAACAAACAAACAAACAAACAAAAAAAACACACCAAAAAACAGAATTAAAAGAGATTACATCTATGTTCCAATAAATCTGGTCTCAAAATACCTTCACAGAGCATGCAAGAAATGAGGCCACTGTGAGAGACAGAAGACTGAGGGAAAATGAAGACTTTAGACACTGGAATGATCAGATACAGAATAGAAAATATTACATGTTTATTGTTTAAGAACACAAAAGAGGTTTAAAAATGAAGAAGGATCAAGAGCCTATCAAAAGCAACAGGCCAAGTGTGAACATGGAACTGAAGGAAGTTAAACAGGGACCAAAAATCACTGAGACGTAAAACACAACAGAAAACACACCAGAATGGTGGGGCAGTAGATGAGCCCCGAATGAAGGACTTCACAACACTGCACCAAGAAGTGAAGACATTCCCCAGAATGCAACACAAGGAGGCAGGAGAAGAGGATGAACGCCAGCTTGAGAGACACGAACAACAGACGGGAGGTTTAAATAAGAATCCTGGGAAGTACAGCAGAAGGACAGAGTCAAAATTTCAGAAGAAAACAGCTGAGGATATTACAGAAATGATAAATCCAGAAATACAGGAAATGCACAGATACCAAGCAAGATGAGAAATCTTCAATTAAACATTTTGTGGTAAAGCTATAGAACACCAAAAACTAAGAAAAGGTTTTAAGGAAAAGGCATTTAAAGGAATGAACAGGGTGGAAACAGGGTTTAAAGCTGCTACAGTGGTAAGGAGATGCTAGTAAAATGGTACCTGTAAAGGGTGACAGGAGTATTTTTACTGCCACTACTGCTAATACTGTGTCTAATGCACATAACAACTGAAGACTGCGAAGGTTAAGCTGGAGCAGAAAAAAATTAAACGAATTATGACCCTCAAAAGAAGGATCATGTCGGGGCGCTTGGGTGGCTCAGTGGGTTAAGCCTCTGCCCTCAGCTCAGGTCATGATCCCAGGGTCCTGGGATCGAGCCCCGCATCGGGCTTTCTGCTCTGCAGGGAGCCTGCTTTCTCCTCTCTCTGCCTGCCTCTCTGCCTACTTGTGATCTCTGTCTGTCAAATAAATAAATAAAATCTTTAAAAAAAAAAAAAGAAGGATAATGCCAATGAATTTCACAACTCTGGTGATCACTTTAAAAGCATCTCTTCTTTTTATCATAGCATTTGTATCATGTCCAGGATGAGATATTACAGCACACATGATAGAATATTTTAAAACAATAGTCCATTTTGCTCAAACTCCATGTTGAAAGCAAACGACTCTGTCAAACACTTTGAAGAAGGTAAAAGTAGTGGAACCATGTTTTGTCAAGAAAGCCCAGTGAGAAAAGCAGGTAGTAAAACCAAGTAGCAGTATCGAGGAAGGGCAGCCTCAGGAAGAAAATGAACACCGTTTTCTTCTGCTTTGTTCTCTTTTTTGTTTTCTTGTTGTTGGTATCTTTTTTTTTTTTTTGGTCTTTCCCAGAAATCACTTCATATATATACATTTATCTGTTCAACTTCAGTGAAAGTTGGGAGGAAAAGGTGCCAGAACTTTTGAATGGTTGTCTTCAGCTGAGTGCTTATTTTCTTCCTTCAGTTTCTCTGGGGTTTCCCACTATTCTTCAATAAACATGTGTTGCTTTCTGGCAGGGTAAAGCCAAATGCATTTTTAAAAGAAGTAATGGCAGGTCATCCGTCCATCCAGATCAGGAGAGAGCCCATACCAGAAAAGGCAGAGAGGGTAGTAGACTCCCCTCTGTGAGTTCCTGCCCTCTTGGTCTTTCCTCAGCCCTTGTTCTCTGCTATGTCTCTCCAGTCACACCCCAAACCCAGAGAAACAAAAGGACTCTTCAAAACTTAAACCCTGTGAGAAGGGCCACGCGGAGGCAAGGAGAGCCCTGTAAGACTCTGAGCCATGTGGTCTGTATCTGAGACTGCACATCTCCTTGAGCCACGTTCCATTCCCTCCATGCCTAATGTTGGCCTTGTGTTCTACAGAAGCAGTCAGGGCATCCATACACTCCTCTCTGTGTGCTTTTCTGTATACCTGATCCCATCTCAACCCACAACATCCAGCAGCATGCACCATCTGTCATCTCCCTTCAGTCAACCTGCAAATAGGTAAACACAGCCTGTAAAATCCACCCTTGTCCAAGCTATGTCTGGAGTTATGATCGTCTGTGTCTTTACCATCAAACTTTCTATAAGGCTACTCTTTTGTGTGACCTCCATGGTATCACGCCCAGGCACTCTATCTCTATGTCTGGCTTAGGACTCCACTACTCACCTCCCATTTTCTTTCAGTACTCAGTGACAACCTCCTCGATCTACCCCCACCCCCTAATCAAGCTGCTTTGCAACTTTTCACATCATCGAACATTGCTGACATTTCATTCCTTGAAATCTCTCTTCTCTAGACATCTGTGCAAAAATGCCTTCCTGGCATCAAAGCCACGTCCCTCCCCTTCCATCCACTACTCCTTTATTCTTCCCCTTTATCTGCCCAAGAAAAGAAGGAATTACCGTAAATCCTTAACTGTCACTCTCTCTACAAGGAATATATCCCTTGGCAACAGCATGATTGCATCTCTCTTCCCCCAAGCACCCATTCCTACATTTTGACTGTCCAACCAGAACCTACACCTGCACGTCCAACAGACACCTCAACTCAGATTGCCTAAAGCTGCACTCCTCCTCTTACCTCCTGCACCTGGCTCCCTTCCTGAGTTGCCACGACTGTTGTGGCAGTTGACACATCAGACTCAACATTCTGAAAGCACAGAGGCACCCCTAAGCCTACAGCAGCATTTTTTTTTTCCATAGCCAAGATATGGAAGCAGCCCAAGTGTCCAGCAACAGAAGACAAAGTGGTACATACACACAATGGTATATTACTCAGCCATCAAAAAGGATGAGATCCTGATATTTACAACAGTATGGATGTACCTAGAGGGTATTGTGCTAAGCAAAATAAGTCAGACAGAGAAAAACAAATACTGTATCTCCAGGGATGAATCCTTAAAAAATGCCCTACATATTCAAGTTTTAAGGCAGGACCAGAAGCAACAGTTTTAGCATATATCACCACGATATAAAATAAAATCTTAAAAAAAAAAAAAAAGGAAATAATAGGACAACAGCAATTAGGGTAAAAAGACTTAACAACTGTCTTGCTCAACATCACCAGCACCACACCAGCTACACGTCTGACCCCCAGACCAGCATAGCAGGTGTGAGGACAGGTCCAAGCAGAGAAAGTGTTACTTGTCACATTTTTTGAAAAATGATAAACAGAATGGATGCCTGGGTGACTAGGCTGGTTGAGCGGCCAACTCTTGATCTCAGCTCGGATCTTGATCTCACGGTGGTGAGTTTGAGTTCCACACTGGGCTCTGCACTGGGTGTGGAGCCTGCTTTAAACTAAACTAAACTAAAATAAACTAAAATAACACCTCTGTCAAAAGTACGTGAATTCACAACTTACATGTAAGTCAAGTTCTACTTGTTCTAAGACAGCATGAAAACCAAGATGTCGTTATCAAGACAGGAAGCAAGATAAATTGTGTATTCCATGTGCCGTGAGATGACTCCAACTGCATCCAAGTCAGCCATGGCCCTCCACACATCTGCAAGAGAGGGTATATTATCCACATTAGCACAGAGGAAACCAAGGCTCAGAGAGGTTAAAAAAAAAAAAAGAGTCCAAGATCATAGCATCATTTAGCAGCATAGCCAGAGCATAGCCAGAATGTATAGGAATTACCTCAAAACAGGCCACACTTGTGGAAGAATACCTTAGTGTGGAGTTATGAAAACCCAGGTAGAACGCTGCCTCAGAAAGGCAGATAATCAATAAAGGAAAAATAAAGAGGCGCCTGGGTGGCTCAGTCGGTTAAGCATCTGCATTGGGCTCAGGTCATAAATAATCCTGGGATCCTGCCCTATGTCAGACTTCCTGCTCAGCAGGGAGTCTGCTTCTCCCTCTGCCTCTGCTCCCCATTCATTCTCATAAACAAACAAATGAATAAAATCTAACCCCCCCAAAAAAAAGAAAAAAATAAAGATTATAAGCTTACAATAAAGATATGAATGATGAGTCAAAGCTTTCAGTGACACACCCACACCTGCTTACAGTTCTCTGGCTAAAACATGGGTGGAATTGATGGGGTTAGAAGAACAGGAGGCACATAGGCCCGGACAGCACAGCCCCAGCAGATGCAGAATCCTGGTGTAGGTTTAGCTAGCTTTCATTGTCCTTTAAAATGTCAAAGCTAAAGAAATCTGGTAGGGTTATTGAAGTCTGATCCTGGGGGATGCCTGGTTGGCTCAGTCTGTTAGGCAGCAGCCTAACATGACTCAGGTCATGATCACAGGGTCCTGGGATCAAGTCCGACATCAGACCCCTTACCCAACCAGAAGCCTGCCTCTCCCTCTGCCTGTTGCTCCCCCTGCTTGTGCTCTCTCACTGACAAATAAATAATCTTTAAAAAGAAAGAAGAAAGAAAAAAAAGAAAAGAAAAATAAAATCTGATCCACAGTATAGAACAACACAAAGGATGGTACTTTCTTGGGCTGATTTCTGTTTGTTTGATTTTAAGTAGGTTCCACAGCCAGCACAGACACTAGTGCAGGGTTTGATCTCAGGACCCTAAGACCATGAACTGAGCCAAAGGCAGACAATCGATTAAGCCACCCAGGCACCCCACTTTCTTGGGTTCTAATGGGACTTTTCCTAGGTTCTAATCCTAGCTGTACTGGCTGCCAGGGGGAATGAAGTCCAGCACCACAAGAAAAGCATCCCAAGGCAGCAGTCCTCTGCAGAAGATTTGCTGGTGGCTGCCATCATCAAAGAGTCAGTGGGTGAAGTTGTTGAAGCACAGTGGGAACAATGATAGCCACTGCCTTTTGGGTGTCACTGAATCATCCTACTCATCTTCAGGAAGCCTGGCCCTTCTCCAGTCAACGCAGCAAAAGCAAACTTGTTAGAAGAACAGGGGAGGGGGTCATCTCCCTCCCTCCCAGAAACTGAAGCAACCAGCCAAACAGTGCAGCACTGGAGTAAAAATAAAAATATGAAGGAATGTGGCTGCACCTGGGTAGCTCAGTCTGTTAAGCATCTGCCTTTGGGTCAGGTCCTGATCTCAGAGACCTGGGATCAGAGACCCACATCAGGCTCCATGCTCAGTGAGGAGTCAGTCTCCCTTTCCTTCTCCCTCTGCCCCTGCTCCTAGCTCATTCTCTCTCTCTCTCAAATAAATAAAATCTTTAAAATAAGAAATTTAAAAATGAAGGAATGAATCAAAATGCAGAATTCAGAAACAGAACTACAGATATAAAAACTACATATAAAAACCTGAAATATGACCCGGTGAGTGAGGAAGGATTATTAAATCATGATACTGTATGAATTGATTGCCAATTTTTTCTTAGAACATAGAGCACACTGCACTACACGAAAACGAAAACAAAAAATTAGGATTGAATACAAAAACAAAATTATCAGTGTTATTCCATCAAGTGTTTCTCTAACCTACTGATCAAAACCTCGGTTCATCCTCCAAAAGAATCTGGGCACCACCTCAGCACACATGAACACATTTTCAGGCCACAGTTCACACTGCTCCAGTCCCCACTCTAAGTCCTGAGCCATGGGCTCCTCCAGGCAAAGCCACCACCAACTAGGCCCCTGCCCTAGAAATCCCCAAACCCAACCACTTCACAACAGGGAGACTCAGGGAGATTCAAATGGGCAGAAACGTGGGACTTTGACTTTTTTTTTTTTAATTAAAAGAAAAATACAGCAAGAAACATTTCTAGCACAAAGTGAAGAGCTAATCTTTCACAATGTCGAGAGTATTAGAATTATCAATACACCATCAGTAGTTTGTTAGGTGCGCAGCTACCCCCGAGCCTTCAAGCAGGGTGCACCTGTCTTTGCTGCCAAGTGTCCCATCAGCCCAGCTCCATCACTGATTTCTGTACCCATAGTTAATTAACTTATGCATGTATGTATTTATTTATTTTTACAGCTTCATTTATTTTAGGGAGATAGACAGAGAGAGAGATACAGAGAGAGCACACACACACAAATACAGGGAGATAGAACCTCCAGCAGATTCTACACTGAGAGCAGAGCACACCTCAGGGCTCAATCCCACCACCCTGAGATCATGACCTTAGCTGAAACCAAGAGTTGGATGCCTCAACGACTGAGCCACCAGGCACCCCTCTGTACCCTTAATCTTAAAGTTTCCAGAGGGTAGGACCAGGTCTGCAACACCAGTGATGCCAGAGTATCTCCATAAAACTACAATCTAGTGAGTACCAGGCTCTGCTCTAAGCTCCTAATATGGCCTTCTATTTTGTACCCCTCACAGACCTACATGCTAGGTATTATCCACAGTGCACAGAGGAGGACACTGAGGTCCATGGCTTACCCAAGCGATCTACTTTTATGTGGCAGCAGCAGGGGCCTGAACCCAAGTCTGTGACTCCAAGGCCCCTCCGTCAACTCTGTTACTCATGCAGCCCCAACACAGTCATCAAATACCTCCCTAAACCCTCATCCCTCCTGTGAAAAAGCATGGTCTTCTGCCATTTCCCAGATGGGAAGAAAGCCGGCGTGAGCCAGATATAGTGACCTGCCCATGATGGTACAGGCGATGTCCCCTCTGTTCTCCCCCCAACACCCATGTCATTCTGCACGAGGCCCCATGGGGTCCTTCATGCTTCCAGTGGAAAACTCTGGTGAGACCACCAGTCTCCTGGCAGGCCTTCAACTTGACCCTGGAGGACAGGACCAGTTAGGAGAAACCGGCTAGTTAAGCCTCTGAAATGAGGTCCTACCACCCAGGAAAACCCCCTTATCTCCAGGGCATCGCCCGTGTGAATTAGCTGGATTTGTAGAGGGCTCCACAAGCACCAGCCTTGCTGAGTCACTTTCTCTAAGGTGGTGGCTGAGACAAAAAGGACCCAGGAAAGAAAGGCATAGGCTGTTGTGGAACTCCAGTGCCTTGGCATCAACAATTAATGTGAGCAGCTGCCTCTGCTCACCAGATCTGCATTTTATGTGGGGCACACTGTTCAAAGTTTACACCCCCCATCTCTGTAACCTTCACGACAACCCCTGGAGCTCCCTGCACCATCATTACCACCTCACAGACAAGGAGACAAGGCATGAGGGGTGTGTAGAATGATGCAGCTCTGTGCTGGGGCCAACCGGGGGAGGACTCCCACAGGCTTGCTCTTCCCAGTGCTGCAGAAGCAGCTGAAAACAACGAGTTTTGCAGTTTGCATTATGTAGAGTGGAAAAGTCAACCATAAAGGTCATTCAATTTTTAAATGGGTTATTCCTCAGGATAAAAACAGTTCCAAAAAATAATTTCCGAGAAGTTCAACATATTCCTCCTTCCAGGTGCCTGGAATGTGATGGAATGTTGTTAAAATAAGTTCTGGCCCATCAGTATGCCAGACAGAAACTGGAAGTATGCTGTTGCAGGTCCCCAAAGGCTCCGTCACAACCCTAAGGAGAAGACATATAACTTTCACTGTCCCAAAGTGGTTATGTTTAAAAAAAAAAAAAGGCACAGGTGGAACATTTTAAATTACAGACTTTCAATGCAGGGGCAGTGGGGGCGGGGGGGGTGTCCCCCAACTACCCCCAAATGTTTCAGCTATATATAGTGACTTACCAAAGTGACTCATCACAAGTACCTACAAGACGACTGACAGGCAACTGACCGATGAGGAAGGTATTCGGACTGCTTAACAAAACCAACACAACTTAGAATTTTCATTATTAAGAAGAGAAAACCATTTATTAAACACTCGCCAGGCACCAAACCCGCTAGGCACTGTCACACGCTCTACTCATCACAAGGCTGCCAAACTCAGTGCAGAAACTGAGGCTGAGTAAGTCACCTAAGATCATGCAGCACCAGGAACTGGATTCCAACCAGTTCTGACATCAAAGCCCACCCCAGCTTGCTGCAATGCTTCAGAACCTAAGCTTTGTGATGATCAATAAACTACATGCTTAACAATGTTTACACATCTCTGTTAGAATTCAGGGAAAGGTTTTAAAATTGACATACACAAGGGGAAAAAATAATACAGTTTCTGGAGGCAGGCTGCCCAGGGTTCAAATCTTGGCTCCTCCACTTGCAAGCTGTGTGACCTTGGACTCCTTTAGCTCCCCTGTGCCCATATTTCCATGCATTAAAATGGTAGCCATAACAGACCCTATCTCCTAAGGCAAATAAAGCATTTTGGTGTTGTTGTTCTTGTTTTAAGATTTTATTATTTATTTGACAGAGAGAGAGAGACAGGGTGAGAGGGAACACACACAGGGGGAGTGTGAAAGGGAGAAGCAGGCTTCCCACTGAGCAGGAAGCCTGGTGAGTATTAGATCCCTGCACCCTGGGAGCATAACCTCAGCTGAACAACTGAGCCACCCAGGTGCCCACAAATAAAACATTGAGAATCATTCCTGGCATGAGTTAAACCTCAGAAGGTGTGGGCTGGTGTTACTTCTTGCTGGCCACTAGATAGAGTCAGCAGCCTCAGGCCCACTGTTTTAGCAACTCATTTGCATAAACAAAGCCCAGGCTCAGCCACTTTGTGCTTACCCTATGATTTCTTCCTGTCACTAACATCTCTCCTCACTCCTGCTCTGTGGCACTAAGCTCTGGGCCTCAACTTCCCATCTGTCAAATGAGGTGAGGAGCCCAGCGGATCTATCTGAGGTCCTTCCAGCTGGGCAACCTAGGGTTCTTGGTAACTCAGGGCCCAGAAATTTCAGAACCATCCTAACACAAACATTACCAGATGACACTCACTCAATTTCCTCAAATCTTCTCTTCCGTGTTATGTATAAATGCTTATTTTCATGGCAAATCTTCTCCAAGATCCCAGAGCTCCACGAGCACCCAGAATAGGCTGGGCAGGCATCCCCAGTGCTGAGGCTGGGGACATGATGGTCAGAAGCTCTGACCTCCAGGGGAGATGGATTCCAAATCAAGCTGCTCTGATAAGCAGGTCTTCCCTGTTAGAGAGGATTTCAACAGAGCACAGTTAAGAGGAAGTGCAGGTAAGAAACTCAGAACTTGGCCCACCGGACAGAGGGCAGTAGGACAGTGGGCCGGAGGGGTGACAGAGGGATTGAGAGGAATGGCACGATCAACAGAGGCCAGCCAAGGCAGCACTGATGCTCAATGTGAGAGGGTGGGCTGGGGATACACTGTGAAAATGGCTTCAAAGGCAGGAATCAAGCCCATCTCAGCACAAAGCAAAGTCCTGAGCAGGAACCTTCTGGGACCAGGTTGGACACTAAGGTGAGCTGAAAATGGCTGTGCCACCCAGTGCAGTCTGAATCTCACCCATGCCTCTCACAGGCTGGGTGACCCCGGACCAGTTATGCTATGTCCTTTAATGTTTCCTAAAGGGTATATTCACTCCATAACCCTGAGCCATGTTCTCATTTCGGTGAGTGTGGGAGGCCGCAATAAGGCTTGAGACGAGAACCAAACCAGACCCTGACTTGTGCCTCCTTTAAAGTCCAAATAACCTAACAAAAGGTTTAGGACGGGAAAAGTTCAGTAGCACTGGGCAAGAGTCTGTGCTATGTGTTGTGCGCTCGCCTACGTGACTTCCCACACGCTTACTAAACAAATGAGAACAATTCGGTTGGGCTAAAAAGTTCGTTGCTGGTCCTTGCTGCCTTAGTACAACCCATAATTTACTTTCAGGTTTGCTGTATTTGTACTGGCATCAGCCATTTGGCGTCATGAGGAACCATAGTTGCTTAACTAAACACAGATGTAATGTCACTATATATATGGCCTTAAGGCTTTGAATAAACTTAGCACTGTTGGACATCCTCCTCAGTGCTCCTCCTGTCCCCCATCTCTCTGCTTCTCGAGTTCTTTTCTTCATCCTCTTACCCTCATGTTCCTGGTTGATTTGTTGTGCTGGCCACGACAGGTGAGGATCTGATGGTGCCCACTATCTACAGAGATCCAATATATACAACTAGGACAGCCTGGAGGGGGGTGGGCAACCCAGGCTGGACAGGGAGTTAAGAAGGAGTCAGGAAGGGCGCCTGGGTGGCTCAGTGGGTTAAGCCGCTGCCTTCGGCTCAGGTCATGATCTCAGGGTCCTGGGATCGAGTCCCGCATCAGGCTCTCTGCTCAGCAGCGAGCCTGCTTCCTCCTCTCTCTCTCTCCGCCTGCCTCTCTGCCTACTTGTGATCTCTCTCTGTCAAATAAATAAAATAAAATAAAAAATCTTAAAAAAAAAAAAGGAGTCAGGAAGAAGTCATTCCCACACTTGAGGCATGGGTTGGTACTGACCAGAGACACTGGGCAAGAGACAGTGTCCTAGGACTGCTGTAAGACTAGCCGGGTCCAGGCAAAGCGCCTTACAGTGTGTAGATGTAACCCATCTGTAAAAGGTGGACGGGGAGTGGTGGTTGCAGCTGGTTGAGCATCTGACTCTTTGTTTTGGCACAGGTCCATTCACCTGGCCCATTCACCTGTGCCTGCATGTGTTCTGTGGTGTGCTCTTTATCTCTCTCTCTCAAATAAATAAATCAAAAAAAAAAAAAAAGGAAGTCAGGAAGGATCAGGAGACGTGCTGTGAACGTCCCAAAGACTCCACCCTCCTCAACTAGCCTCCGGAAATAAAGTAAGTGGATGCCCAGGAGCCTCCTGGACACAAAACTTTCCAAAGCAAAGCTTTCAATTTCATACTGGAGAAAAGGTTGCTGTGCAAATTCAAGACAAAAAAGCTGGCCATGGTGGGGTGGGTTTGGACAAGGTTGGTCCTGTAGGGCTCTGGCCACTAAATGCCCACTGCCCAAGCCAGGAGCCTGGAGTCTGTGCAGCCAGTGCTTCCTGAGGCTTCCACATCATAGCCTCACTCTGAAGTTTCCTCCTGGAAGCTCCTTACCCAGGGAGGCCACCTGTGAGCACCCCCTCACACACACCCCAGCTTCTGCCCCTCCATCCAGCTGGAGTGAAGGATCCCCAAGCCTGCTCTCTCTGGTCTCTCCTGCACAGAGAGGAGTATGTGCCCCGGAAAGGAGGGTCCCTGAGGATACCTGAGTCCTTGGCCCAAAGACAGCTGGCTTGAGAATGTGGGGTTTCGGTGCTCTAGGCACAGCAGTTCCTAGAGGAAACAGGGTAGGGAGCTCCAAGGTGGAGGGGAGTCCCGGGAGTCTGGGATCACAGATGCCAGTGGCCCCCAAGTGGAAGGGTTTCAGTAACTCCAGAGGTGAGAGGGGCCAGGGGTCAGGCCTGGAGGTGGACAAGGACCACCAACAAGGGGTAGGGGGCCGGAGATGGAAGTGATCCCAGGGTGGTTGCAGGCCCAAAGTAGAGGTGTGGGGGTGGGGGTGGGGGAAAGGGGTCCATGGGCCAGAAAAAATGGTATCCTGGGGCTCCTGGGTAAAAGGCACTTGAGGTGGAGGGGGGCCAGTGGGGCCCAGGCTGCGCGGGCAGAGCCAGCGCCTCTCAGGCTGGGGAGCCCGGCGATTCTGAGGGACAAAATTTTCCATCAAGTTCTGGAAAAGAAGCCTGTCAGCACAGGCATCTCTCCGGGGTCCAGACGAGCCCAGTGGTGCTGGGCCCCTTGATGTCAGTGGGGCCCCACGGGTTCCCTGGATACCGAGAAGTGGAGCGAGGGCTGTGGGGCAAGGGCTATGGGGCGTAGGAGCACCAGGCTGCCAGGAACCTGTCCGCCAGGCCCCCCTCCCGCTCCCTTGGACAAAGCAGCAGGTGGCAGCAGGCAGCAGGGCCCCAGTCTCCCTCTCTGCCTAGCGCCCCTACCCCTCCCCAGCCCCTCAGTACCTGAGTCAGCGGGGCACCGATGCACTCCCCCGCGCCTTGCCCAGCCAGCCCAGAACCCCTGCCTTCCAGGGAGGCGCTACTTGCGCAGTGAGTTTGCTGGGCCCACAGAAGGCGGTGGGCGGGGAAGGCAGGTGCAGGCGAGCTGTGGCGGGTGAGGGGCGGCAAACAGCAGTGCAGGCCTCTCTGCAGGCCCACGTGCCCTCGCCCAGCCTCCTGTTCTGTCCTGTCCGGTGAGGGGGCTGGCTGCGCCCCCTGCTGGTTCCCGCTGCTCTTCTGCTGACTCCAGGACCCCAGTCCCCGCCCAGTCCCGGCCTCCCTGCTGCTCCCTGCCACTGCTTGAGCTCCAGGCTAGGCCCGCTGCTGCTCCTGGGCGGCCCAGCTGCGCCCCGGTGCGGTGTGGCTGACCCTTTTCTCTCCCCAGGGCACAGTGGAGCCGCGAGGGAAGGCCTGAGGGGATCTTCCCTCTGCTCAGTGCCAGTGGACACTCTCCAGGGGCCTCTCTACCTGGTGGGCTCCACCCATGGCCATCTTGGAACCCCTGGAATCCCCTTCAGAGACCAGGTGAAGCCCTCCTTGGGGAATCCAGGCTCCTGGGACCAAGGTGAGTTGATCTTGTGTACTGCTGGGTTTGTTCCCTGGCCTGGCATGGATTGACAGTTGCTGAATTGATCTATTCTGGGGTCATCAAGGGCAGAGCAAAGAGTTCAGGGCTGGGATCCCCAGGCCTGGGGTCCACACAGGCTTGGAGCCCTCTTGGCTGTCCCTGACAGAATGACCAAAGAGGAACCCTCAGAAACATGGATCTGCCTTGAACAGGCAGAGCATTCAGGGACAGGAAGGGGAATGTCTCCTTCGCAGAGTATCTGGAAGCCTGAATTGGAAGATGGATTTGTCTGAGCCATGGTCATTAGTGTTGGGCCAAGGAACCCCTGGCTTGCTTCTCCTACCTGCATCCTAGGTCTAAAAGGGTGTCTGGGTGGCTCCCTCAGTGCAGCATCTGTCAAGGGTCCTGGGATCCGGCCCTGCATCTGGCTCCCTGCTCAGTGCAGATCCTGCTTCTCTTTCATCCTCTCCCTCTACTTGTGCTGTCAAATAAAATAAAAAAAAAAAAGTTAAGAGGGGGGACAAAATGGCGTGGAAGTAGGAGGCGTCTTTTCAACTTGTACCCCAAAATGAGCTGATTACCTACCAATCACCCATGAACTCCAATCACCCATGAAATCAGCCTGAGATCAGAATTATACACGTGTGGATCTCTACAGGGGGAGAAGAAGCCAGTGGGCAGGTAAAGCGGAGTGGGAACTGTGAACTGATATCAGAAGATAAACAAAAGGGGGAGGGAGCTACCAGAGGCAACCAGTTGGAAAGTAATACCCCAATACAAGCGAGAGTGCCCTGCGTCTGGGGACCAGCATTAACTCGGAGACTGGTTGAAAGCACTCCAAAAGAGCAAAGCATCTCTGGGGAAATAGTGGGAATCGGGGCGGCTAGGGACAGGGGCTTAAGTCCCTGGTCCCAGGACAGCCTCCCTTGGCACTGAGTCAGAGAGAGGGCAGCAGAGAAACCAGCTCTTGGTCCCTAAGCTGCCAGCGCAAGGAGAATGCATGGGGTCCGTTTCCTGTGAGGGAATGGGAGCCACACCAGGCGGCACAATGCAAGAGTCCTGCTATAGAGCCTGAGATACTCCCCTGAGAGAGGTATAAAGGCCCAGCCGGTGCCCTTTGATACACGCCCTTGTTTCAGAGCCTGCACCAAACTCTCGCCCCAGAGAGGTGCGCGAAGGCCCAGCCTGGTGCTCTCGGACCTGTGCCCCATTCTCAGAGCCTGAGACCCGCGCGTGAACCTCTGCCTTCCCTGAAATTGGTGCATGTAAGGTGGGCGCTCTTAGACCCAGAAAGACCGGGCACTCCCAGCCCGGGCCAGCGGGAAAATCTCAGTGTGCGATTGCTGCTTGGAACCGCTCTAGCGGTCTAGAGGTGCCCAAAGCTGCTGCTGCCGTGTTTTTGGGTACAAGCAAAAGATCCTCCATCCCCAGGGACAGCGACTTGGAACCTGCTCTGCCAGCAGCCAAGGGGGAACTTATTTGGGCTCTGCAGCCAGACTGAGGCTTCTCTCTGAGAGGGAGATCAGGGTGCGGTTTGTTTTCCTCTAAAACTACAAAAACCATCAAAAGCGGTCAAAGTGAGAAAAAAAAAGTGAACAAACAAAAAACCGCCAGAGAACAAAAGCCTGAAAAAAAAAAAAGTTTCCTCAGAGCCCACCCCCTTGAGGGGGGCGGTAGGACTTAAGTCAGGGAACATCATTGACTGAAAACCCACATGGCAGGCCCCTTCCCCAGAAAACAAACCAAGAAAGAAAAAAAAAAAAGAGAGAGAGAGAGAGAGAGAGAGAGAGAAAAAGTACTACAAGAGAACTACCACTACTACATAGGAAACTTTTATCTTTCATTCATTCCCACTATTCTGGTCCTTTTTTTTTTATATATATAGGTAATTTTTTTAACCCCAGCAGGATGGTGGCAGGGGTACATTGCTGAGTGCCTCCCGGGTCTGACCCTGTGTGACACCACCCGGTGCCTGCAGCTGCCCTCTGGAAGGTGTTGCTTTAGTGGCAGAGCCGGAGGGCACCAAGCATGTGTGTGTCTCCAAAGTCCTGGGCACCACATCACAATGCCTTCCTGAGAAGCAGAATCAAGGACAGTTGCTGATCTTCATTCCTTCCTACCAAAGGTATCTCATACACCATCTTTGGAAGTTGGAGCCAGGGGGCGCCTGGGTGGCTCAGATGGTTAAGTGTCTTTCTTCAGCTCAGGTCATGATCCCAGGCTCCTGGGATGGAGTCCCACACATTTGCCTCCCTGCTCAGCTCCCCTGAGCCTGCTTCTCCTTCTCCCTCTGCCATTCCCCCAACTTGTGCTTTCTGGCTCTCTGTGTGTCAAATAAGTGAATAAAATATTTTTAAAAAGTTTGGGCCAGGGGGCGCCTGGGTGGCTCAGTGGGTTAAGCCACTGCCTTCAGCTCAGGTCATGATCTCAGGGTCCTGGGATCGAGTCCCTCATCGGGCTCTCTGCTCGGCAGGGAGCCTGCTTCTCTCTCTCTCTGACTGCCTCTCCATCTACTTGTGATTTTTCTCTGTCAAATAAATAAATAAAATCTTAAAAAAAAAAAAAAGTTTGGGCCAGGGATGCCTTGGTGGCTCAGTTGGTTAAGCCGCTGCCTTCGGCTCGGGTCATGATTCCAAGGTCCTGGGATCGAGTTCCACATCGGGCTCCTTGCTCGGCGGAAAGCCTGCTTCTCTCGCTGCCTCTGCCTGCCTCTCTGCCTGCTTGTGTGTACTCTCTCTCTCTATCTCTGGCAAATAAATAAAATCTTAAAAAAAAAAAAGTGTGGGCCATACTCTTTAGCCATTCTACTTTCCCTGGGGTAATTTGCCACCTCCCTGAATTTACCTGAATCTTTTCCAAAATCTACTTATCTTCCTGCCTTCGTGACCATAATGAGTCTATAAATTTTCAATAGACAGTGTGAACTTACACTTGCTAATATTTGCATTAACATGCACCTCTTTCGATCTCAAAGAAAAGCTTCACACCACAATGGTCTCTAATCTCCAATTAGTTTCTATTCTGGGATCCCACTGGAATTCTATGCGCCTGTCTCCTAAGATCCCATAAATTGTGGTCCAGTTTCCCAGCCAGCCAAGGAAAGCACATGGGAAATCTTGCTGAAGTATGAGTAAGAGCCAACGAAAGGGAACATATTTATCTGCCTCGAATGCTGGGACCTGAGGAAAGCAAGTTTCATTACAGACAAATCAGGAAGGAGGTGCAGATTGCTTTTTATGTCACTCTGGAGTGGAGGTCTGCTCACTCACAGAAGCTCAAAATCTTCACAAAGAACAATGCCCCCCACCCCCAAAGTCACCTGGGGATTCTCAGGAAAACTTTAATTGAAACTATTACGGATTCTCCAACTTCCCAAAATGCAGGAGGAACATCTACAAGCAAGACTGTCACCACTTTTAGGCAATTACACTTATTTACCTTTTTTCTTCCTAGAAAATTATCCTCTCTCCCAATCCATGATCTTCTTTTTGTAACAGTTTCCTAAAGAAGGAAACAGGTGTCCTCCCATTCCAGTTCCATCCAAAATAATAAAATAAAAATCTTTAAAATTTAAAAAAAAAATTGTGATTTGTTGAGACAGAGCACATATGCAGAGGGACAAGCAGACTCTCCCACTGAGCAGGAAGCCCGATTTGGGGCTCGATCCCAGGACCCTGAGACCATGACCTGAACGAAGGCAGATGCTTAACCAACTGAGGCACACAAAATAATTCAATTTTTAATCACTTTGCCATAGACACTTTTGGGTGGCTTTGAAACACCAGAATCTCATGGACTTATCAGTGTCCTCTTCACCATCTCAGAAAAGGACTGGGTGCCTCTCAGAGGCCTCTCTCCCCTCCTGACCCAGGTCCCAGCCAAAGGTACTTCACATTAGAGTATGAGGAACTGAGCGGGATGGGGTGTGGAAGCACCCTGGGGTGGGGTGGGGGGCTCTGGGGCCCTCCCACTCCCAACTTCAAAGACAGCGCCTGCTTTCCCCTGCCTCATATAGGTACCCTGGGTTTGCCCTCTTTAAGGTTCCTGGTTGCTGCAAAGGTCTGAAAATCTCCTAAGTAGCACAAAAGCCATCATGTGCATTTTGGCCACACGGGACAGAGGGAGTTTAAAAGAAGAAAGATAAAGCTCCCCAGAATGAGCCAGCAGCTCTGGGCTTCCCCGCACATCTTTCCTGACCTTCAGAACCCTGGGAAGGAGCCCCTTGGTGCAAAGTCACAGGGGGAGCCCACGCACAGCCCAGGCCTCCTGCCCCAGGTCCTCTCCAGCCATAAACTGACCCCCTAGCCCCTTCCAAACCGTCTACAGCCTCAAACCACTGACGTGCGGTTCAGCACCCATCTCCAGAGCGCAGGATGCAACGTGGCTTCCCGGCACCCTTCCGTGGCCGCTCCCAAAATCACCGTGGGAATGTCGCAGCAAGGAGAAAGGGAATCGATTTTTATCCTCTGGGTTGTCTTCCCTCGTAGCCCCTCAGGAGTCCCCACGCAGCAATGCCGCGTGGGCCCTACTGCTCTGAATCCACTTCCCCGGAGGAATCCGCTTTTCTTCAGCGTCTGTGTCTGCAAACCCGGCTCCTCTAACACCCCCCACCAAACGTACCAAGAACCAACGGGGGAAGAAGTTCATTTCTGGCCGACAAGCCTTTAATCCCTGAGAGCTGTGGCTGATGCAGGAGCAGCTTTTCTCCAAATGGTGATTTCGATACGAGATCGTTTTGCCTGCCAGCCCCCAACATCCCTGACATGTGGCTCCCAGGGGCCTCCCCGTGGCCAGGCCTGAGAGTGGAGCCCACCCTTGGGCTCCTTTTCCACCGCGCTGAATCCAGGCAGTGGCCCCGTCTCACTACAAAGGGTGCTGAGTAATGAGGTGCTGCCACCAGGAAGAGAGGCAGCAGGTCAGACAGATCTGGAGATGACACTGGCCTTCAAGGGCCCCTCACAAGGGAAATACCATTAAGTAGCAGATCTGAACAGATATACTGTGTTCCACATTCACGCCGTAAGGATGGGGTTTCCTCGAGCCCTAATCAAAGGAACTCTTTCACCCGAGATCACTTGACCAATCGGTGACTTACTTTCCTTATACTAAAAATGAGGATAACAATACATCACAAGATTGTTTTGAGGAGCACACACGTTACAAAGTGTTTAGAGGCACCTGGGTGGCTCAGTGGGTAAGCATCTGACTTCAGCTTAGGTCATGATCTCATGGTCCTGGGAGAGGGCCGTGTCAGGCTCCTTGCTCAGCGAGGAGTCTGCATGTCCCTCTCCCTCCCTCTTCACTTCCTGCCCTCTCTCTCTCTCTCTCTCAAATATATAAATAAAATCTTTTAAAAAAACGAAGTTCTTAGAACACTATATGCACATAATACAGGACACACAAGCACTTGTTAAACAGATAAAAGGGTACAAGAGGCTGGCTTCCCTTCAGATTTCTAATAGGCTCCTGTCTGGGGGTCTCTAGCTCTTAGGAAGTGGGCAGGCCACAGAAGCCCAAGATTGTAGAGTTCCTCCGAGGCCAAGTTCAGTTTTCTATGCAGGACAGAAAACCTGTAAAACACATCCCAGACTTGCTTCGCTGCCTTCCTAGTAGGGAATCCGTTCCCTCAAGAGTGGTCCAACCTCTCTTCCACTATTTGGGATGTAGAAAACGTTTAGACATTTCTCCATTGGTGCTGATTCCATCCTCATTTTTAACAATCTAGCTGTGTGTTCATCTGGTCTTCTGTTAGTTCCTTTATTCAACAAACATAGAGGACTCACCGTGTCCTAACTGTGACCAAGACATCCAGCATCTCATCCCACAAAGGAAACATATTAGCAAATGTGGCAGCAAAGAGGGATGGGGTAAGGCAGTGACATCTGAATCAAGATCAAACGAACAAGCAGAGCCTGCCATGAAGAACATTCCAGGTACGGGCCCCATAGGCATGAAGGCGGAAATGAATAGATTATGTGCAGACAGCAGGACAGGGGACTAAGGGGACACTGGAAAGGAAGGCTGTGGAGCAGCTGTCGACATTGGAGGCCTTGCGAAGGACTCTGGAATTCCCTTTGGTTTCAGCCAGAAGCTACATGAAGGTTTAAGCGGGGAATCATCAGATTAGCCTATATTTGTAAAAGATCGCTCCTCTTCCACAGAAGAAATGGGGATGGGGTGGGGGTGTCCACGAGCCTAGAAGCTGGAAATGGAAGCAGATGAAGTTTCCAATATCCTGGCCAAGGAGTGAGTCTGTCGCAGTGAGAGTGTCAAGATTTGCAGTTCTAAACTTTTTAGTAAAGTGGCTTATTAAACACACAGCTAACTATTGCCCGGGGTTCCTACTTTTGTAATAAGTTTTTTCTGAAACTCAAAAAGGGGAGAGGGGCTCTCTGCACCACGTGCCAGTCGGGGCGGAACATCATCGTCACATCACAGGGTGTTTTCAGAGCCTGTTATCCTTTTAGTACGACATCCCTCCCACCCCGAGACAACACCGTGCCTCTTTCCGCCAACAGAAGTTGAGTTTTTCCCTTTCCCTCTTCCTTCTTTTGAGGGCAGCTCAGGGCTTCTCCAGAGATTCCATCCTAAGTTCATAGATCTCACCGAGCCGACCACATTCCCCTCCCTGTGGGCGCCAGGTAACGCCAGAAACATCTGTATCTGCACCTGAACATGGGACCTTGGATCCCAGCTACAGTTACTTGTGCTGTGGTAACAAGGACATCATGTCACGTTTCAGGACATTTTCGTATATAAGGCCTCGGGTCGGGATGCTCAGGGTAGGAAAAGGGTGGGTTCGCCCCTGGGCAGAGTGGCATACCTTCTCTCTCCTCCTGGCCTTTGCCCAAGTTGGAGATGCCCTGTTCCTTCCTCTTCACCTGAGTAATCATTATCTCTGCTTCCAGAAGCAGCTCAGGGGGCCACCTCCATCCGAGGGGCCACCTCCTCCCCAACCCCGCTGGACCAGGTGACCCTCCCCAGCATTCCTTATAAATCCCTGTTAACATTGATCCCACTGCTTCCCAGAGCAGAGGCTCTTTCTCCTTGTCTTTACTTTGTCTCTCCTGCTGGACCCCAGGAGACAGGTCTCACTCATCATTATATCCCAGCAGGGTTCAGTATGTTGCTGAATTAACACATGGCATGTCCCGCACATCGCTGGCAGCTGGATGAACTGGAACACAGTGTGGCAGCATGTACTGAAGCAGGGGTTCTCAGAGCACCAGGGGATTCAGTCTGTGAAGCATCTGCCTTCGGCTCAGGTCATGATCCTAAGGTCCTGGGATCCAGGCCTGCACCGGGATTCCTACTCAACAGGGAGTTGGCTTCTCCCTCTCCCTCTGCTTCTCCCCTCCCTCTCAAATAAATACATAAAATCTTTTCAAAAAATAAATTTAAAATAAATTTTTAAAAAATTAAGCAGTTGTTCTCAGCTGCAGGTGATTTGGCTCCCCAGGGGACATATGGCAATGCCTGGAGAAACGTTTGGTTGATGTAATTGGAGGAAAGGGCGCCACTGGGCATTTGGTGGGGAGAGGCCAAATTGGAGGTGGCCAACATCTGGCCATGCACAAGACAGGCCTCAGCAAAACATCACCCAGTCCACGAGGTCGACAGGGGAGACCCGCATCTAATCTAGGACCTGGAAAACCTTTTCCTAGGTTTACATGATCAAGGGAAATGTATCTGTCCATCAAAACCACAAGAATGTCTAAAGCAGCTTATCCTCGGAAGCCCCAAACTGGATGCCATGTAAAAGACCATTAACAGGAGAACGGATAACCGACTACAGTACCTACGTGATGGAAGACAACAGACGATAACGAAATTTAAGATGCCACATACGCGACAACAAGAAGGAATCCACAGATGTCCTGAGGAACCGAACCACCAGAGCAAGGTAACAGGCAAACTTGATCGCTGGTGATGGAAGAGAAGCAGGGGGCAGGGAGTGACTGACTGGGAAGGAGCAGGAGGGAACCTCCGGTGTGCTCACAATGTTTCTGATCCTCATCTGGGTAGTAGTTACACACAGCGTGCCGCATGCTAGGACTCATGTGCTGTGTGTGTGTATTACACCTCAGCAAGCTTTACCAAAGGCAACGGTCCTCTAAGAGCCCCGGCGGGCAGGAATCACACACTGGAGCAGGTCCTCCGAGCATGACTTTCTAAGGATTTTGGTGCACAGCCGGCAGGAGCATTGTAGATATGTTTATGGAGACCTATTTCACCACAGACACCAAAAACCTTACAGTGGGTCCTTGATTCAATTCTGCTTCGGTCATTTTCTGCTAAGGATTGTGCTACAGATGTGCACACAGACTTAGGTTTCAAGAATATTTATCACAGCAGAACAAATACAAGAGGGAGGCAGCAACAACACGGACCCAGAGGAAACTGTGTGATACCGCGGACTCATTAAAATCGACATTTAAAAATGTAAATGGAAAACGACTACAATATATTAATTACAATTAAAGAGCAGGTCACCCAACAAGCTGACACCTAAGATATATGAAGAATATACTCAATATGATTAACTATGATTAGCTAAGGTCATGAGGGGTTATGGGATTTCTTAAAATTTTATCATTTTTCCCTAAAATGTACATATATTACTTATTAATAAGAAAAAATACACAATCACACTTCTTAAAAATAAAGGTGAGTTTTCAACTCTAAAACTGAGTACCAGGGGCGCCTGGGTGGTTCAGTGGGTTAAAGCCTCTGCCTTCGGCTCAGGTCATGATCTCAGGGTCCTGGGATCGAGCCCCGCATCGGGCTCTATGCTCAGCAGGGAGTCTGCTTCCTCGTCCCTCTCTCTGCCTGCCTCTCTGCCTACTTGTGATCTCTATCTGTCAAATAAAATAAATAAAATCTTTAAATAAATAAAATAAAACTGAGTACCAGACCCCACACAACTCTCAGATTCCCCATGGATTCAGAGCCCTGCTGCCTGCAGAAGCGCTCTATCAATGCTCATCACAGTGGCTGAGACAGATTAAATAAAGAGATAACATTGCAGATTTCCTGTCTCTTATCCGACTGTGCAGATTGGTTACACAAATCCAAATCCATACATGCATTAGATCTCACTGAACTGCGTACGCCCTGAGAAAAAGACCCTGTAAAGCAATTCCCTGTAAAAATACAAAAGTATTTCTGACAGCAAAAGTTTTCAGATGCTGTAAAGAAAAAAAAAAAAACTAAAAAGGCACGACCTTCCCTGATTAATCAAGTCTCCCTCGAGAGAAGGCTACCACTTCCCCAGGTAATCTCATCGCCTCAGACAAAACCATGTTTCTCTGTGAAGTGGAGGTGATCGCAGCTCTCTCGGAGTACTCGCAAAGGTTTGGCGTGATTATGAAACGGAACACTATGACTGACCGGGGCCCGCTGGTTGTGGTCACCGTCATGCCCACAGCCTGAACACCACCTCCCTCCAGGAAGCTCCCTTCTCTGAATTCTGTGTGGTAGGGGCACGTGGCTGACTATTAGGGAGCACTGCATAAGGCATACCCTGTCGCTTGCCCAGACTGCCCAGCTCCTCCCGGAGCCACCGAATGCCATACAGAGCTAAAGCTGGGAGCAGTGGCTCACCGTGGACACCAATGATGAGGGCTCAGGTACCTCAGCTCACAAACCCATTACAAGCATATACATTTAACTCTAGCTTTAAGATGTTTCTCCTCTTACTTCTCAGTCAAAAAAGACTTTAAGCTGAGTAAACCAACAACAAACCCTAAGATAAAACATTTAACCATGTTAATTTCCTAAGGCCTAAGGTCGTCTTCAGCTTCTCAAGGTCACACCTCCCTGCTGAATGATTACCAAGGGTTGCTGACACGGTACACAGAAAAAAAAAAAACCTCTTAGGATGTCCAGCCTCTAAGAGAAAAAGCAAACAGCTCAGAATGCAGCCAGCCACGGCAAAGGAACCACCGACAAAGCCAAACACAGAGGGGCCCCTGAGCATCTGGGAATCTGCCTGTTCCTTTGCCTCCTCAGAGGAAACGAGTCACAAGACTGCTCAGAATGGGAAATGAGAAGGGCAGAAGCCCGGAAACCAGCGCATCCTGAATTTTGTGCTGCTTCCAAGGAGTGAGCCCGCCTGCTGTGCTGCTGTGTCAGTTATTTACACAGTGGGCAGGTGAGGCTGACAGCTTGAAGGGGTTATTTTAGAGGGAGAGCTGTAAGTCTGATCAGGAGAAGGTTCTGGACCCTGGGGTCCCAGCACGCATCTCCAGCTTCCAAGCTGACCCTCCCTTCAGACAGGGTTTAAGAGGCAGCAGGGCAAGCATGGTCTTTGTATTTAAATCACCTCAAGGGGGCCCATATCTCCAGGCACAACCAGAAGCCAGGGAGGAGAGGGAAGGGGGAGAAGGAGAGGGTACCTCCACTCCTATCTGCTGGCTGCACTTCTGGAGCGCCTGATCCAGGAAGCTAAATGTGTGGACAGAACAGAAGGAAGAATCTGGGAAGACTGGAAGACTAGAAGAGCTGTTCGTGGACTAGTCTCAACCTGAACCACAGAAACACCTCTGCCTCCCTGCCCTCCTCCCCTCGGCTGGGCACCAGGTGCCTCCCTACTGCACTCCAGATGCAGATCCAAGCTCAGGGGTGCCCAGTGCCGATGCCTCTCTCTGGCGCAGGGACTCTAGGGCATCAGCGGGACTCCTAGACAGCACCTGTGATCTCTAATTTAAAACCAAAACCAAAATCCCCAACCAGCCCAATCCAGCCCAAGCAATACATATTTATGTGTAAGACACCTATGCACACATACACATTCACTTATCTACACACACACACACACACACACACACACACACACACGCTTTTGCAGCAGAAGGCAGGCATGAAACCTGTTCCCTAAGTCCTTTGCTTTCCTCATCTGCTTCTAGCAGCAACAGCCATTTCTGCTACGGATTTTCCTATTCGAGGGTTGATCACAGATCCAAATGCCACCATCCTGTTTGCCACCCTTTCCTACCCCACCGGCCCGCTGACGTCTGTCAGTGAACCAGGGAACAAAGATGGAAGACAGGCCCAAGCTGCCTTCCTAAAGTGGGGTTATATTTGACACTTTAATAAACCTCAGAGCCTGAGCCTCTCTGCTCTCAGACTGGCCAGGGTGCAGCTCTCACTCTTACCAAACCCGTCCATCTCTCCTCCCCCCACCGCGGGGCACAAGGGTTTTCTCTGCCCGGCATCTATTTCCAGGCCCCATAAATCATATCCCATTATTCCAGGCCATCTGAACTCATGCTTAATAAACCATCCACCTCACCCTTCCGCCACCACCCCGAATTTCCCACAGGGAAAGACTGTTTCAAGAAGAAAAGGAAATTCTTCATTAGGGCTGGATTTTAAAAGCAAGCTTCCACAAAAAACCAGAAAACAAAATTGGGTATAAATACCATCCAATAACCACTAAATGTCTTTGGTTAAAGCACCTGCCTGCCTGTGATTCTCAGGTCCAGATGTGAGCTCAGTGCACATCCAAAGGAAGCAGAATTTGAACCTGATGCTAAATGACAAATGATCCTGAACTTCATGACCATTTAAGTGCCACAGTGGCTAGACTAAATTGCTCTGATGCAGAATTTCTCCCAAGTATAGGTTACTGAGAAACATAATATTGCTTGAAAATGTATTTAGGTGCGCTCATCCTTCTCAGACCAACACTCATGGGCTCTTAGTCATAACCAGGCTTAAGCTAACACGATTCCCCTATTTTCCCCAGAGAGGGAGGGAAACAAGAGGACATGTCTCTCATGTTCCAAGATCAAAAACTGGATCACAGCACTCACAGCATCAAGTCTGCCAAACCAGAGCTCTGGGTATGTACAATTCTTAAAGAGCTAATTGAATGGAAAACAGCCATCTGGGGCTGGAAACCCTTATGACATTCTGGGAAATGTATGGGCTTTAAAAGGATTATGCAGGGTGATGTGACTTTCAAAATTCCCAAACTCTGAACTGAAGCCTATATGAGAATATGTTAAATTCACCCATTCCAAAACACAGCACAGTTGACTCGGACCCTAGAGCCCAGCTGTAGCTCAGGGTGTCCACACTGCAGCCTGTCTGTGGGAGGTCTGCAGACCACTCCCTGCTGAGAGAGTCCAGCCAACCCAATCAGCCTACCAGCAGGCTGTGGCACAAGGTCCAGATCCTAGCCCAGGCACCAGCCAGGGTTTCCTTTGGCCTGCCCTCTTATGGTTGAACAACAATCATGGAGAGCCACAGGGAGAGCGGCATTGGGTCCAGTATGGCCACTCCCTGGTCCTCCACAACACTGGTTGCACACTCTTCAACACAAGAAAATGGTGTGCAGAAACAAGGGCCTGCCACAGTAGGCTGTCGAGCAAGGAACAGAAAGCATCAGGGGACAGGTGGGACTGCTGGCTGGTCTCCACCTCTCCCAGAGGGCAGAGGCCGCAGAGCTTCTGCAGGCTAAGCAGAGACATGTCAGAATTACCTTCCCAAAAAGTAGGCAGTAAAGGAGGATTTCAAGCAGCCACAACCACCAGCAGGCCTGCGACCTCCAGATATCAGGGGCTTGACCATGACCGTGTCGGTAAGCAGAACACACAAGTGCCTTCTGGAGCGAGAGAAGACAGCTTAACGCTGATAACTGGTCCTCTCACTCTTCTCTGCTCTCAGCAAGTGATCCTGAAAGGGATGGACAAAGTTGGTCAGATTCACTGGAGAAAACACGAGCCAGTGAAGAAGTCCCGGCTCGCACTAGGCCTCCCTCCAAAGGCTGGCTGCCCCACCCCTGGCACCTGGGTAACCCTGCTCTGGGGCCATCCACACAAAACGATTTACGTACCCCCCACCCGCAACAAACACACACAGACACACACACACAGACACACACACACACAAGCTGCATCGGGCTTTAGGAACCTAACTCAAATGCACCCCTAACAACAACCCCACAGATGTGACTGGGTTGGACACTCCCAGCAAGGGAGGGAAGGCACCCCCCTTGGGTCCTTGCCAGCGGCAGGGTGCCACCTGGGCCTCCGCCTCATCCTCTCCATCCGCGGGGAAGTCGGAGCGGCCCCCACCAACCACCACCACGCAACCAGATTGATTCTCGCACTTCAAATCCCCACTGCCAGGGCCCCATCTGTGTACTGACTGAAAAGCCGCCCTCAAGCAGCCGGCCCGCGGAGCTTCTGGAGTTCTCCCAGCCCCCCCGCTCACGCCTCCCCAGGCAGCCCCCGCACCCGCGGGCCGCGCCTTACCGCCAGTGTCCACGAAGCGCGGGGGCGGTCGGTCCCGCAGCGTGGCACTCCAACCCACGCTGGCCTCGTCCTCGTCGGACTCCTGCCTTTCGGGGGCGTCGGGAGGCAGCGGGGGCCGGGGCGCTCGTGTTCGGCCTCGGAGGAGGCGGTGGAGGAGGAGCGCGAGGCGGCCGACGTGCTGTAGAAGGCGCTCCCGCCGCGGTCCAGCCGGATTCCCCGAACACTTCGTCCCAGATGTGCAGGCTCTCGTGGCGCGCGAGGGCCGCCTCGAGCAGCGCCGGCGCCCTCCTCCGCGCGCTCCCGCCGACCTGGGCCATGGCCCCGGCCGCCGCCCGCGCGCCCGCCCCCCAGAGCGCCTCCCAGCCGCACGCGCCGGGCACCGGGCCCGCGCCGCGGCCCGCCGCCCCCCACCAGCGCAGCCCGCAGCACAGCGCCTGCCGCCCCACGCCCGGCCGGCCCGCCATCTTGGCCGCCTCGGGCCCAGCGCCTGAGGAAGCGCCCTCGGAGCTCGGGCGCCGCAGGCTGCAGGCCGCGGAGGGACGCAGGGCGCGAGGGCGGGAGGCAGGGGCTGCGGCCGGGCCCAGGTGCCGCCGCTACCGCCGCCGCTGCGTCTCCTCGGCGCCCGCTGCGTCCCCGCGCGCCCTCCCGACGCACCCCGCGCTCCCTGGCCGACCTTCCGGGGCGCGAGACGCCAGAGACGGACCCGCCTCCTCACACCTGAGGCCCGCCCGCCGGCCAATGGGGAGCAGTCCGGGGCGGGGCCCGCGCGGGGCACGCCCCACACCCCTCGGCGGAGCGGGGCGAGGAGAGCAGCTGCGGCGGCGGTGGCGGCAGGGGGGAGGGCGGCCGGTGGCTTCCTCGCCTGCGGGACGTGTGGCCCGGGACGGCCAACCCGCAGGCCCCGCGCGGCCCCGCAGGGGGAAGGGAGGAACCCAGTGGGTGTCGGGGGTTGGGGGGGACGCAGCCGGTCTTCCCGCCGCCCCAGCCGGCTCACGGAGCGTGAAGCCGGCGCTCTCGGTCCCCTTCCGCAGTCGGCGCCGGCGGCGGCAGGGAGCTGTCCGCCCCGGTGGTTCTGAACCAGGCGCTGCGGAAATTCCAGGTAGGCGCCGGGCCTGAGGGTCACAATTCCCGTGGCTGCTGTGGCTGCTGCTGCTTCGGTGCTCCACAGCCGGCTGTACCTTGAGCTCTTGCAAGCACAAGGGCTATCTGGCTTCCGGGAGCCTTGCTCTAATAAGGAGCCCTCCTCGCTGGTTCATTCCTGGGGTCAGGTGGTGACTCAGTCTCGCTTCAATACCCCTGTAATTTCAGGGGGTCAACATCCGATCTTAGTCATTCCTTCCGTCTTTGACCTTTGACATCTTTAAACTCAAAATATTCATTACCTTCCAAATATTAATTACTCTAACACCACCACTGCAACATCTTCACCCATACATTTGACACACTTGTCTGTTAAAGTACGGCACAATCACCCAGGCTTCAGTGTTCTGATAAACAATAGATCAGAAAGGTTTCATCCATCCCTCTGCCTTGGCCAGGAGTGCGTGCCACTCATTCTGAAAGACCCCCCCTCGTCGTTAAGTAATTAACTGCTCTTTTGTTGTGTAAAAGTACCCCTCCTCCCCTTGCAATGAAAAGACCCTTCCCCCAGGGTTGAATTCAATGTAACTGCTCTTTTGCCTTTCTGTAACTCGCTTGGCTTTTAGGGCATGACACTTGACTCCTGTTTGAACAAGATACCCTCTCCTAATAGCCAGGGCATGGTCTCGTAGGCAAGGGGGCTGCATGGTCACATAGATAGGATGTCTTTCTGCTTAGTAATAAGGTCAAACTTCCCCTCTTTGTTTCCCCTTCCCGCCTTTCTCTTCACGCGAGGGGGGTCTTCCAGGGCCAATCCACTAACACCAAGTATGCCTTTTTCAAAAGTTCAAACTGTCCACCAATCAGTTGCGCCCCACCCAAAACTTGTTTGTACCTGTCCATAAAAACCCGGCACCACCCTAGCCGGGTGTGCTCAGCTAGCAGGAGCTGCTGACCACCCGCAGGCGCGCGCTGACCACCCGCAGGCGCCTGCGTAACAATAAAGAACCTCTTGCTGATTGCATCCTGTGGCAGTGTTGGATTCTTGGGTAAGGGGATCCGCGGGTCTTTCATTTGGAGGTTCCACCGAGATCATAGGACTCCTGCCCACGGATCCAACTGACTCCCACCGGGAGGTAAGCTGGCCAGCATTTAAATTTTCAGAACTGTGTGTTTTTGTGTTTTTGTTTCCTGTAGGTATAAGGTTTCTTTCCCATATGGACTATTCTGGGAGGGTGTCTAACCCATGTGAATCTGAAGAGTGCCTAATTGTATGAATGTGTTCGTGCGGCTCCACGGCTTCGGCTACGGAGTCTGAGTGGGCTGCACCCTGATTCTCGCGGAACGTCATATGGCATAACGGTCATCTACTCCTTGGAGTAGCCTGGTCCGGGGCTTATACGGATAAACCTTAGCCAAGACGTTCCTAAGCTCCCGCGAGGGACGCGAGCAGGACAGCACCTGAAAGATCCCCCTCCCCTTGTCGGCAACATCGTACATCGGGGAGGGAAACGCTACCTTTGCCTCCTGTCTCGTGTTCCCGTGTTCTTGTTCGTCTCTAGTCTTGTGAGGCCTCTGTTTGACCTATACTGCGGGTAGCGGTATAGTGTTTGTACAACAGCGTGCGTTGTTGCTCTGTATTTTCTGTATTCTGTAGGCAGCTTGAGAAGGAGCTGACGAGCTCGGACTTCTCCCCTGCCAACCCTGGGGGACGCTCCAGGGTGTCGAGGGGCCCGATTTTTGGGGGCTCCTCATCTGTCCGAGGGCTACGTCCGTCTGTCCGTTCCAGAGGAATCCCTCGGCCCTGGACGGAGTCTGTCCACCGCAGGGAGACCTCGAGGCTCCCTGGGCCGGTGGAAATTTTGCTTTCGGTGATATACCGAAACCGCGCAGCGACCTTTTTGTTAATTGTCTTGTGTGTCTTGTGTGCTTTTCTCGTCGCCCTTTGTGTTTCCCTTGATTAAGGTTAACTGGAGCCAACTGGGGTTGGTCTAACTCGAGACAGAGACTATAAGGAATATTCCCAAGCAGCTGCCGAAACTCTCTTTGTTTCGGGGAAGTTTCCCTGTGTTCTCTGGCCTGACTTGGACTGCTTAACCCCTTCCCCCTTGCTGGTGGGAAAGCATGATGTCTGCTCCTCTGTTGGGGCTTAGGAGCTCCAAAACCGGGAATCCTTTCTCTGCCTCCTGGCAGCACTGTTTCCTCTGTTTCCCCCTTCTCCTGTTTCTGTGCACCAGTGTGCGTGCAGCCTGCATGACTGGCCTCTAGATCATGCACCACAGCTCCTTCTCTCTTCACTGTCAAGGAGCAAGAAGAACACCCCCACTCCAGATCTTACATTCAAAGTGGAGTGGGTCCAGGTGGAACGTAAATCAGTGTTGGAACTAAGTTAAGTTTGTTGGTTTAATTAAGATAAGATGTGTCTTTGAAGTTATCAGCAGTAAATGTAAAACTTTGAAGTTTACTGAAGGTCAAATAAGCTCATGTTATTTATTAAAATTTGTTAGCAAAGAAATGACTAAACTGATGGTTAATTGTCTATCTCAAAGTTCTAATGGGTAATTGCTGAAGTAGCTTTCAAAGTCTTTGGTAATCTGAAAGTTTTAAAGTTTTTCTTGGATGACAAAAGGAAGGTAAGGGAAGGTAATTTTGTCCTAAATGAGATGGTTGTTTGGAAGGAAATGGCTTGGGACAAAACCTGAATGCAAAGGAAAGTTGTAGAAGGGTTTGTGAACGGAAATCTTCACAAAAGAAATTTTAGATATGGTCAGGACAGACTAAAAAAAAAAAAAAAAACACAAAAAAACAGCCTCCAAGGTAATTTAGCACTCTCCTGGCCTGCCTCCACACAGATTATACTTCCAAGTATAAGGGCCATTTGGCCTTGAGAGATTAAGGAAGCAGCCCAACCTTGAGGCACTGCGAAAACACCCTGTTACCATCCTCCATTGCCTGTAACCATAGAAACTCACTCTAATCTGTAAAGAATGAAAGGGGAGACTGATCACCTCCCATTAGCCAGAGATACCCAGAAGGGGAAAGATCCCCCCCCCTTGTCTGTGACATCATTCATGATAGGAGGGAAACCCAGAAAACTCCTATCTTAAGACTGCACACTTAGAAATAAAATAAAAAAAAAAGGGAAAAACACTGGTATAAAAAGCTGGTTTTCTTTCTGTTTAAAAGGGGCAAAGTTTTCTTAGCTAATTGATCTGTTAAAAAGTGTAAATGATTTTCTCTTTGCCTGCCTGAAAAATTCAGTTCCTATGTTTTGTTTTATCAGGTGTTTAACATCCCTAATTATATTTAGGCATGTGTTTTAAAACTTTCTAAGATTTTAGCAAATGTTGACAAGATTTAAATTATAAATCTCTTTAACTCAGGCTTTTCCTTAGTATGTGAAGTTGCTCATGAAGTACTACTGAACCAATGATAAACCTTGGGTTACATTTGGGAAAATGCTATAACTATTCTAGAGATTCTATGCACTTCCTAAAGTTTTAATGTTTTGAGAGATCATCGCTTGATATTGTAATTATGGGAATGTTATATGTATCACAGAAATAACCTGATTTCCTTGCAGCTAAATTGTAAACTCCCGTGTCTCTTTAGCTCTAACCATATCCATTCTGAGTTTTTGTCATTTATAATTGTTTTAATTCTCTTGTAAAATGAGTTTTATCTTCAAGGAGATTCCTATAAAGGACTTTCAGGACAAATACAGATATTTGATATACTTGAAAATCCTAAAACTGAAATGGGTAAGAATTTCCACAACTGACTAAAGCCGCATTCACCAGAATTAGTAATATGGGACTAAATGAACTAAAAGATTATAGTGTTATGTCTCTTAATGTTTTATCTTACTTTAAACATTGCCGGTTCCCTCTAATGTTTGCTCTTCCAGACTAGGGATACTTCCTCCTAGTTATCTGTAACTTATAGAGATGTAAAAGTGCTCATTAGTAAAATGCTCAAAGCATTCAAATTTTCTCTCTATCTGAACCCTCTGAAACCAAAAGGTCTCAGTAAGTATTCATTCTTCCATGGCAATCAGTCATTTGCATAAGTTCAATAAGAATCTGTTTTCCTTGTAACAGGAAAGAATTGGAAACTGGTTATTTTACCAGGGCTTTGACTGGGATGTCATATTTGAAAAGACTCAGATATGACCAGACAGCCTTAAGGAACTAAGGTTGACTTTATGAAACCTGGAGCCATAAAGCCCCTTGGGACTGTTGGCCTGATACCTTGCTTACAGAGTTCCCAGCAGCCTCACCAGGTGAGTAAAGAATGTCACTCTTTGGTAAGTGCAGTCTCAGGAAGAGGAATTCGCCCAAAGGCATTGCAAGCATGCCTCATGGCAAGTACAGGGCTTGGCTTCTGGCCCGGAGAGGCTACTAAAAGTTCAACCTAGAGATTCCTTATACAAAGTTCCAGCAAAGCAGATTCTAAAAGATCTATTGATCACAGTCACTGTTCTTGCTGAGCTTATGTAAATAATTAGGCCAAGTTTGTTAAAATTGGACTTGTTTCACAAGTGAATTAGTCCTGATTTGGCTATCTTTGGAAATGAGGGTTATTTTAGAGAAAAAAATTGTTAAATTCTAGATTTGATTGTCTTTAAATATTTGTTTACCTAAGCTAAACAATTTGAGGTAAACTAAAGAAAAGTTGCACAATAGCTTCTTTAGTCAATCTTATTAAAGCCACCATACCACACTCCATAGGATTAACTATGGACTTGTGGAGATAATGGATGACCCCACTTTCTTTATGAGTGGATTGGATGATGCATGGCGGACTCCCCTTATCTCTTGACAAGTTTTCTCACTTGCCAGTGATCCTCTGTAATCAGGATACTGTTAAGGGTGGACCACTCAAAGGTCTTATTGGTTTTACGGTTGGTTTTCTGATGACAGTAATTTTCATAGAAAGAATAAGAAAAGCTAGGTGTGCCATAGTGCTCACTAGCACTTTGCAATTGCCAAAGCCTAAGAATTAACATTTGTACTGACTCCAAATATGCTTTCCTGGTACTACATGCCCATGGAGCTATTTGGAAGGAAAGGGGATTACTGTCAAGCCATAACTCCCCAATCAAATATGGGCCTAAGTTACAAAACCCTCCTTATCGCTATACTAAGGATGGCTCACTAGAAATGTGTTCCCAAGTAATAGTACTCCAGGCTACTGACTGGTTTGCTACTGATTGGGCAAGGTGACCTGACATCAGATGGCCAGCTCCAAACGGAACCCACTGGATATGTGGAACTAACCTGTGGGCCTGGCTTCCTCCAGGGTGAATAGGTCGCTATACTTTAGGATTTGCCTGGATTCATGGGCGCATTACTAAGACTATTACAACTCCAGCTAATCCCCCCAACTTGAAACAGAGATGGAAGCGATCTGTTTTTAAATGGTATGATTACTTAGCATCCATCTTTGTTCCATCTGCGGGACTAGAGGATGTCATGTGGCATGTAGAAGCCCTTAATAAATATACTACAAAGGCACTCAATGATTCACTAAATGGCATCTCCCGGCTTAATACCGAAGTGTCACAAATATGCAAGACAGTCCTACAAAATAGGATGGCCTTAGATGTCCTGACAGCAGCCCAGGGTGGCACATGTGCAATTATCAAGACAGAATGTTGTGTGTACGTCCCAGACTATCACAAAAATGTCACAGGAATACTGAAGGATATGAACACCCAGATTAAGGCCCTACAAGATCCTTCTCTCTCAGTAAATGGTTAAGTTCCTAATTTGAAGGAGGACTATGGCCAAATCTCCCTTTCGGGCTTCTCATTCTTATCGCCTTATTAATCTTAATATGTTGCTTTGTTCCATGTTTCTCTACTTGGTGCCGAGACTCCAAGTTACAATGACTACACCACGACAGAGGATCCTTATCGCATGCAAGGACGCCTCTTCACTGTCAGCGCTGGATTCAGCTGCCTCCACCTTTGTAACTCCCTTATACGTTCCTACCCTGATCAATATTGACCCCAGTAGGTAGGGACAGCTCTACGCCCCTATTCAGCAGGAAGAAGTTACAGAAGATGAGACCTTCCACCTTCAACCCCCTTAAAGATTTCAGGGTCAAGATTGTTCAGGGGGAAATGAAGGAACAGGAGGCTGGCTGAGGAGAAAGCAAAAGCTGGCGCCTTGTACCCCACTTAGTGCAAGAAAAGGACAAATGGATATAAGATTCTATCCATGATCAAGAAAAAGGGGGGAATGAAAGACCCCCCCTCGTTGTTAAGTAATTACCTGCTCTTTTGTTGTGTAAAAGTACCCCTCCTCCCCTTGCAATGAAAAGACCCTTCCCCCAGGGTTGAATTCAATGTAACTGCTCTTTTGCCTTTCTGTAACTCGCTTGGCTTTTAGGGCATGACACTTGACTCCTGTTTGAACAAGATACCCTCTCCTAATAGCCAGGGCATGGTCTCGTAGGCAAGGGGGCTGCATGGCCACATAGATAGGATGTCTTTCTGCTGAGTAATAAGGTCAAACTTCCCCTCTTTGTTTCCCCTTCCCGCCTTTCTCTTCACGCGAGGGGGGTCTTCCAGGGCCAATCCACTAACACCAAGTATGCCTTTTTCAAAAGTTCAAACTGTCCACCAATCAGTTGCGCCCCACCCAAAACTTGTTTGTACCTGTCCATAAAAACCCGGCACCACCCTAGCCGGGTGTGCTCAGCTAGCAGGAGCTGCTGACCACCCGCAGGCGCCTGCATAACAATAAAGAACCTCTTGCTGATTGCATCCTGTGGCAGTGTTGGATTCTTGGGTAAGGGGATCCGCGGGTCTTTCAATTCCATTGATGACGATACACGTGATCAGGCGTTTCTTGCTCCTCTCTCCCTCCCAACAATAATGCAATAAGTCACAATGATGGTAATTGGGCCATAAAGTCACTTGCACTCTGAAATAAAATAAATCCACAGAGATGTGAAGGGCTTGCAAATCCTACTGGGTATTAACTAAATAAGGATTACACGAAAGGGAAAGGCATATTGCTATTTCATGCATAAAGGATGCAGATGCATAAAGGGTGAAGATGTTGGTACCACCAGCTAAGGTCGTTCTAACAGCAGGTGAGCAGCTTCTGCTCTCGCCCTCCCCTCGCAAGCCCCTGTTTCCTCCTCCCAAACCAGAGTCTCTGTACCAGCATGAATTCCTGATCATCACTGAAAGATGATATATAAAAAGGAAAGGATTCACATGACATTGCTTTGTATATGAATTGGCTGATATACGTGAAATTGTTTGCAAAGCATTTCAACTCCGTTGGAAGAATTGTGACACAGAAAAGAACTGGTTTCCAGCACTTCTCTATACTGTGTTAACCAGGGAAAGATTCTGAAGAGAATTCATACAGGTAATCAGACTTAAAAAGGTCATTGACACATAGATTAAAGACGAAAAGTAAGATTGCGTAGCTCAAGTTCAAATTCTGCAATTAGGAATTCTGTAATACTCCTGTAAAATTTAATGACATATATTTTAAAAAATAATTGAAAGGGATCAAAACACTGAAATACATAGGCAAGAACTCCTTCTCTTCTCCAGGCAGCCAATGAAAAGTCAGCAGCTAAAGTAAGTATTTTAAAAACAGTGGCTTGCTTTGCTACCCAGAGGAATCAGGAAGTAGAGTAGTAACAGTTACAAGGATGGAATCAGTCTTCCATTGTGCCAAATCTGCATTTGTATGGTGCTAATCCCAAAGAAACCTTAGAGTCTTTGTGCTTATGAGCTCTCAAGTGCTTGTAGCTCACAGAGCATGCAACACTGGGAGAGGATTATATGGTCACAAAAGAAACAGACTGGGAAATCAAATTGTTATCCAAACCCTGGCCCAACAAAAATGAGATGGCTATGTCCATTTAGAATCAAGGGTTTAGCAACCAAGTGCTACTTTGTTTAAACAAATGTTTCCGACCAAGAACAGTAAAAATACTTCAGCCTTTAAAAACAGGTGGCTGATTCTCCTTGTGAAAGGAGGGGAGGAAAGGGAAGAAAACAACTGGAAAACAAAAACCAAAAAACTTTCCCATCTGCTTGGCAACCTCCTACTCGATGCTATGATTATGGTTCTACATCATTAAGTTTTACAAGTAATGTTTTCTGGGAGGATAATTATAGAACCAGCATTATACTGAGATCTTTTAACTTTGAGTCATTTAAACACATCTTCCAAATAATACAACTTTGTAATATAATTAATTTTAAGATTAATTATAATTAATATTGAGCTTTTGGTTCATAGTCTGCACAAAAGGCTCCAGGGTAGTAAGAACAACCCATTTCTGTAGTAGATTCCTTAGGCTTTGTTAAGCCAGAGAGGTTCATGCTCTTGTGAAACTGGGGATAATAGCCATATTTCATTGAGTCTTGGCCTCCTTTCCTGGTATAGTTTAATAAGAAACAAAAAATGCTACCATTCAAACTATGATACAATGTTTTCTTTTCATTAATATTTTAATTTAAATGTATTCAAAAAGCTCTTTGGTAAGTATTTAGACAGATTTTTATTACATATGGCCTTAATGCATACATAAAATAAAAGTTAAAATTTTTGGTTAACGTTTTTCCAAACCTCACATTAAGAATCTCACTACTTTTATTTACTTTCTAACTGAGAGATTTCAGTGCCCAGATTTTTCTCACAATATGTTCCTCTGAGCCACCCAGAGCTTTTGTCATGCTGCACTTAAAAAATTATTATTAGACATATACCTGACATTCAATGTTAAATTAGTTTCAGTTGTACAACATAGTAATTTGACAATTCTATACATTACTCAGTGATCACCACAGTAAGTATATCATCACATCACCATATAAACTTATTATAATATCATTGGCTGTATTCCCAATGCTGTACTTTTCATCTCCAGATGAGAACAGGAAATTATTTTATTTATTTTATAACAGGAAATTTGTACCTCTTAATCCCCTTCACCTATTTCACCCATCCCCCATCCACCTTCCCTCCCATAACCACCAGTTTGTTCTTTGTATTTAAGAGTCTATTTTTGTTTTTTTTTTTTTTTTGTCTGTTCACTTGTTTCTTTTTTTATATTCCATATAGATGTGAAATTACAGGGGCCCCTGGGTGGCTTAGTGGGTTAAAGCCTCTGCCTTTGGCTCAGGTCTTGATACCATGTTCCTGGAATCGAGCCCCGAGTTGGGCTCTCTGCTCGGTGGGGACCCTGCTTCACCTGCCTCGCTGCCTGTCTCTCTGCCTACTTGTGATCTCTCTCTCTTTCAAATAAATAAAAATAAATCTTAAAAAGAAAAAAAAAGGAAGTGAAATCATATGGTATTTGCCTTTCTCGGTCTGACTTATTTCTCTTAACCTAATACCTTCTAGATCCAGCCATATTGTCACAAATAGCAAGATCTCATTCTTTTTTATAGCTGGATAATATTCCATTATATATCCATATACACCATATCTTTACCCATTCATCTACTGATAAACACCTGAACTGCTTCCATATACTGGCTATTATAAATAGTGCTGCAGAAAACCTAGGAGGGCATATATCTTTTTGAATCAAGTGTTTTTATTTCCTTTGGGTAAATATCAAGTACTAGAATTACTAAAGCATATGGTAAATCTATTTTTAATTTTTTGAGGAACCTCCATACTGTTTTCCACAGTTGTTGCACCAATTTACATTCCCACTAAAAATGTACAGAGGTTCCTTTTTCTCCACATCCTGGCCAACACTTGTTCTTTCTTGTCTTTTTAATACTAGCCATTCTGACAAGTATAAGGTGATAGATCTCCCTGTGGTTTTGATTTTATTTTCCTGATGATGAGTGATATTGAGCATCTTTTCACATGTCTATTGGGTGTCTGTATGTATTTTTTGGAAAAATGTCTATTAAGTCCTCTGCCCATTTTTCAATTGGATTATATGTTGGGGTTTGGGTTTTTTGGGGGTTTGGTGTGTGTGTGTTCTTTACATATTTTGGTTATTAATTCTTTATTTTATTTATCATTCACCACTGTCTTCTCCCATTCTGTAGGTTCCCTTTTGGTTTTGTTGCGGGTTTCCCTTACTATGCAAAAGCTTTTTATTTTGTTGTAGTCTTAATAATTTATTTTTGTTCTTGTTTCCCTTGCCTAAGCAGACATACCCACAAATAATGTTGCTAAAACCAATCTCCAAGTGATTACTGCTTATTGTCTTTTAGGAGTTTTATGGTTTCAGGGTTCTCATTTATTCATTTAATTTTTTTTTTTAAGTAAGCTTTACACTGAATGTGGGACCTAAACTCACAGCCTCAAGAATAAGAGTCACATGCTGTAAAGGCTGAGCAAGACAGGCACAGCTCACACTTCACATTTAGATCTTTGATCCATTTTGAGTTTCTTTACGTGTATGGTAAAAGAATGTTGTCTAGTTTCATTCTTTTGCAAATGGCTCTCCAGTTTTCCCAACACTGTTTTTGAGGAGACTTTCTTCTGTTACATATACTTGCCTCCTTTGTCAAAGATTAATTGACCATATAATTGTGGATTTATTTCTGGGCTCTCTATCCTGTTTCCGTTGATTTATGCGTATATTTTCTCCCAGTACCCTACTGTTTTGATTACTATAACTTTGTAGTATATCTTGAAATCCAAGAAACTGATACCTCCAGCTTTGTTCTCCTTTCTCAAGATTGTTTTGCATGCTACACTTCTTATAAAAGTATTCTGAGGTCATCCATTCTGCTTGGTTTGATGCTGGTAGGGTTTCTCTTTTTCTTTTTTCTTTTTTTTTTTCCTTATCTGAGATTTTCATATAATAACCAGTTTATTTTCTTTCTTTAAATGGTCCTCAAAAGGCCTGTGGCTTGGCATGCCAAGGGATGTAGATGATCAGTTGTACCCTAGGAGCAGTAACCACATGGCACAGGGTCAAGCTGTGGTAACTTTATAGGGACTTCCACCTGCTCAGCCCCAACTATAAGACAATTCCTGACATTGGAGATGTGAAAGAAAATGGGAGGGGAGGGGCATCTTAAAATCCATAAAATATGGCATATTGTCTCCTGTTTGTACTTTTACAATTTCTGATTTTGCAAATGGCCAAGCTGCCACAGGGAACAAAAATGAGTTCCTAAGGTGGCAGAGACTGACCTGGCCAGCCCTGTACTGCACAGGCTATGCGTTACTGGATCAGTATGAATGGAGAAAGCAGGGGTGAGTCAGGGAAGCTGCTGCTTCTCCCTACATTGCCTTCATCACCCACAGGGAGGGGGCCCAAAGCCAAGGAGGACCTCCTGGAACTGAGACAGGGGAGGGGAAAAGAAAGCTGAACGATGCCACAGCTGCTGAACCATGACCAAAATATGGGGGAGAAGGCTGGAGGCAAATGTGCATGGTACACCGTGACATTTGGAGTCCTAGGTGACATAGAAGCTTAAGGATCCAACCTTGCTCAAACTGATTTTACATGATGATTTTATCTACTAATCAACCCAGAGATGCAGAGAATGAAATAGGGCAATACTATAGAAAATGCTTGAGAGAAATCTCTCTTATGATTGAGATAACCTGATATTTCCATTGATTCATTCATTCATTCATTCATGCATTCGTTCAACAATTATGTACTGAGTATTATGTATCAAATCCACTTCTGAACACAGAATAAATAAGGAAAAAAACCCACAAATACCATTTTTATAGCACATGCATTCAAATAGAAGAGAGAGAACAGACAGTAAATAAATAAATATATAATATGTCAGCTGTTGATAAGAAGTCAAAAGTAGAGAGGGACAGAAACTATGTTGATTGTGATGGTGCTGGTGCTGGCTGTGTGTGCAGTTAGGGGAGATTACTCTGATAAGAAGACATTGGCAGATCCTTGAGTGGATTCAGAGAACAAGACGGGTACATTTAAGAAGAGGAAACAAGTGCAACGCCCCAAGAAAGGCACGCACTTGCTGTACTCTGTTAAACACTAAGGAGGCTGGTGAGCGGAGGCAGAGACAGCTGAGTGAAGAGGTAGGAGATGAATTGAGAAGGAAGTTGAGTGTTAAATTTTGTAAGACTGAATTTTGTATTGAGTGAAGTGGGGAGCCATTGGAGATCTTAGAGCAGAGAAATAACAAGGTCTGACTTTTGTCTTAAACGGATTGCTTTAACTGCTGAGTGGAAAATAAACTAGAACAGAGCAAAGATGGAATCCAGAAGACCAGATAGGAGACTATTACAATAACTCATAGAAGACGGTGTTTTGGACCACAGTGGGAGTAACTGAAATGTGGAGAACTGGTCAGATTTAGAATATATTTTGAAGATAGAATCCACAGCTTCTACCAAAGAATTAAACGTGGGCAGTGAAAGAAAGAGATGAATCAAGAATGACTCTACAGTTTCCTGTTTGAGCTATTGCAAGACCAGCAGAGCTCAAGAAGAATAAGAGCTTGGTTTTGAACATGTTGGGTTTAACTCATCTAGGTAGATCTGGAAAGCAGGCAGTGGAAGAAAGCTCAAAATCCAGGTCTGGACTGGAGGTGGAGATGTGGAGTCATCAGGAGATAGATGGTAGAAGAGGGACAGTCACCAAGGACTCAGTGTAGACAGAGGAGAAGTCTGAGCTTGGGTCCTGGAGCACATTCATACTCAGAGTTCAGGGAAATGAGAAGAAACCCCAAGTGGAGGGGCTTGTCCTCACTCAGAAGGGATTGGAGTAAGGGTTCCACCCAGGTAAACTTAGTGGGATTCTGTGGGTCTTCTTTCCTTACCGATTTTTCTTTTCAAGATTTATTTGAGAGAGAGAGAGAGAGAGCAGGAGCACACACATGCAGGGGGAAGAGACAGAAGGAGAGGGAGAGAATCTCAATCAGATTCCCCTCTGAGCATGGAGCCTGACATGGGGCTCGACTCCATAACCCTGAGCTCATGACCTGAGCCAAGATTCACACGCTT